>NW_006263387.1:688729-697285 GCF_000469605.1 Apis dorsata
GCGAACGAGGAAGCGAACGAAACTAGCAAAAAATAATCGTTTTAAATATATTTCTATCCCGCTTTTAGTTCGGTCAAATCTTTGTTCGAGTAGTTCCGTTCACCTTTTCATTCGTGTTCGCGAAATATTCACGTCGTCCAAAACCAAGGTCAAAAATACGACGAACCATTCGTTCGGCACGATGCCTACTGCGCCATTGCAAATGCTCATTATTAGCTATCATCGATCTTTTCCAGCGGTGATCCGATTTCAGATATTTTCTTTTTTTCTTTTTGTATATTTTTGGAAACAGCACGATACAAAAATGTTCCACTTAACAATTGGATTGGCACACGTGTTAATTCAGCAAATCATTAAAAATACTCTTCCCTTCTCAAATAATTTTTTTAGAATGGGCTATAAAAAGTAAGTTGATTAAATTAAATTATATTCTTGTTATTTCGTATTATATTTAATAATAGAAATTTGTAGTTTTCTGATAAAAAAACAATATTGAACATTTCCTTGGTAAAAATATGAATCCAAATTGTACAATACAATTGATCATTTCTTAAGTGACAAGATTTAAAAGAAGAGGATGATACATATATAGATACATGCATCGTCGCTATAATATTATCGCCGCGATAATAAACAGCGTTGAGCATCTGGAAGAACTGGCAAATATTTTACTTTTTCAGACGAAAGAGAACATTGAATACGCGTGTTGGCCGACGTCGCGAGATCGAGAAACGTATTCATTTCGCTGCATTAAAACAATATATTTCTACTCCTTTCTCTCGAAAGAATCTCATATTCATCCAATCACACGGTATTCTGAAAAAAACGAAATCTTTCTGACTCATCGTTACCGATCGTATCGAATGTTCTCATTTAACAGCAAAAAGAAAAAAAAAAAAAAAAAAAAAAAAAAAAAAGAAGAGAAGAAAGTACATCGAATCTGCAATCTATCTCTATCTCGAAAGCAATCGCGAATAAATGTGCGAAAGGATCTGTTTTTTCTCGATAGGAGATTTTTTTGCTCTCCATTCATCGTAGAGCCTAGTATCCCAACAGGGATAAAATGTTTATACGATTCTTCGGTATGTTTGGCACGTGGCCAGAGGATACTGCGCGTGCATTTCATGGACGAGAATAGATTTGCGGGCCAAAATCCCCCATGACTTCTTAGTCGTCGTATTCGTATTGACTCTTGCATGAACATACGCGAGATAAAAGCTACGCTACATCGTGAAAGATCGATGCACGCGATCCGTGCACGTGTATGCCCTCTCTTTCTCTATTCGCCTTCACGCGATTTCATTTTTTTTCTCTATACATCTATTCATTCTCTATACACATGCACATTACATATGTACATATATCAGTAAAGAAGATTTTCATAGCCTCTTAACGTCTGACTCCAGTCTGATCATTTCATCTTTTTAATTTCATAATCAATTTTAATAATAGATCCGGAACATCAATATATTACATTGTTCTTTTTAAATTTAATGACTTAGTATTTCCAAAACGACGCGCAATTTTATATCCAGTTAAGATTCTGAGTTTACGCCAACTGTGATCTGCCAACACACGACAGAAAGAAACATCGTGTTCCACGAATAATCCGCGCAACAAACTTTTATGAACGCTGGGAAAAGCCGTGTGCGAAAGGAATCACATGGATATGCGTTGGTGGTTTGGAATTGTTTGTTGATTCGCAATAAAATAAAAAAAAGAAAGAAAACGAATAAAATCCAAATCGTTGCAAGTTTTATATTACAGGCTATCTTTTTTCTCGTACTTTTACGGTGCATTTCGCGATTATAATGAGCGGAAAATCTTTGTCAAACGTCTCCGTTTGACCGCGAACGTTGGCCCTATAAAATCTTTGGCTCTGACGTAGATTTCTTTGTGCACTCGCAGATTATTGCGTCTCCGTTTTTCGAGTATTTTCATATTTACCGAGAATTCGGATGTTTTACGTAGCTTGAACGAACGGAAACGTCGTCAGTAACTATAGACGAGCATCAATTCAATTTCGCTTTTATTCGTATGTATATATATTTTTCGTTGGACGAATGAAATATTTTCAATACTTATAGCATTGTTTAGAATAATAATATAATTTCAAGAGAAAATAATTGCATAGAAAACAATTCTCGCTAATTATTATCCTGAAATAATATAAGTAAAAATTATTACTGAACAATCTATATTAATCTTTTTATATTCATTTTACATACTAACAATGAATTGCAATATCTCATAAAACTACGCTACATCGATATTTTGATGTAGTGTTATCTATGGATGGAATTCTATCTTTATCATATATTTCATTCATATTCTTGTGTAGATAATATTCGTATTAATACTTGATAAATTACTTGCAATTCATGCATTTCATTGAAGCTAATTTACAATCAAATAAAACAATAAAAAAAAAAAATCTATTCTTGAATGTTTGAGTTTAATAATCGATCTTAAATCACTATATTATTATTGAAGAGAATAATATCTATTCTGTAAAGCTATATACTATAATTAAATACCTAATTTCCCATTACCTTATGCTTAAACTCAAGACACTATTTTCCCGTATTTATTATTTTAATCGTTCTATAATTATTTACCTAAACCGCTGAAAATATTCTAAGCGTAAACACAGTTGGTATATATTGTACTCTGTTCTCTACAAATATACGTAAAATCTGTAAATACAAGTCTTAATTTTTGGTGTTCTCTGGTAAACTATGAAAGTATCACGGTAAAATTTACGAGTATTATCTCGAGATATTAACATGAATATCGCTGCACCATTTAAAGAGAAATTTCGAAACACGCATATAATACATACAATTATAAATATATATTATAGATCCCTGAACGGAATTATAATTGTTCAAATTCGATCAATGATTCGATCAATATTTAGTTTAATTTAAATTGAAGTAAAATGAAGTAAATTTGAATGTAAGAAGTGAAAGAATATATATAATATATCTTGGCTTCTTCTCTAATAATAAAACTTAAATCTATTAAGATTCCTTGTTTCTTTGAGATCGATCTAATACTTCTTGCGCGTGTTGTAATCCGGCACAATAATGCAATAATAAGACACTCAGTGCTTGCACACGTAAATCACTCTGTGCAATCAATTTAATACTGTCCATTTCTCCACTTTGTGATAATTCTAATCTTGAGGTAGTTTCGGCATCGAGCGCAGTTTTAAGCTTTCCCATCTATATTGAAAAAAACGATTAAATATAATATTTGTATTTCATTTATATCTTTAAAATTCATTTTTATCTTTACCATAGTATTAATCTTTTCAACACGTTCTTGAGGCTCCAAATGTTTGTACAGAAACTTGCCGGTATCTTTAGCCCTAGACATAAGACCATCATCCAAATCCCCTGCTACTAGAGGAGCTGCCACACTTGGCTCAGCACCCTCCAAGAGATCAGGACTTATGCCCAAGCCTCCGACCAATGAATTCTAAATGTTTCAATAATTTGATCAGATACATTGGAGCATAATATTCGATTTTTAAATCTTGTCCCTATGAAATAAATGCACCTACCTTTGATCGATATGATAATAAACGTGTAAAGAAAGCATCGTTTATTGCACTATTAGAAATTGTAATAATTATACAGCATCAATACAACGATATTTTATATAATAAGCATGATGGTTCAATGTGCATCTGCATATCTGTTACTTCAACATAACAATTAGTGCCATAAGAAATAAAAAACATAGTCGTTTGCAATAGAAAGTAAAAGCTTCTTATAAGAGTTTTCAAAACGTTGCACGAAAGATTGAACGCGAAGCGAATCAAATAATATAAGCTTTAAAATCACAATCAATATAATCATAAGCGTGTTTTCTGCCCCCTACAATTGCTGGTATATATAAAAGAATAGGAAAAAGAATAGAAATAGAGCAGAGAAGGCCTGAAATTACATTTTGATTTAATCACAATTGATAAATTATTAATAGCTAATATAATTATTATTAGCAAAACGATCAATATGATCCTTCTCTGTTCCAACTGAACAAATTTGTGTTATTAAATTCTACCTTGCGGGATGCACAGGGACTTGGGGGAAGACTTCTAGATGCCAAACCAGTACCGGAAGCCGGCGGGGCCAAGCAACTGGTACTTCCAGCCTTCTTCAGGCCCAATAGAGTATTAGCTATACTAGCCTTCATGGCCATCATAGTTGCACCCTGATTAATTGATTAATGGATTTCAAATTTATTAATAATTTTATTTATCTAATTATAAAAACCAATAAAAGAAAGAAAAACAAAATATACAAACAATCGTGCCCTCAATCTCGCTCTTGATTATTTAATGTGTAAAAGGTTAAATTAGTTTATTAGACAATAATAAAGCAAATAATCTATTCACTTACAAAACTCATAAATACATTAGAAGCAAGGTTAAGGTGCAAACCTACAAAAAACCTTCACCTCCCTATTATGCAGATGATCAATTTTATTGCCAACAATAAAGTGAATCACACTTAACAGTTGTTTCCCTATGTACAAAATACCAAGAATACTCTAGATATTTCAAGTATACATTAATTGCCCAAAATTTGCAATTCCTTGATTACAGCATTGCATACTGTACAATTAAATATCACTAATAAAGCGTAGATATGTATAGTAATTGTAATTTTATAATATTTCTTTTTTAAAATTTCATTCTAACCACAGTTGAATAACAAAATTTTATCTTTCAAAATTAATATACAATTTTTTTTAATAAAAATATAAATTATGTATGTATATATCACATATGTCAATAAACTTTAATCCAGAAATTTAACTTTAAATTCTAAGTTATCTTAATTATAATTATTATTTTTAAAAAGTGACATTATATAAATCACAATGAAAAAAACGAATAAGAATATTCGTTTTATGGAATTGTCAACAAGATATAACATTTATTACGATTTTAAAGTTTAGTATATTTGAAGTTTCATTAAGTTGACAATACCATTCTCATGTAATAAAAATTTTTATTACGTCTTGAGTACCTGTACAGTATCTTCACAACTGGTTAGTGAAATTTCTGGACCCGATTCTCCGATAAGAGTAGGCTCTATTTCATCCGCTTCTAATGCCATTGTTGTTATACTTTCGGCTCCACATATTCCCGATGCTTGACACCGGACTTCGCATTTTTTATGACATACCATACCACAATCTCTGCACTGTACCGCATCTTTTAGCCAAATCTATATAAACATATAAATTTTGTTATTCAATATAAAACATTTAAAAAAAAAGAATAATTGTAAAAACATCGACCTTTTTTGTACAAAAATCGCAATGTGTTGCTCTATGAAAGTGAGTTCTAATAAAGTCATGCATTTTTTTTTCAACAATTTCTTCACTCAAAGATGGTTGTGTTTTAATAGCTTCTGTATTTTCCTTTTTTCCCATATCAAGTATATGGCGATTTGAATAATTGGATTCCCATATATAAGATAATAAAATATCACCATAACAAAGTGTGGGATCAAATCCTGAATAATCTTGTAGTTTTGGATGAACTGTCGTCAAGGAAGCTTATAAAATATAGCATAAAATTAAAATAAAATAGATAACAATAATATTAAAAATTATATTTAATAAGATTAATACATACCACTATCTGGTGGTAATAAAGCATGACATTTAAGATAATGACCAGTTGAGGATGTATAGCATTGTGCTAAAATTAATTTCATGGGAACATTAATATATCCTAATAATTTTGCATGAATTTCTCCTCCTCTTACACGACCCCACACTCCAATATTTAAATACTGAAGTTCTGAATCAATTTGGAAAGTTCTAGTTTCCTCAAAAGTAATTGAAGAAGCATATTCCTTTTCTTTAGTGGTATAATACAAATCTGATATATTTGTTACATAACTATCATTAAAACAAAATTGAGAATTACTCGATATTGATTGATTCGAAGTAGTCGAAATTTTTCTGGAAGGTGTAGTATCTGGTGTTTGAGCAGTATCATCAATATGTGCACTGCTTTTTCTTCTTCTAAAAAATTTATTACCCATTTCCAATTTATCAACAATTTCATTTTCATAATCTTTTAAATCTGAAAATTTAATTTGAGTTTCAAATTTGATTTTGCTATCTTCTGTACTGGGTGTATCTCCCTTATTTGATATGGGATCAATTTTTAATGTTTTTTTATCTCCTCCTCTTTCTGCAGATATTTTTTCACTATCCAATTTCATACTAGTTTGCTTGTCTAAATCTATTTTAGAATACTTTCTTTCAACCCTTATGATAAAACGTCTTTGTACAGCACTTTTTACAAATTTAGCTACTTGATTCATATTAGATACTTTTTTACCATCTACTGCTATTAAAATATCCCCTTTTTTCATTTCAGCAATTGCAGCAGGACTTCCAACTATTATAGTTTCAACTAATACACATGTATGACCTATTTCTGGCACAAATTCTTGTTTAAATACTACACCAAGTTGCTGTGACCCAACTTTACTGATAATTAAATCCAATACCATATAAGGAACGCCAGTATATTGAGTTAAATACACCCAAGGTGTTGAATCTATGCTTATTGTACAATATATTTCAACTTGTGATCTATCCTCTGCATTAGCAAGTATATTAGGTCCAAGATTTAATCTAGTTACTTCAACCAATGATACTTCCAAGTAACCTGGTATTAATTGCATATTAGCGACCTGAAAGTTTTTAAACATTTGTTAGATATATTATTTTTCAATTTTTATAATGATGGGAATCAAGAAATATTTTACTTCAGATAAATCTACGGCTTCATCGTTTAGTCTGCGGAAAAATGGTTTGTAACGCATTTTATAGCGAGGTAACGTGTGCTTTCTTCGTACTGCTCTCCGAATTTGTCCTGTGATTAAAGAAATAATTTGTGGTTGTAATTGACGACCTTGAAATTGGGATTGCACTTCCAATTCAAGTATAGGATCTGAATAGAAACTTAAAGACCAATGAGTATATGGAACACGTGTAAATTGTAATCTAGCTCTACCACTGATACGTTTCACTGAAAGAAAATATTATAAATTACATAAACATTGAATCACAAAATCAAGAAATATATTTACAATAATTTGTTCAAATTATTAATGTACCTTGTAAAGCCATATAAGCAGTCTTTCCCAATAACATTTTAACATCTATTGATAATTGAAAATTTCCAGAATAATGTAAATCTAAAGATAAATCCAATGTTTCCAATAATCCTGTATCAGCATCTATTTTTGAATCTGCAACTTCTAAACCTTTTATTGTGGGAAATTGTGAACCTAAATTTAAATCTCTTAACTGAAAAAAAAAATATATATTATTTATTTATATTTAACATATAAATATCAAATAATAATTTAAACAATAATTTACCTGTACACTGTCCAATAATTTTCCAGTAGTAGATTGAGTTAATAATTCTTTGAATTCATTATTTAATTTTCTATATAACCAAAGACGTACTCTCTCAGCATTTCTAAGTTCATTGAATAGAAATTGTAATGTTAAATTTATTGCCAAGTTTTCATTGCCTTGACACATACCCTGACGTGATATATTTATGGAATTTATTTTTTCATCTTGAATTTTTTCAAATAATTCTTTAGGTAATTGAGCCTTGTCATGGTGAAGTGATTTTTTTGGTGAATTTGCTAAAGGTGCTTGTTCCAAAAATTTTTTGAAGAAATAAAATTCCAATACAATTGTACATATTATACCACACATAAATGTAATCACAGATACACAAATAAATTCAAAAATATCCATATTAATATATCATCTATTGGAAACTTAATTGTTTCCCTGATTAACACCAATTTTTTCACTACTAAGATTGAAAAATATTCAAATAAATTGTATAAAAAGTCTTCTTGTGAATTAAATATGAAATAACAATCATGTAAACATATTAAATATATTTTAATATTATTAAATAATATTTTTAAAATAAATACATTACGACGTTCATACAAAATAGGAACTCTTATAATATGTATGATTTCGAATCGATCATTAAAAAGATATTGTTTTTTTAATGCTGAATTACATTGTTATGATCACTTTCGTTTCACGGGTCAACAGTTATTCAGAACACTTTCACCTATCATTATAAATTAAAATTAAGACATTTTCATAAAAATATAAATAAAATTTTATAAGAATTTAAAAAATATTCATTTTCACAAGAAAATATTCGTACAATACATTTTAGAAAATCTAATAATGCCAATGAACATGGATAAAACGTATTATGACAGTTTTCTATTGATCCTGGCAGCCATGTTAGTGCCAAACAAACTTGTCAATTTGACAGATTTGTCAATTGTCTATCCATTTAAAAAATAATGATAAAAAATATAAATGTTTATTTCTTTAAATTTTTACATTATAATAAATATCAATAATACAATATTTTATTTATATAATATATATATAATCATATAATCAATATACAAGAAGACATAAAAAAAATTTAAAAAAACAATATATTATATTATCTTAAAA
>NW_006263387.1:697291-697427 GCF_000469605.1 Apis dorsata
AATATTTAATAGAAATAATATACTTTAAATAATTATATAATTTTATTTTATAATAAAATAAAATAAAAATTATATTGGAAAATATAATTTTATTATTTTTTGTATATATTTTTTATATATTTTTTATATTAATAAT
>NW_006263387.1:698386-710207 GCF_000469605.1 Apis dorsata
TAGCCATAATTATATATTTTTTATAAATAAATGTAGAATATTTTAAAAATGGCAGCATTAATGAAGAAAAGAGTTTTAGCAGAATTTAATCAGAGTCAGGTAATTTAAATTTCTTTTTCAAAAAAAATTCAATAGAAAAATTTTATTTAAATATATATTTTATAGGTTGTAAATGAACCACCATTAAAAAGATTAAGAACATTGCGGCTTATATCAAATTCAGGCAGTAAAAATGGAACAGAAGGAAGTTCAGCATTAGCTTATATTGAGTGTCTTGAAAAATGTAAATGTGGCAATGATGCTTTACAACTTCTTGTTCGTATATCTGATACAATTGCATATATCTCTTCAGAGGATGTTCCTTCTGTAGTAAAAAAATTATCAGAAAGATTTACTATAGAAACAGAAGCTGCAGTTCGTGCTAAAATACTATGGATATTTGCAGAATTAGGAGAAGTAACAAATGATTCATTAGAAAAAACAAGAATTGTTAATGAAACAGCTGAACTTTTAAAAAATGAAGAATCCCATAGAGTAAAAAGTCAAGGCTTAGCAACATTATTAAAACTGGGAGATTATCATAGGTATATATTTTTATATATTGTAATATAATAAAAAATTATATATTATAAAGAAATTATTGTTATTTTATATTATTAAAATTCATAGAATATAAAATAATTGATTTATTCAATTGTAGAAGCCTTGTATTGAAGATTGCTCGTGATCATTTACCTGATACTTGGCATGGTGTACAGACACGTTGTCTTTCTATCATTGGAAGATATTTAACAGCAAATGCTACTGATGATACTTTAGCACTTGTCAGCAATTATGCACATTCTCAAGATCCAAGAGTACGTGCACAAGCATTTGAGACAATGGCTGAACTTCATTCTTATAGAAGTTGTAGATTACCAGCAACCTTTTTTGGAGAAGCTTGTACTGCACTTAGAGATGATTATGAAATAGTTCGTAGAACTGTTCTTAAACTAATATGGCTTTTAGGCAGAGAATATCCTGAAAAGTAAGTAATAATTGATAACTTTTTAGTTATTATTTTTGTTGTTAATTATCATATTCATATTCTCAATATCTCATTATTTTATAGTATCATTGTAGGATCAGATGGAGAAGATATACGTATGGTAGATTGTGCATTTTCCCAAATTTGTAGTCTTATGGGTGACTTATCACCAAGAGTTCGAGCTTCAGCAATGTCTCTTCTAGGGACAATGAAAGGTGTATCAAAACGATATATAGAACAAGCATTGGATAAAAAACAAAAAGTTGTAGAAGCAGATAGACCAGAAGTAGAAGAAAAAAGTGGATCATGTGGAGCATTTATTCATGGTTTGGAAGATGAATTTTTAGAGGTATTATTATTATTTATTTTTTTATTTTTATTATATAATTTGTATTTTAAGTAATTGAATAAATTTAAATAAATTTATTCAGGTAAGAACAGCTGCAGTTGAAGCACTTTGCACTTTATCCTTAGAACAACCAAATATAGCTAGAATTTCATTAGATTTTATGGTTGATATGTTTAATGATGAAATTCAAGATGTTCGATTAAGAGCTATTGAATCATTAAGGAAAATATCTGCAAGCGTAACGCTTCGTGAAGATCAGTTAGAAACAATCTTAGGAGCACTGGAAGATTTTTCAGGTGAAGTACGAGAAGGTTTACATGCTACTCTAGCGGCTAGTCGGCTTGCTACAAGAAATTGTCTTCATATGTGTGTAAATCGTTTACTTGATAATTTAAGTCGCTATCCACAAGATAAAGAAAGTATTAGAAATTGTTTAGCAGCATTGGGAGCATCACATCCATATTTAACATTGCCTTTAGTACCTCAACTTCTTGGACGACATCCATTCTTTGATACACCAGAGCCAGATGTTGATGAACCTTCTTGTATC
This sequence comes from Apis dorsata, assembly GCF_000469605.1. Taxonomy (NCBI): domain Eukaryota; kingdom Metazoa; phylum Arthropoda; class Insecta; order Hymenoptera; family Apidae; genus Apis; species Apis dorsata. Next base: position 700,313 of record NW_006263387.1, read on the forward strand.
CTTTTAATAGTTTTCTTTATAAAATATAATTTGCATTATTTTTAATTACATTTTTAATTATAATTTAATTCTTAACTACATATATAGATGCAAGTGTACTAGTTTTAATTTTCAATGCTGCATTACATTGTCCAAGCATGCATGCTCTTTTTACAGAGCATGCATCTAAACATTATCATTATTTACGCGATACTATGCCACATTTAGTTCCTCGATTACGACCAACTATAACGAGTGGACCAGACTTTGGAAAAGAGGATAAAACTGATGAAGAAACTGAACGTGGAAAAGAATTTCTAGAAAAAGTAGTTACTGGTGTAGAAAATGCAAGATCTGGTGGTAGAGTTCATACGCAACTCTTAGAGGCTGCAGCTGTTGATTTAGATCGTTTAGCGGAAATGGATCATCGTATGGAGGGAGCCGCACGTTTTACTGTTTTATATATAAAATGTTTGCTACTTTTGAAATCAGTATTAAAAGAATTTTCAATATCATCAACAAACTCGGTATCGGCAAGTCCATTGCCAAACACAACTACTAATGTTTCAGTTCTTCTTCAAAATACTCAAAAGTATGTTTAAATATATTTATATTTATTATACCTATAAATAAAAACTTATTTATCAATAATTTATATCATCAATAATTATATAAATGTTATAGATTACAACGATTATTCAGTGGATTAGGTGAGAACGAAATCATATTAGCCAATGATGTATGGTTAAAAGCATTAGCAGTAGAATTAATTCGAGTAACAAGAAGTGTGACAGGAAGAAGTGCTCTTCCACTCGCACGTCACTTTTTATCTGAAACTGATACTCTACCTCAAGATACTGCAAAATTGCCATCCTTTTCTAGAGCTCTTGTACATCAAATTCCAACTTTAGCTGATGTAAAACCGGGTTCTCTAACACGAATGCTTTTACCATTACTTTTAACACCAGCGGCACAAGGAGAAGAACGTCTTCCTAGACCATCAGTATCCACTCGATTTTGTAGAGCAATTATAGAAGAACCCAGAGGCGATGCAGATGCTGCATTGAAATTTACAGGAGGTCTTCTATTAGGAATTCCATTGACAGCAAAAATATTAAATTTACGAGATCCTAATATATTACGCATTAAATTGAGGCATCCTGATCAACAAGTACAATTATTATTACCGCGTCAATCCGATTTACGATTACAAAATATAGAACAAAATGACTTCAGATTGAAAACTACAGTTCTATTGTCTCATCAAGTTTGGATGGAAGCTTGTAACGTAGAAATATCTCTTGCACTTCTTGTACCATCTTCAGCTGTATGTACACATTCTCCCCTTGATGATCCATGTGTTATAGATCTTTGTAAACCGACTAAAGTTTCAATCGCACCAAAACCTATAAAACGAGGTATCTAAATATATTTTATAAATCTCAATATTTGTCACTTTGAAATATTTTGTGAGTTTCCGAACTTCAAAATAATATAAAAACACGAAAACGTAATTTTACTTATGTTAAATAAATCAATGATTTATAGATTTGAGTAGATTTTTATTTTTATAAGTGTTCTATGCACAATGATGCAATGTATTTAATAATATGATATGCTTTTTTTTAAGATAAGACTAATTCTTTTTGCTCTTTACTTTCATATTATTATTATTCTCTTTATTTTAAAAATCTTGCAATGAAATATATAATTTCTGTTAATTGAAAGATATTAGAAAAAATAAGAACTTCAAAAATTATGATAATTTATTAATAAAAAAAAGATAATTTACAGAAGGAGAAAAGAAAATATAAAAATTTTAATCTGATTTTAATTAAAGATTCTTATGAAAATTAATTTGTTAGCTTACATAAATAATATTATTAATTGTAAATATATTTTTATTGTAAATAAGTTTGAAATATTCTAATTTATTTTTTACAAATTTTAACAATATTTTAAAATTAATAATGTTCAATCTATTTATAAAAAATAATCATAAATACATAATTTAAAAAGATAGAGAGGAGGACACAAAAACTTTATTTCTTTTTTATAAAAATAACGTGTCTTAAAATATAATATATCTTGAATGTTTATTAACTACCGCCAAGTGGAAAAAGAGCTTCCACTGTAACAAAAAATATATTAAACATTTTTAATTATATTCTTTTAAAAATTTGAAAATAAAAAATTCAATTTAAACTTACCTAGTAAATACTGGAGATTTTGGTGTATCTGCACTTTTTTGTGCTAAACTACTGAAACTCAATCCACCAGATTGATTTGCCAAAGATTCAAATGTACTACTACCATTTACATTTCCAAAAACTTTTGGCATATTATTATCAATTGGAGCAGGGCTTCCTCCCAAGGTAGGTGGACTTCCAAATGCTATTTAATAATATTTTTTTATAATTTTATTTTTATATTTTTATAATTAAATTTTGTTATATATATTTGCTACATATATAAAAAAATATAAATATAAAAAATATAATAATATATATAATATATTACTTACTTGGAGAAGTAACTCCAAATGTTGTTGATCCAAAACCGCCACCGAAAATTGGTTTTGGAGCTCCAAATGTTGGTGGTGATCCAAATATTGGTTTAGTATTAAATGAAGGTGCTTGCCCAAAGGCAGGTTGTGCACCTAATACAGGTTGTTCTACTCCCATTGGCGATGTATTAACTGCAGTACCGCCAAATACAGATGTAGATCCAGATGATGGTAATGCTGGAGTAACATTATTTGCTGTACTTCCAAAGAAAGATGTAGAACCCGTATTTGATGTCGAACCAAATATTGAATCAGATTTTTGAGCATTATTATCAAATATAGACATTTGAGGCGATCCAAATGTACTTATCGTGGATGCATTTCCTCCGAAAATAGAAGTTGGGGAAGATGATGCTTGAGTATTTCCACCAAAAATCGAATTAGTATTATTTCCGCTAAAGATTGAAGCGGCTGTCATAGCTACTTTACGAAACATAAATGCATCCGCAGAAGTTTCAAAAGGTTTAAAAACAGATTTTTCAGAAGTAGTAGGTGTTGAAGAAACTACTGGTGTACTTGGAAATTGAGAATTCATTGTGAGAGAAGGTTGAAAAACTGAAGCAACTGAAGTTGTTGTTATATTTCCAAATGTAATTGTAGAAGAAGTAGTAGTAGCAGTATTGGTGAGATTTGTTGTAGGTAAGTTAATAGTAGTTTTCTCAAAAGATTTTGATAAAGAAGTTTGAAAAGGAGACATTGTATCAGAAGTTGTCATTGTACTTGCTATAGAACTTGATGCTGGAATGAAATCACCAAATAATGGTATAGATGAAGTAGTTGTTGTTTGTGTAGTTGGAGTAGTTGTTGTGATAGTACATGTAGTTATAGTTGCATTAGAATTCGAAATTCCTCCAAATATAGAAACATTTGATGTATTTGTTTGACTACTAAATAAAGGAGTAGCAGAAGATGTAGATAAACCTTGAATAGAATTTGTTGAAGTTTTTGATTCAGAAGAAGGTATTTCTTCAATTGTAACAGAAGGCGTAGTTGTAACCGTTTCCTTAAGAGAAGCTCCAGTTACGAGTTTTACAGAAATCTGATTTTCGCTTGATGTTTGTCCTAATAATATTTGAAAGCCAGGAGTTCCAAATGTAGGTTTATAATTATATTTTCCATCGACATTAGAACTATTAGAAACATTAGATATTTGATTAGTCGTTTGTAAAGCAGCAAATGATCCTGCTAAACTTAATGAATCTTGCGTTTGAGATGTCGTCGTTGATGGCATCATTTTTAAATTAAATGAAGTAGTAATATTTGAAGGTTTTGAAGCAAAAGAAAATGTTTGTGCATTTGTTGTTTGAGATGCAGCAAATGTATTTTGTGTAGTACTTTTTATTGATGTAGAGGTAATTGGAGTAGCAAAACTAAATGTAGATATTGATTTAGTTTTTGTTATTGTTGTTAATTGTGTTGTCATTCCAATATTTGGAGTAGTTGTTTGTATCTTCTCTGATGAAATTTCTGATGGTAATGAATCTTTTAATGAATTATTATTCAGTAAATTATTTTCTACTTTGAACCATACTGAATTTTGTGCAGCAATTTCTTCTGATTTCTGTGTTGATATATCAGATGTAATAGTATCAACTTTAGGTAAAGATTTTATTATATTAGGTGAAATATGAGCAGAAGCATTGCTTTGATTGAATATAATAGTATCTTGTTTTGGTTTAGTATTTTGAGATATTGTAGTAATTGGTAAAGTATTAGATATTTTTTCTGTTTTATTTCCAATTATAGATGGAAAAGTAATGCCAAAATTAGGTTTGCTTTGCATTTTATTTTGTGTTGATGCATTAGTTTCACTTGTGCCAATCCTTGCTACAATACTATTTAAGGATGCTAAAGGACTTTGTTGATTTGTATTTTCAATACTGTGTTTCTTGATAACTGAATTTTGTTTGGAAGTAGATTGTTCCATTTTGTTTTGAATATTAACATTTGTAATATTGAGAGAATTTAAAGAAGATAAAGTTGCTTCTAAACGAAGTAATATTTTCTCTTGACTAGGAGAAGGATTAACAGGTTTTATTATCCTTGGAGTAGAAATAGACAAATGTTTTCTTAATTTAATTTGTTTTTCTGGAGTGAAACTCAAAGTTCTAGAAGCAATTGCTTTACATCGCGCTTCTATAATTCCTGTATTTCTTGAAAGAGTATTGAAAGATTTTGGCGATGTGATATTCAAATTAGATAATGAACGATTTAAACCAAAAATACTATTATTACAAATATTTGATTTCCATTTATTTTTAAGTTGGTCTATTTTGCTTTTTTCTTCTTGAATAATTTTATTATGTAATATGAGATTTTGGTAAATGAATTCCAAATAAGGAATTTTCATACGTGACATTTCTTGATATTTATGATCTGACCATTCTAAATCTAAGATTTTAGTAGCTTGAGTAAGTTGTGTTTGAGTATAATAATAAAGTTTTTGTAAATCAAATATTTTATTACTATCTCCACAATTTCTAGTAGTAATATCATTAGTAGCTGCATTTTTTTTTGATTTTGTTTCCTCAACCCAAGCAAATGATTGTAATAACAATGCTTTTAAATATGCAATGTCACTAGACAAGCTATTTGTTGTTTTTTTCAATTCTCGCAAAAATTGATCTATTATAGTAATTGTATCTACAAGTTTTTGACGTTCTTCTTCTGTACCACATTCCCATGTTTGTGGTTCTAATCTATTACATAATTCCTTTTCAAACAAATTACGTTCTTCTATATAAGCACGATAAGCAAAATAATCTGCAGATGAATTAGATTCCATAGGTTCTTGCATAATTATTTCTTTAACTGATGTTAATTTAACATCCAATTTATCAATTTCTTGTGGTTGAATTTCTTTAGTTGGTTCTAATAATTTTATTCCTATGTTTGTATGTTCAGATTTCTGTTCTTGTTTTAGTTTTTCAGTTGAAGGTTGTACAACAAAATTACTTCCTTGACCAAATTTATTGAAAATATTTCCTGAAGAAATAGGTTTTGAACGTTCAGAAACATTTTCTGGTTGTTTAGAAAGTGGTGTACTAGTTGCTAGACCATTCATAATAAAAGATGTTTCAAATCCTGTTTGTATTTGTGGTGGAGTTCCAATAATTTCTGTAGGTGGACAATTAATTTGAGGACAATTAGGAGTCAAATTCACCATATGAAAACTACACAATTGTCCAGATGTTGCAAGAATATGAAGTATAGGAACTGGGTGAGGTAAGGTAGAATCTGCTCCCCATGGTAATTTTCTAACTGCAGATTTGTCAATAGCTAAACCCACTGGATAGCTTTCTGTAGTATGAATCAATGGTAGTTCAGCTCTGCCACTATCTACCAATTGCCATTGATTCCAAGTAATTCCTTTATCTGTAGATCCTAATACAGCTACTTCACTACTATTACTGCTAGCAGCAATAATTAAACCCCATTCTGGCACATGATCAAAATAATAACGTGGAATTGTTCCTTCTCCTTCTGCATCTGTTACTCCATAAGTAATATCTTCATAACAAGTAAAAATAGCATTTGTTTCACCTTTAGGAGCATCAATTATAAGAACATTAATCCCTTGTTCATTACCCAAATAAGCAGCACAAAACTGATAATTGCTGATCCATAAAATACTAACAACTTCTCCAATATATGGGTTTGGACCAGAAATTGTTCTAGCTACTTTTAAATCAGGTTTAAATTGTACTATATTACCATTTTTACAACCCACAACAATTTGTTTCCCTTTAGGACTCCATGCTGCACATAAAGCATGTAAACCATCATCATTAAATTTCTCTAAAACTTTTGATTCAATTTCCTTTTTTTTTTCTTTTATTTTAAAACTACCAATTGTATAATCACTAGCTATTGTACATAACATTCCTGATATAGCAGGATTCCATCGTAGATCATTCACAAATATATCTCCATTTGATGTGGAAACTTTAACTTTATGTAATAATTGTAAATTCTGAAAAAATAGATATAATTAAAAAGTTTTTTAATAAAAATATTAAAAAAAAAAAAAAAAAAAAAAAAAAGAATTCCATATTAATTTAGACATACATTTTTTGTAAGTGTTTGTGCATCATAAATTAAAATTATAGATCCATGTGCTGCCACAGCTAAATAGGAACAATCACAATTAAGTGTTAATTTAGACACAGCTACAGGTATATTAAATTCTACTTTCCACTCTGGATCATTATCTTCTCCTGGTTTTAACATAATTATTTTATTGTTTTGACCTACATATAATAATCCTCTTTTCTTATCTGTAACCAATAAACTGCATGCAGTTGGTATAGATGTAAATGCATCTAAAACTTGGGAGATGTTTGATTGTTTAAATTGAAATTCCTGAAAAATTACAATAAAATGTATATAATAGAAATATAAAAAAATAATATATATGAATATATATGTATATTTTTTATTTTTAAAAGAATGACGTATCATATAAATACATGATATAAAAATTTTAAGAATTTTATAGGCTAGAAAGCAAATATTAATACAATTACATTTTTAAAAAATAACATGTAATACCTGTATATCTTTTGGATCAGGCGCAGTTTTCATGTTTAATTACTTTATAATAATCTTTATATAAACAATTCTGTTTGAAAATAAATTTGCCGGATTCTTGGCAGGTTAAATTTGAAGTATACAAAAGTAACAACAGTTGTACAACCTTTGATTATGTGTATAGATTAAGATTGAACTATATATTATTTCTCATGTTTTTATATTGAGCACGAATAAGATTATAGAATAGATCTACCATCTTATGGAATTTTCTGTCTTATATTCTTGTACATCACTGAATTATAGATTTTTACCACAGAAAATACAAAATAGATATAATATTCAATGCATTTTTTATTTCATATTTCGGGAATAAAAAAACTTTATTATTTTCAACGCTATCGATTTGATTTGAAATAAAATTGCAATGTTAATAATGATTAAAATTGAAACTATTGAAACTAAATTTCAATAAAATTATAAATAAATATAAATATAAATAAAATAAAATAAATATACTTTATAAGATTATAAATAGATTTGAACATTTGATTACATTACATTTGATTACATACATTGATACATTTGAATATTATTTTTTGATAGAATATTTATAAAATATTTATATATTAATAAAAATTTAAAATTCCTTTTATTGTTTTCATTGAAGAAAGATTAGATTTCATTGAAAAAAATTATTAATAGAAATTATTCATTAATTCGTTTATTCTGTAAACGTTGTTTTAAATAAATATGGCGTCTTATGAATTAACACATGGTTCGGCTAGAATTATGACAAAGAATAAAATATTTAGATTTTAATATAATAAAAAATAATTATTTTAATTATCAATTATAATTAATTGTTGTTTTAATTATCAAGAACAATGAAACCTACAAGAAGAACAAAACCTATGGAAACAACGCAAGTTACAAAAACAATGAAATCTACGAGAAGAATGAAATCTACAAGTATTTTATATATATATAATTTACTTATATATGCATATTGTTTATTCATTGATGTAATTTTATTTTATATAATTATATTTTAAAAATAATTATAAATAATATTTACAGATCATAGATATCGTAATCGAGTACCAATTGATCCAGAAAAATTAGCAAAATATAATAAAGGTGATGGAATTGATTTAAAATCAGGATCATCTAAAATCAGAAATAAAGTAATAAAACAAAAGTTAAAAAAAAAGGAGAAAAATTTTGAAATAACAGTAAAAGATACTGCTCGTACTGAATTACTTTTGACAGAAGATTATGGTTGTTTGGAAGCTGATGCTGGACAAATAACAGTACAATATAATCAAAAACAAATTGCAGATAATGCAGATATAACAAGTGCAGCTAAACATTTTACATTAAATTTAGATTTTGGACCATATTATATAAAATATACTAGAAATGGTAGACATTTAGTATTAGGTGGAAAAAAAGGCCATGTAGCTGCTTTAGATTGGATCACAAAAAAATTAGCTTGTGAAATAAATGTAATGGAATCAGTACATGATGTATCATGGCTTCATATAGAAACAATGTTTGCAGTAGCACAAAAAGAATGGGTATTTATTTATGACAATCAAGGAATTGAACTTCACTGTTTAAAATTAATGAGTAAAGTTAATAAGTTAGAATTTTTACCTTATCATTTTTTACTTGCCAGTGGATCTAGAGATGGTTACTTGGCATGGTTAGATATTTCCATTGGAAAATTTATAAACTCCTTTAATTCCAGATTAGGAAAAATAGCAGTAAGTTTAAGTATATTTTATAATTTACTTATTTATTATTAACTTAATATTTAATAATATAAAAAAATTATCAATTATTTTATAGGTAATGACACAAAATCCTAGTAATGCACTACTTTGTGTGGGTGACTCAAAAGGTGTAGTTTCAATGTGGTCTCCAAATAGTAAAGATCCTTTGGTAAAAATGTTATGTCATAATCAAGCAGTAGCTGCTTGTGTAGTTCATCCTTATGGAACTTATATGGCAACCAGTTGTCAAGATAAATTTGTAAAAATATGGGATATTAGACAACTAGCAGGTCCAGTGCATAATTATCGTGTACGAGCTCCAGTTCAGCATTTATCATACAGTCAATGTGGTCAATTAGCATTAGCTATGGGAAATGTTGTAGAAGTTTATCGGTATTATATATATTATATATTAAATTATAATTTATATATATATAAAATTTATATATATAAATATAATTTCTATTATTAGATCATTGGCCAATGAAATAAAACCTTACTTACGTCATAGAGCTGAATGGACTGTGACAAGTATGCAATTTTGTCCATATGAAGATATTTTAGGTATTGGTACATTGAGAGGAGTCTCTTCTCTTTTAGTACCAGGAAGTGGAGAAGCTAACTTCGATGCTCTTGAAAGTAATCCATTCCAAACTAAAATTCAGAGACGCGAAGCTGAAGTAAAAGCTCTATTAGACAAGATTCAACCAGAATTAATATGTTTGGATCCAATTGCTATTACAGAAGTAGATGTACCTACCTTAAAAGATAAAATAGAAGCTAAAAAGAATCTTTTGGTGAGTATTTAATAATTTAATTCATTTTCTTTTTTATAATAATTAAAAAAAAATAATTAAAAAACTCTATATCATATGTTTATAGTATCTTAAACCAAAGGAAATAGATTTCAAACCTCGTAGAACGAAAGCTAAAGGTAAAGGCGGAACAGCTAAAGTAATTAAGACTAAAAAAATTCTAAAAGATTTAAATCGAAGGGTAAATAAATTTTTTTTTTGATATATATATATATATATATATATAT
>NW_006263387.1:710261-710514 GCF_000469605.1 Apis dorsata
TTAATATACTTCGTCAATCAAATATTCAATCGGATATAAAAAAAGTAGAAAAACCTCAAAAAGATTATGGAATATTAAATAGATTTTTACCAAAATCTAATAAACAAACAAGATAACGAATTATTAAAAGAATATAATTCTATTTTATTTTTCTATATTTAAATTTTACTATATATATTTAAATATAGTTAAATATATATATATATATATTTAAATATAGTTTTTAATTTTACATAATCTCAATAAAATTTTA
>NW_006263388.1:0-955 GCF_000469605.1 Apis dorsata
GTTCATACGCTATGGTCGTTTAAAGAAGACGATATTTGAGAATATTTGAAAAAGTGCCTTATTTGAAACGGCTGTATTTCCGAAGATATTAGTGATACATGGGACTTCCGGTGCGCGTTGCAAGCGGGAAAGATTGCTGTTTACAGGCAGTTTTCACTGGTTACGCAAGCACAAGCGGTTCATACGCTATGGTCGTTCAAAGAAGAAGATATTTGCGAATCTTTGAAAAAGTGCATTATTTGAAACGGCTGTATTTCCGAAGATATTCGTGATACATGGGACTTCCGGTGCGCGTTGCAAGGGCAAAGATTGCTCTTCACACTTAGTTTCCACTGGTTACGCTAGCACAGGCGGTTCATACGCTATGGTCGTTTAAAGAAGACGATATTTGAGAATATTTGAAAAAGTGCCTTATTAAAACGGCTGCATCTTCGAAGATACTGGAGATACATGGCATTCCCGGTGCGGGTTGCAAGGGCAAAGATTGCTCTTCACACTCAGTTTCCACTGGTTACGCTAGCACAAGCGGTTCATACGCTATGGTCGATTAAAAGACGAAAGTTTATAATATTTGAAAAAGTTCCTTATTAAAACGGCTGCATCTTCGAAGATACTGGAGATACATGGGATTCCCGGTGCGCGTTGCAAGGGCAAAGATTGCTCTTCACACTTAGTTTCCACTGGTTACGCTAGCACAAGCGGTTCATACGCTATGGTCGATTAAAAGACGAAAGTTTATAATATTTGAAAAAGTTCCTTATTAAAACGGCTGTATCTCCGAAGATACTGGAGATACATGGGATTCCCGGTGCGCGTTGCAAGGGGAAAGATTGCTATTCACACTCAGTGTTCACTGGTTACGATAGCACAGGCGTTTCATACGCTATGGTCGTATAAAGAAGATGAAATTTTTGATTATTTGAAAAAGGGCCTTATTAAAACTGCTGTATCTCCG
>NW_006263389.1:0-1570 GCF_000469605.1 Apis dorsata
CGAAATCCTTTCACTGGTTCCAAAGTTATAAGGCTATAACCGAAGAGGCAATTTTCAATTTTAGGCAAAAAAAATTTGAACTACTATGAAGAGGCGTATCTTTGAAGTTTTATGGGATATCGATAAATTTTTTCTGGTGGTTGGAAGCGCAGAACACTGCCCTTTAAAAGGCTTGTTCATTCGTGGAAGTCCTTTCACTGGTTCCAAAGTTATAAGGCTATAACCGAAGAGGCAATTTTCAATTTTAGGCAAAAAAAATTTGACCTACTATGAAGAGGCGTATCTTTGAAGTTTTATGGGATATCGATCAATTTTTTCTGGTGGTTGGAAGCGCAGAACACTGCCCTTTAAAAGGCTTGTTCATTCGTGGAAGTCCTTTCACTGGTTCCAAAGTTATAAGGCTATAACCGAAGAGGCAATTTTCAATTTTAGGCAAAAAAAATTTGACCTACTATGAAGAGGCGTATCTTTGAAGTTTTATGGGATATCGATCAATTTTTTCTGGTGGTTGGAAGCGCAGAACACTGCCCTTTAAAAGGCTTGTTCATTCGTGGAAGTCCTTTCACTGGTTCCAAAGTTATAAGGCTATAACCGAAGAGGCAATTTTCAATTTTAGGCAAAAAAAATTTGACCTACTATGAAGAGGCGTATCTTTGAAGTTTTATGGGATATCGATCAATTTTTTCTGGTGGTTGGAAGCGCAGAACACTGCCCTTTAAAAGGCTTGTTCATTCGTGGAAGTCCTTTCACTGGTTCCAAAGTTATAAGGCTATAACCGAAGAGGCAATTTTCAATTTTAGGCAAAAAAAATTTGACCTACTATGAAGAGGCGTATCTTTGAAGTTTTATGGGATATCGATCAATTTTTTCTGGTGGTTGGAAGCGCAGAACACTGCCCTTTAAAAGGCTTGTTCATTCGTGGAAGTCCTTTCACTGGTTCCAAAGTTATAAGGCTATAACCGAAGAGGCAATTTTCAATTTTAGGCAAAAAAAATTTGACCTACTATGAAGAGGCGTATCTTTGAAGTTTTATGGGATATCGATAAATTTTTTCTGGTGGTTGGAAGCGCAGAACACTGCTCTTTAAAATGCTTGTTCATTCGTCGAAATTCTTCCACCAATTCCAAAGTTATAAGACTTCAACCGAAGAGGCAATTTTTAATCTTTTAGAATAAAAATTCGAACAACTTTGAAGAGGCGTATCATTGATGTTTCATGGGATATCGATAAACTTTTTGTGGTCTTTGGAAGCGCAGAACATTGCTCTCTAAAATGCTTGTTCATTCGTGGAAATCCTTCCACTGGCTTCAATGTTATAATTCATTAACCGAAAAGGCAATTTTTAATTTTATGCAAAAAAAAATTGAAACAACTTTGAAGAGGCATATCTTTGAAGTTTGATAGTATATCGATAAATTTTCTATGGTGGGTGGAAGCGCAGAACACTGCTCTCTAAAATGCTTGTTCATTCGTGGAAATCCTTCCACTGGTTTCAATGTTATAATTCATTAACCGAAGAGGCAATTTTTAATTTTATGCAAAAGAAATTTGAACAACTTTGAAGAGGCGT
>NW_006263389.1:1586-1896 GCF_000469605.1 Apis dorsata
TTTGAAGTTTTATGGGATAACGATAAATAATTTGTGGTCCTTGGAAGCGCAGAACACTGCCCTCTAAAATGCTTGTTCATTCGTCGAAATCCTTCCACTGGTTCCAAAGTTATAAGAGATTAACCTAAGAGACAATTTTTGATCTTTTAGAATAGAAATTCGAGCAAATTTGAAGAGGCGTATCTTTGAAGTTTGATGGGATATCGATAAATTTTTTATGGTCATTGGAAGCGCAGAACATTGCTCTTTAAAATGCTTATTCATTTGTCGAAATCCTTCCACTGGTTCCAAAGTTATAAGAGATTAACCG
>NW_006263389.1:1922-4115 GCF_000469605.1 Apis dorsata
GAGAGGCAATTTTTAATTTTATGCAAAAGAAATTTGAACAACATTGAAGAGGCGTATCCTTGAAGTTTTTAGGATATCGATAAATTTTTTGTGGTCGTTGGAAGCGCAAAACACTGCTCTCTGAATGGCTTGTTCATTCGTGGAAATCCTTCCACTGGTTCCAAAGTTATAAGACTTTAACCGAAGAGGCAATTTTCAATCTTTTAGAATAAAAAATCGAACAACTTTGAAGAGGCGTATCTTTGAAGTTTTATGGGATATCGATAAATTTTTTGTGGTCGTTGGAAGCGCAAAACACTGCTCTCTGAATGGCTTGTTCATTCGTGGAAATCCTTCCACTGGTTCCAAAGTTATAAGACTTTAACCGAAGAGGCAATTTTCAATCTTTTAGAATAAAAAATCGAACAACTTTGAAGAGGCGTATCTTTGAAGTTTTATGGGATATCGATAAATTTTTTGTGGTCGTTGGAAGCGCAGAACATTGCTCTTTAAAATGCTTGTTCATTCGTCGAAATGCTTCCACTGGTTCCAAAGTTATAAGAGATTAACCGAAGAGGCAATTTTTAATTTTATGCAAAAAATTTTCCTACAATTTTAAAGAGGCGTATCTTTGAAGTTTGATGGGATATCGACAAGTTTTTTATGGTGGTTGGAAGCGCAGAACATTGCTCTTTAAAATGCTTGTTCATTCGTCGAATTCCTTCCACTGGTACCGAAGTTATAACATATTAACCGAAGGGGCAATTTTTGATCTTTTAGAATAAAAATTCGAACAACTTTGAAGAGGCATATCATTGACGTTTCATGAGATATCGATAAACTTTTTGTGATCGTTGGAAGCGCAGAACATTGCTCTTTAAAACGAATGTTCATTCGTCGAAATCCTTCCACTGGTTCCAAAGTTATAAGAGATTAACAGAAGAGGCAATTTTTAATCTCTTAGAATAAAAATTCGAACAACTTTGAAGGGGCGTATCTTTGATGTTGATGGTATCTCGATAAATTTTTTATGGTAATTGGAAGCGCAGAACACTGCCCTTTAAAATGATTGTTCATTCGTCGAAATCCTTCCACTGGTTCCAAAGTTATAACGATTTAATCGAAGGGGCAATTTTCAGTTTTTTAGAATAAAAATTCGAACAACTTTGAAGAGGCGTATCATTGATGTTTCAGGGGATATCGATAAACTTTTTGTGGAATTTGGAAGCTCAGAAAATTGCTCTATAAAATGCTTGTTCATTCGTCGAAATCCTTCCACTGGTTCCAAAGTTATAAGCCTTTAACCGAAGAGGCAATTTTTAATTTTATGCAAAAAAAATTGGAACAACTTTGAAGAGGCATATCTTTGAAGTTTGATGAGATATCGATACATTTCTTATGGTCCTGGAAGCGCAGAACATTGCTCTTTAAAATGCTTCCTCATTCGTCCAAATCCTGCCACGGGTTCCAAAGTTATAACGATTTAATCGAAGGGGCAATTTTCAGTTTTTTAGAATAAAAATTCGAACAACTTTGAAGAGGCGTATCATTGATGTTTCAGGGGATATCGATAAACTTTTTGTGGAATTTGGAAGCTCAGAAAATTGCTCTATAAAATGCTTGTTCATTCGTCGAAATCCTTCCACTGGTTCCAAAGTTATATAACTTTAACCGAAGAGGCAATTTTTAATTTTATGCAAAAAAAATTGGAACAACTTTGAAGAGGCATATCTTTGAAGTTTGATGAGATATCGATACATTTCTTATGGTCCTGGAAGCGCAGAACATTGCTCTTTAAAATGCTTGTTCATTCGTCGAAATCCTTCCACCGGTTCCAAAGTTATAAGACTTTAACCGAAGAGGCAATTTTTAATTTTCTGCAAGAAAAATTGGAACAACTTTGAAGAGGCGTATCTTTGATGTTTGATGGTATATCGATAAATATTTTATAGTGGGTGAAAGCGCAGAACATTGCTCTTTAAAATGCTTCCTCATTCGTCCAAATCCTTCCACTGGTTCCAAAGTTATAACTATTTAATCGAAGGGGCATTTCTGAATCTTCTAGAATAAAAATTCGAACAACTTTGAAGAGACATATCTTTGAAGTTTCATAGTATATCGATAAATTTTTTATGGTGGGTGGAAGCGCAGAACATTGCTCTTTAGAATGCTTGTTCATTGGTCGAAATCCTTCCACTGGTTCCAATGTTATAA
>NW_006263389.1:4313-4526 GCF_000469605.1 Apis dorsata
CGGTGGAAGCACAGAACATTGCTCTTTAAATTGCTTGTTCATTCTTCGAAGTCCTTCTACTGGTTCCACAGTTATAAGAGGTTACTCGAAGGGGGAATTTTTAATCTTTTAGAATAAAAATTGGAACAACTTTGAAGAGGCATATCTTTGAAGTTTGAAGGGATATCGATAAATTTTTTGTGGTCGTTGGAAGCGCAGAACACTGCTCTTTAA
>NW_006263389.1:4602-14386 GCF_000469605.1 Apis dorsata
CTTCATTCGTGGAAATCCTTCCACTGTTTCCAAAGTTATAAGAGATTAACCGAAGAGGCAATTTTTAATCTTCTTGTATGAAAATTCGAACAACTTTGAAGAGGCGTATCTTTGAAGTTTCATGGGATATCGATAAATTTTTTGTGGTCGTTGGAAGCGCAGAACATTGCTCTTTAAGATGCTTGCTCATTCGTCGAAATCCTCCCACCGGTTCCAATGTTATAAGACTTTAACCGAAGAGGCAATTTTTAATATTATGCAAAAGAAATTTGAACAACTTTGAAAAGGTATATCTTTGAAGTTTTATATCTTTATAACTATGAAGGGATATCTTTAATAACTATGAAGAAAAGAATTGTTTATGCTGATATTATTTTTGGTTCTCAATATATCGTCGTATAAAAAAGAGGATAATTTTTAACCTTTTCTCCGTTTTCGCACTCTCACTTTTTCGTGATGGAGATGCAATATGACCTACAATGCAACATCTTTCTGAAAATGTAATAGTATAATTCGTTTCGATCAAATTTCATCCGAGATACTATGAAAACGAAATTGTTTATTACCCGGAAAAGCGGTCAAGGAGGAATATCACGTTGACGGGGATCAAAGAAGCAAACTGTACGCGTTGGTAGACGACACGACCGAGTATAATCCCTTTTCCTCTCTCGAGCTTTATTCCTTCCCCCTTCCTTTTTCAGTTGTTCGGCTCGACTGGACATATGCGAGCGTTCGCTATCAACGCTCGGGTTGAAACGGTTTAGCGGTATATTATAGTGTATATAGTATGGCATTGCTGGAAATGGCAGGCTAATGGAATGGTCGTGGATATACAGGGAAAATAAAGGCTGTCTTATCGATGTTGCGTCGTCGGGGGGTTAATTGGAAGTTATTGCTCGCCATATATTACGCACATCAGACGCAAACCGCTTCGAGTTTGCTTTGCGGTGTGTCACTAGTGTCGGCATCCCGTAATGATTGTCAATTACCGTGATGTAATACGTACCATTTACCGGGGGTGTGGAAAACGATCAATTGGGATTAAAATAGCCTCGGGTATTCGATGGTGGAGGAGAAATATTAATATTTGTACGCATGCCCGTGGTAACCAACTCCCCTTCCGTCCTCTCCAACGACCGCAGTTTGCATACAAATTATTAAATAACCACTGAAATATTGGACGTTCAATATTTCCGCGACGTATTATTTTTCAGTACGGTCTGCAATAATATCGTAAAACAATACCTTCGACCGAATATGAGGATACACACCGGGTTTGCAAAATTTTATTATTCCACGCGTACGAATATTCTCATAATCTTTCATGATTACATTCGACCCGCATAATAAATAACAGCGATAGACGAATTTATGTGTCAACGAACAGGCGAGAATTTGCGCAGCGATAGAAAAGTTTCATTTTCAAATGTTTGCGCGATGAAATAAAAATCCTAAAAGTGTCTTTCATCCATCGAGGAAGAAGGGAAGAAGAAAAAGAAGGAAAAGGAAGAAAAAGAAATTAATATATAGCGGAGTTTGGTCACGTGTGTACGATTATCTCGGATCAAAGGTCAATAAGAAATAAATAAAATGGTGGAAGGTGTTTGGAAATATTGCCAGGTTCGTTACGTCACTGCATCACGTTCATGAACCGCTTCGATTTCGAGTCACATTCAATGATATGTGTACACACGTGCTACCAAGGTTTACAAAGCCAGGCAAGGGATAAACTAAACGAGGCTCCATGTCTACGTTAGCTTCCTCCTATCTGCCACTCTGTCTCGAGTTCCCGTTACCGGAAGTAAAGGGTATTTCATCTATGGCAAATATTAAATTTACGCTGCAACCATGATACACGATACGAGATAAATTATGATATCATCGTGGCAATTAATTTCGATGGGCGGATATACAATCACCATTCTATTCTTCGATCCTTGAACGTTCCGTGAAATCGGCAAACTGTTCGGTATTTTTTAATTAAAAAAAATTCGCCGTATCCCTCTACATACACGTATCTCAAAGTACTTTTTCATTTCGAAATATATTTTTTTGGGAACCGCAAAACACAGAAATATAAAACGTATATTCATACTTCGTGTACTTCGTACTTCGTTCCACTCTCTTTTTATAACTCGAGAGTCGAAATTCTGGCCGTCAAACCTGTCTTTCGAAAAAAAAAAAAAAAAAAAAAAATAGCGAACACAAGCTGTACATCGAAATAACTTTTTTCCTGTTTGGTAACTGTAACGTACGGATGCCGATTTCGGACGGAAAAAAAAAAAAAAAAAAAAATATCCATGCGGTTCCGAACCATTTGAATTCTGCATCGAATCCAACTCTCAATCGTGGATACCATACGTACCGGCCTTGTAACTAGGTTTGTGCAGTTGCATACAGCCGGTGGTACGTGTGCGCATACGGATTCGATGCATCGCACGCTCTAGAATTATCGAGAGTACTCAACAGCTTGGGCGAATTACAGCCCAATACTCCTAGCAGTGATTCCTCCCCGTGTGTTGGTTACATCGGCCGACTATCATATCATCCGCGGGGATGATGAGGAAAATGAAAAGCAGCATCTGTCATAACAATCATTATTTGCGTCGAGTATTTGTTCCCACGAGCGAAGAGAGTACTTTGAAAAAACCTTCTTCTCGAGTTACGAATTACTCTACTAATTAAGCATAATTAACCGTGGAAATATCATTATTGCGCTCGATAATGTTCGATGCAGCTTTTCCTTCGTAAGAAGGGTTATATGAAATGACCGATTGGACGGTGGTGGAGTAGCGCGCTGATAGCTATTGTTTGCCGCTGCCATAAATTATTAGCGATAAGCCAGTAGAGAAGGCAGAGAATAGGAAATGCCGTGGACAAAGAATGGAGAGGTAAGAGGTTTAAATAATGCGTTGCCTTTATAGGAACCGTGGACCAGTAGCAAGGCTGTGAGTATATTATACTCCGGGTACAACCGGGACCTACATTATCCAGTTCAGAGCTAAAGACTACTTTCTCAGTAGTCTGGCTCCACCACGTTAGGGTGTTGCTAGCTTTTTGGCGAGGGTGGAAAACGGGGAGGGAATATCAAAACGGATGGCGTGGTGGATGAGGAAAGGGCCGCAAGGGCGACAGGAGAGGGCGTGTCGGAGTGGAGGCTTCTTCCGCCTTTCAAAATATGAGGCCATACTTTACACAGATATATATATATATATATGCACGAGCCAGGCAAGCATTTTTTGGCCAGCCATCACGGTTTGCAAAGATAACGCGTTAACCTATATCATATTTCTTAACGTTTAATCGATACGTTACCATATCATATAAATTTATAAATTTATCTTATTCGATGTTATTTTACAGAGAATTTTCCCTGAATTTAACCTGACCATTTCGCAGAAATAATAAACTGCGATTCGAACCGTTACCCCCTTTAAACGTTTGAAAAAAAAAAATTGCGCTAAATAATGGCCAACATTTTTCACTCGCAGAGATGAAATGAACGAAAAAATGGAAAAAAAAAATAAAAAAAAAAAAAAGGAAAGTAGTCGTAGCCCGGCCTAGTTCCTGTACCTGATCGATTTACATCTGCACGTGACAGTAGAAATGGTGCGCAAAAGTCAGCCCTAGTATCGGGGAAACAACGCTGAGTAATGGAAGGAACGGGGAACGAATTCCACGGCCGGTATCAAGTTTCACGAAGGGGGATATTTCGTCCTTCGACAGGATCAAAATGGATTACGGCATACGAAAGTTTGAGGAGGAGTGATCGATTCAAATGCCTATTCTAGCGCAACTAGCCGAATCAAAAAGTAGAGATTGAAATCGGGTGATCCATTCGATCCCTTCTCTAAGGGAACGTTTTCAAATTGAGAATTTGAATATACCTTTTCAGCGCACGTATACACCCAGATACAAGTACGCGTACAAATTTCATAGAGACGAAGAAGCCTTGTAATACTCGTCTCTCGTTTATTACGTATATAAATGGAACGCGTTATTAAAAACATCTTGGAAAAAAGTTTGCGTCGTACGTATAAAATAAATAACGTAAAATCCTCCTTAATATTCGTGCTCTATTTATTTAAGGCTCTTATCCGAAAGGATGAGCTCGGCACAGTGGTGCTGGCCTGGTATTTATAGTATTTGGATTATGGAATAATCCTTGGCGGAGACGGTGGAAACGAGGTAGGGAACCGAGTGTACGGTGTTTACCAATATCCTTCGCCTCTCTTTCCCTTTTCCACGCTTCTCCCTTCCTCTCCCTTCGCCCTCTCTCTCACTCTCAATTCCCTCTCAGCGCGGTCCCGCTCGAGAAACTTCAATCTTTTCTCCCATCTGGATTACTCGTGCATCGAGAGCCCTCCACCGGAATTCCATCTTTTAACGTGAAATTCGTCTAGTTTATTCGCAACCTCGATAATTTTCGCGGGAGAGATCGCTCGAGAGATTCCGCCTCGATATTGTATCAAACCTCCGTGTACCATCTTTGCAAACACATCCTTCCCCGCCGATTTCTTTCCTTCCATTATGTTCCTTTCATATTCGTGAAATGAATATCCTGAGAAATGGTAAACGAGGAACGCGAATCGAGGAGGAAGGAACGGGTTGAAAATTATTATTATTTTCGAATATTTTTCCATCGCGCGAGAAGAGCGGGGAAGCAAAGATACACCCCTCGGGCAAGTGTTGCGAGTTGGTCGATAGGAAAGAAGCGGTTGGCGTCGCATCGGTATTAAATAAATACCAGGGTGGAGAGAGCTTAGCTCGGGACGATAAAAAGAACGAGGCTCGATATTCCCGGGACAGAGCCGTATATACGCGATATGTACTTTCCCCTGCCCTCCCCTGCGCAAAGAAGGAATCGCATCGTTTCGTTCCCCGGAGCATCGAAACAATCGTCGAAGAAACTTTCCATGAAAATGAATCTTTGCATCGTTCCACAATAGCGTCCCTCGAATCGCGTTAAAAATTCATTTCCTCTGGGCAGGCAAGTACAATTGCAAAGTATAATTATAAGAAAACAAGCACGCGCGCGTAAAAAAGTTTCGAAGCCGGTCTCCTCAAACTTTTACACTCCTCCATCCCCTCCTAATTAGAAATTAATAAAGATTAATAGCTTTATCGCCGGACTATTAAGTCGCGCGACTTTCAATTCCAACGCGTATTTTCGCTATTTATAAAAGGGAGGGGAGAGCGAGGTCGAAGTTACCGAGAAGAATTACAATCGACACCTGATACGGACTTTTCGATTTCGTCTCCCCCCAAACTTTTCCCTCCTTGTTCGGGGGATGACGGTTCCGGAGGGGTCTCTGCTCGTGCAGAGAGGGGACGATAAACGTCGGGTGAAGGAAAGGGAGGAGGCGGAAGAAGAGACACGTTGGGCGAAGGGGAAGGAGGCTGAAGGAGAGAAGAGGGAAAAAAGAAATCAATGAGCGGAAACGCGAGACGGTGGCGAAGGGGTGGAAGGAAGAGGCGGGTCCGACGGTGCTGTAGTTTCTCTATTTCCTTCATTAACTCTGGTTCAACAGCGGCGTAACTTTTAATTGGAAGTAGTGGGGGCGTCGAGGCTCATTTCCCGGCGGACTTCCCCATACTGGAATTCGAGCCAGTCCCAAGCGTCTTGGGAGAGGTCAGTTCATTCGTTGCAATATTCCCGGACTCTGGTTCCAC
Source organism: Apis dorsata (assembly GCF_000469605.1). Lineage (NCBI taxonomy): Eukaryota > Metazoa > Arthropoda > Insecta > Hymenoptera > Apidae > Apis > Apis dorsata. The sequence continues at coordinate 10,276 of NW_006263389.1, forward strand.
CATCTCGTGACGTAATCCGGTATAACGAGTGCCTAAGGTATCCCGAAGCTAGGAACGGTTCCGCTACTTTGCTCCTTTATAGCATCCTTTCCAAGAATCTCGTGTTTTTCCATCTTGATCAACCCTTTCCCGCAGAGGATATCTCCCGTTCGGGATAATTAACTCCACGATTCCCACGTTCCTTTCGTCTTCCGCCAAATGCGTAAGTTTACGAAATATTGTGTTTAAAAGACAACAGTGTTACGAAAAACTCTCTCTTATCTCTAGGAATAGGCGTTTAACCAACCAAGTTTTCATCTGGCGCTGGAATTCACCGCCTTTGTTCGACGCGATATCTCTCGCTCGTGTTACAGAATCGTGAACGATAATGGAGACAAAAATGGTCTCCCGCGATAGCATCGTGGAAGGCATTAAGCGGGGTTCCAGGGAAGGAAAACGGCGTGGAAAGAGATTTAAATAAAACCTGGGCCGGCCGCATCATCTTCCAAAACGCGAAATAATAGAAGCGGCAGCTGGCCGTGTTTCCATACTCCGCGCACGTGTCGCGCTCGTAAGAAAACCGTGTCGGGCGATTTATACGAAAATCGAGGGGTGAGTCGCCTAAACAACGCAACTGCGGCGGGCAAAGACGACTCTCGAGCCGTCGTATCGACAACCGACCGCTAACCCGGCCTCGATTTACGATGATCCTTCGCGCCTGGCGCGCCACGATACTATCGGTTTCTCGTTACGCCCGTCGGTACACTCCTCTCTGCGAAAATTCTCTTGAGGAATTCGCTATAACCGGCCGATAATCGACCCCCGTAATGGCACGGTCTACTTTCGATTCCAAACCCTCCCCGTTCTACAAACGATCCGCCTTCTATTTCTATATATTCACCCCTCTCCACCCTCCCTTATTCCACTTTTCTCGAAACGAGAACGGCTCTGGAATGTATTATTTGAAATCGGCGGTAATCCCCCTCGATGGGACGATTACATTCCGGTTAAATTCTTATCGAAAATTCTCGAATCGTTAAGCGTAGCGAATAAGTAGGCCGACTATTATCGAAACGTTGCCTCCAACTTCGAAACGGGCAAAAAAACTTAATTAACGCGGGAACAAGTTCTCTCCCTCCCTGTTAATTTCATTGACCCCGTTCGTTCGTCATCGCACAAACACACTTTTTCCCCCGTAGAAATACACTAACGACGACGACGATTTTCGGACGGCAATGTTGTTTCCGCGTCGGTAGCTTCCTGTTCCATCGCGCAGATTCCGCCAGACTGCACGACAGCGGGCCCTGTTATTCCCCCGAAGAATAAATATCCACGTTTAAATTCACCTTGGAGAGCCCGCCTTCCCTTCCCTTCCCCCCTCCGAGCACCACCGTGCACGAAAATGCCAGGTTTACCTGCGTACAATGATCGCGAGATGGGGGCAAAAAAAAAAAAAAAAAAAAAAAGAAAGAAAAAGGAAAAAGAAAAAGCATCGGCAGGTAAAGCAGGAAAGGAGAGGAGGAGAGATAGCGGGGTGGGTGGTCCTGGTGCGGCAAAACACGGCGTTGATCCCTTCGTTTCGGTGACATAGCGGGGAGGGGGCTAGCTGACAGGGGTAAGCGGATGGGGGGTGGGAAAAGGCTAGACAAAAAACAGCGGCTGCAGAGATCCGCGAGGCGGCTGTTTAATTCGAGCGGGACTTTCCGCAGGGGAAAAAAAGCGCAGAGGCAGAGCCGCCCAGACCCATCGTTCCAGACTCTCACTCCTCATGCATTATGAATAATGGAATTTAAATATACGCAACGAAGCCTCGAGGCAGCTTCGGTTGCGGGCGGAGGGTGGCGGTGGGCGAAAGCGCGGGTGTCATGTTCGCATTGTTAATTGGCCACCGTTCTCGTTTCGGCAGAGAGGCAGAGAGAGAGAGAGAGAGAGAGAGAATAATATCGAGAAATACGATACTCTCGTCTCTGTTGTCCGTTACGCGCGCTGCGAATCGGAGAGAGAGAGAGAGGAGTGGAAGAGGTGGCGTATGCGCGCGAGAGAAGCTGAAAAGGACGGAAAAACGAAGATAGGGAACATTTCCAGTCGGTAAATTAATTAGAAATAGTATAATAGGTGGGAGTGGCCGGCAGGTAGGTGCACCATCGAGGTTCGCCCACGGATTTCGTGGTCCGCCACCGAGACTCCCCCCTGTTGTAGTTTGGCCCAGCCATGCCGGAAACTATACTCGTATACACTGTATGCCAACGTTGTACGAGTTAACCTGGATGTCCGTTTCCAACCTCCCCCGAGGTATTAACTGGCGTGCGAACTAACTCGGGATACAAATATCGCGTGGAAGTTACGCGGTATCGGGCTTCCAATATCCCTCAAGAAGATAAATAAAATAGACAACGCGGTGGTTGCACAACGTGCAACTCCGACAAAATCGATCGATACGATTTTTCGTCTCGATTGAGCGAAAAAAAAAAAAGCAGGGAACGAAAAGAAAAGAGAATAGAAGAATATTTGGAGGAGGGGGCGAGAATCTATTCGAATGTAGAAATACATTTGCCATCGATCCAGGGTTAGATAGAAAAAGCATCGAAAGCGTCGCCCTTCCAAGATTAGATTCATCTTCCGTTATCGGAGGAAAGGGTATTCAAAAGCTGACAAAACGGAGTAGGAATCGAACGATATATAAGACGCCTCGCGAAGATTCGTCTCTCTCTCTCTCTCTCTCTCTTGCTTGACAAAGGGCGGCGAGGGAGCGAGTTTACGACGGGAGCGAGCATGATAAAGTTTGATGACTCCTAAATGGAATGGCGCACGTATATGACCGGCGTAAACTTATTTTTCAATTTCGTCTGCCCGCGTTCTTCCGCGTTCTTGATTCGTACGCGTCATCTTTCCCCTCTCTCTCCTCGCTAGTTTTACGTCTACCACGCAAGAGTGATCGATTTTTCTAGAATTTACGACATTTGTGTCAAAAATTATCCGAATAAAATATCTCTTCAAGAGTCGAATGCAGAGTTCAAACACAGTTTCTTCTCACTTTTCAACGATACGAGTAAACTAATATCGAATCCTTTGTACATATTGCTCGTAGAAAAGCGCAATCACGAAAGCCGCTATATATATATATATATCTACCAGTAACCGTTTCGAGGTGGAAATACCAATAACCTGGAAAAGCCTCGGATCCATGGACACGGATAACTCCGTTATGAGGAAATTCGATAAAATCCCGCTAATATAATCACGCTCCATATGGTTGATTAACCCCAGGGTAGCTGGCAACCCTCTGAGGATCGCCTCCTACTTGCGGGAGGTGAAAGAAGATAGGGGAGAGAGAGGGGTTTGTAGAGATCGACCGAGCAACGTATAAACACGAAGCTCGCTCTTTTTCCAACTAAAGCGCGGGAAAGGAGGAAAAGAGGAGAGGAGAGAGAGGGGGAAACGGATCCAAATCTGCGAAAAAGAAAAAAAAAGAAGAATGAGAAGAAGAGGCGGGGACAGGTATGGGGAAGGGGGGAATAGAGAAAAAGGGGGAGAAAGGAGTACCTGCTCGAAACTCGTATCCGAAGGGAGCAAAGAGGTAGGCTTTGGATTATTCGAAGCACGACGACGATCTTGAAGCCAGCCGACTGTCTGAAACTAGCCCGTATCGATCGCGACGTTGGATTATGTCTCGGCACTTCGATTCACGATGATTATTTTCCTCCGCTTCTACATCATACCGTGGTATTCGTCTTTTCGTTGTAACAAAAAAAGGAAAAAAAAGAAAAATAAATATCCATTTTTCAGAAGAAATTTTCCTTCCATTCGAGATATTCGCACGATAAACGTCTTTATCTCGTTTACGTTATCTCTAGTCTTTCAGAAGGAGCCGTAAAACTCCGTAGAAATTGAAAACACGCGCGACTCGAATTTCGCCGCGGTGTTAATGGCAACGAGCATAAAGCGTACGATTCCACGCTCGATTCCATGCCGCCCACTTCACAGACCCACTATTTATGCTGATAACTTCGAAACGGAATCGGATACGCGAAATCTGAGTGGCGCTGGTTTCGCAAAATATAGAGGATCTTTTTGGTGTTGGCCGGGGGGTGGGGAGGGGGGACGAGTCGAGTCGAGAACAAGATTCAAGCGG
>NW_006263389.1:14678-18684 GCF_000469605.1 Apis dorsata
TGCGAGTTAATGGTGCGGAGGTAATGCCGCGGTCGCAACAGCAACAGCCGCCTTCCTCCTCTCCCTTTTTACCGCCCGTCTTTCTCACCCTTTCCTCTTTCTCGCCCTTCGCTTCTCCCACCCCACGCTTCCTTCTCTCTTCCCTTAGCGTTTCCCCAACCGAGGCAAGGAAAAAAGAGGCGAGTGTTACGCCGGTGTGTCTTCTCCTCTTCCTAGATCCTATACTTTTTCTTCTCTCTCTCTCTCTCTCTCTTCCTTCTCCTTCCTATCGTGAACAGTCGCTAACAACTCGCATCGAATGCAGCTTCTCGCCAAACTTGTACTCCTCCTCTCCCTTTCGCCTTCATATCTGTATCCGTGTGTCCATTAGGCGACATCTGCTCTCGGCTTTTTCATAACGAGCGGGCCCTTCGCCTGAAAGAGACTTTTCCGAGCACATCGAGTACCGTGTTCTCCGTGTATTCGCGCGCAAATATATATATATATATACATGTATATGAGTGCATATGTGTGCGTGTATAATATATACGCTTAATACATACATATATATATATATCTATACGACGTTTCCTATCTTTCGACCCCAGTCACGATCGAATCCGGGGATGAAAGATAACGAGGAGGAACGGCTTTAAAGACCCGGTCCCGCTCGAATTCTTTCGGTTAACTGATTTCGTAAAGGCGATCTTTACATCGTCGGATCACGGTCAGAGGCAAACAGGAATTTCTAGCGAGATTAGGAAAAGGAAAACCGCCGCGAGCTATCCGGATAGGAGGATAGGCCCTTTGATCTTTCCGAGTAGTTAACGGGTTCGTTAAAACCGACACGATGTAACGACTCCCTCCCCCTCGTGAACGAGGATCGAAATAAACAAGAAAATTTCGGGACGGGATATTTTAATTCGCGGATACGCGTCTTGGAAAAACGCGCTTCGGAAGTGGAGCGAGGCTAATCAAGAAATTCATGAATAACGGGCCCGCTCTACATCTGTTCCCTCGCCTTCCCAGACCTTCCTCTACCTCTACGCCCCTCTTACAAAAACGTGGCTTCTATTTAATTACCGAGTCCTTTGGAAGGCTCGGGCTCCTATAATTCGAGCAGCCTCCCCCTCCCTCCATCCAACATCCACTCGGTATAAAAGGCGAGCCAGGTTGCGGACCGACGCTTCCAGAATCATAAGGGCGAATCTTCTTCTCGAATTATGACACTCCTTTTACATCCCCTCGCTCCGCTCCATTTCCAACGCGACGCGCGTAATCCATTCGACGTTGGTTACGACGATTCCTCGGGGAGGAAGAAGAAAGAGGAAGGAGGGCGCGACGACGTCGACGACAACGCGAGCCCATTACCATAGCCACGAGAGGTGAACGGCACAGGAGAGTCCCATTAACGGAATCTAGGGGGAGGGAGGGAGGGGGGGAGGGCAGATCCGGCTCATTGAATTCCGCTCAATCGCGATTATGATAATGCGTGAACGATCGCTTTGCCCACGGACGTGGGATCGCCGCCGCTGTTGTTCAACAACAGGGGTGGGAGAGGAGGAGCTGGACAAAGACGAGGATAGCCAGGAAGGGGATATTAAAGCTGTTACTATGCTCTATCCGTCAACGTCTTTCGCGTCTTTTCCAACACTCGTCCGTCCTCCTCCCTTTTGTCCTCGATTGTCCTTGATAAATGGCCACACTTTGTTCGGTTATCGATCTATCGCGTCCTTCCGTTTCGTTCAATTTTTTCCTCCATTTTAGGAAGAGAAGAATACGTCTTATCACTCGTTAGAGAGGAGCGACGATTATTTTCGTTCGGTGCGTTCGTCGTCTGCTTTACTTCTTCCCTTATGTCCCGAGATAATGGACACTATTACCTTAACGAGGCCCCAGTCTCTTAGTCGGTAATTGCCTCGAGATATCCAAGAGGGTACGTGTACATTGGTGCCTGGTGTTGCACGGAGAATCCAGACGGTGTTATTGCCGCTGAGGCTACTTGCCCGTTTCGTGGTGGTTATTGTTATGGGCCTGCGGCATTAAGATGTAGACCGCATTCTCATACGAGAACCTATCCCATATACACCGTATATACTTATGGCGGGAGAATTTCATTACGCCGCTTCATAACCGCTACATTTCGCGACACCGATAAATTCCATCCCTTCTTAAATCTGCCCAACGTCTTCCTCACAACGCCTTCTTCTTCCAAGACAACTTGATTCGTAGCTACATAGCCGATTCCTCGACAACGAATCGCGAGAAATCTCCACGATCTTTTCGTTTTCGATTGAGCAGAGGGAGAGAAACGTCAGAAACGATCAACATCGAGATTCGAGTGGAGACGAAAGAGAAGAGGAAGGAGATATACGGGAGGAGACACGTTTCGGGAAGAAAAGAAAGGGAGGAAGGGTTGAATCTGGTATCTGGATTAGGATAGTACGTAATCCGTAGAACGATGGGCGGTGGTGGGGAAGGATCCGCTGGCAGATCCCATCGCAGGAACTCTGCGGGTACTTGGACCAGCCAAATACGACAAGAGCAGCAGCCTAACCTGGTAGAGCCGCCGAGATGGTTTACGGCTCGTCGCAACTTGGTGAAATTTAAGAGCGCATTTAAAACTGGTTTGGCGCGATGCCCTGCGCCTCCTCGAGCTGCTACTGCCGGCAAGAGATACCGCCGAGCTCCGACAGGAGTTTATCGCTCCAACATTCTTGGAAAGCTTTGGATGGATTTCCCTCCTCGAATCACTGCCTCTAGCGAGTCGAGACCCTCTCCCCCACCTCCCTCCCTCTCTCTCTCTCTCTCAGCCCTCGGCTAAACCGTGTTCCCTCCCTGTGGAGAGGGAGGAAGGCAGGGAGGAGGGAGAAGGATCAAGAAGAAAGGATCAAGAACTCTTCCCATCGAGTTGTCGCAAAGATGGCCGGTCAAGATTTTCGAACGGTACCGCCGACCACTCCGCTCTTCCATTCCGAAATTCAAAGCTCACCTTCCCTTCCCCCCTCTTCTCCNCGACCCCGTGTCCCGGAAGATTTAGCGGGATATCGGCAACGCTTTGAACTTTCCGCTCGAGCGTATTCCCTTTCGTCGCGCTAATCACGCCGATCAAATATTCAAATACGCTCGAATGTATTATACATCGTTCGGCTTCGTTCTCGTCGGAAAATTTTCAGAAACGGGGACGAAGAGTGAGGAGTACTCGCGTAATAATCGAGGCTTTCTTCGACGAGATACCCTGTTTAACGTTGCGCAAACGTAATCTAACCCCCGGTCGAGAGGGTTGTTAAGATTATTACCCCCTGCTCCTCCCCCCATGAGTCTCGATAAGGGGTAATCGGGGCGTTGTTACGCGATACCGCAACAACAATGTCGATTATGCCCGCCTCTATTAAAAATGGATTTTACGAAAGCAATCCAAGTCTGGCGATCGTTGTGGAAGGGGGAAAAGAAGAGAGGGAGAGAGAGAGAAGAGGAAAAAAAGATGAAAAGGGGATGAGCTCGCTATTCCCTCCCTCGAACCACTTCGAATGATAATCACCTCTAGGAGACTCAATTTCGCCCTCCTCCCCCCTCAACCCCTGCACCGTTACCTTGAAGGTTGAACGCCGCGGAAGGGTGCATCCTTCGCTCCCTTCATCACCTCGACCGCCATCATCGACTCATCCTCCTCCTCCTCCTCCTCCTCCTCCCACGCTATCCCCAACCATGCCCTCCCCTCCCTCTTCTCCTCCCCTCCCTTTAGCTCACCCCTAACTGATTGGAGTACCAATCAATGCGGCATTCAGCCGGCCGAGCTGAAACTTTAGGAAATTAACTATTCACTCCCTGGAAATGGTTATTTGGAGGGCCGGAAAGGCAGTTGCGACTACGGCGCTGCATCCATCAGAAGGAAAAGAGCACGGCCGGTAGGAAGATAAGACAGTTTAATTTTCAATTACGGGGGACGGAGTAAGGCGGTCGGAGAGGATCGAGCCGATTGATCGCGATTCCAACTCCGCCGATTCCCGTATTTCCCCCTTCGCTC
>NW_006263389.1:18848-23215 GCF_000469605.1 Apis dorsata
ACGAAGGGAGGAATGGAGGGGCGTTCGATTCCTCCCGGAAACGGGAGAAAGAAATCTCCTCGCCGATTAATCGTTTTCGCCCATATCCCCCGTGGACGGAACGATTCGAATCGAAATATAACCCCCCTGTCGACGATGGTATCGGGATAATCTACAAAGTCAGGGCAGGGGTATTTACAGTTACTTCGGTACAACGCGCCACCGAGGCAGCGGTGCATGCCGGATTTATGCGATGTTTACACTCGCGCAAGGCTGCTAATACGGCTTTCCGACAACAGCCGCCCACGTCACAACCGCTCCACCGCGTCTCGAAAGTGAAACTTCTGTTTGTACGTTAGTTCCGGCTAATCCCCCATATTACCCCACCGTTGGCGCTAGATCCAGAACTCGTCGAGAAACGAGGTCCTCCCGCGAAAAATGTCTACGTCGAGATCGGTAGGCCGTCGAGAATGGGTATGGAAGGGAAAAGAAGAAGGGAGGATCGGTTCGATCAACGCTATTTACCGTGACGGAAGGGGAAACGGATCGTGTGTGCGAGGCACGGTAACTCATTCGCCGATAAATTTCGCCAGCCCAAGCATCGATCACAATGTTCTATTTTGCTCATTGGTGTTTTTGTCGGCGGCATTCGATTCAATTCGAGGATGCGGTGAGTCGATATATCTCCCGAGGTGTCATGCGCCGCCCGTAATGGATGGCGGCTGTACCCTTACCCTTACTACCCGAAAGGAGAGCCCGTGCCAAGAACCTACCCACTCCCTTCCCCAGCCCGCCTCCGTTTCCGATCCTGATCCTTCCTCTCTGTCCCTTTTCTTTATTCCCCCTCCACATCAATCGTGTTTGTCTCTATGCTAACGCAACCAACCACCCCCTTCTCGATAATCTTACGATTCGATACACGATCGGCCGCCGCTCGTTTCCATTAGCGCGATTCGGGGAGGGAAGGAAATTGGCCACGAAATCGAACGAGGAATCTCTCGAATTTCTACGCGATTCCGGGATCCCGAGATAATAGAGATATTATTATCGTTGGAAATAAGAAAGAAAGGAGGAATTTTGTTTGCATCCCGTTACGGGAGGAACCGACGCTTTCCGATTTACAAATCATTTTAGTCAGCCAGTTGAGCAAACGGGTTTTCCCTCTTTGTAATCTCTCTATATGTATATATTCTCTAACGAATAATTTCTTTCTTCTTTTTTTTCTTTATTCAAATACAAGAGAGAAAGGAAAGAGTCGAAATAATGGGGAAATACGAGAGAATTGGGTTACGAGTACAAAAGGGAGAGAATGTTAATGCGCGCGAGATGGAGAGGAGAGACCGTTTAAAAGTAGGAATTCAACGAATCGAGAAATCATCCGCCGAGAGTGTATAAAACGTAGAAAGATTTCCGAAGTGGAAACGAGCAAACATGAAAGCACGCGGAAGAAAACGCACGCGCGATTGGCCCGACGAGGATATTCATAACGTGTGAACGCCCACGAGCGTTCAAGCGTGCGTCGAATGGCAAAACGTGCGAGAAGAACGGAAGCCAAGAAAGGCTGAAAGCGCTCAGGTGATTCCGGGAGCGGCGGAAATACGCGAGGTCGAACGTAAGTGGCCAACTTTCCCATTCGTGCTTCCTCCCGCGACTCCGTAACGACTCGCGAAAGAAACGAATCGTCCAACTTTTACGACTTTTAACGAGATCGTAAGTTTATGCTTAAACGGATATCAATTTCACGGACGAAACTTCTTCTTAAACCGTAAACGCTCCCCCCTTTTCCAAATTTTCCTAATCGTTCTCGATCGAACGGAGAAACATTGTTTTCGATTATCCCGCGACGACTTTTCTTCTAAGCCAGAACAGAAACATAGCATAGAGACCGAGTGAAATACGCTTTCTAATTTCGACATAGAATCGTCATAGAGAGAGGGATACCTACGGATTTAGGGAGGCGAATGACACTTCCCCTCGGCAGCCCTAATACCGAGTTCAAGCCTCTTACCCTCCTCTTCGAGCAAGGATCGATAGTCTGGCATCATTGGGCTCGACCGGCTGATGCGGGGAAGTCGAAGGCGGAGGTGGAAGTGGAGCGGTGGTGGATGCACCAGGGGAGAGGGACAGCAACTTTCGCATACAGGGCTCTCTCCGGCCAAGGATTAGCATGAATGGGCATCGTCTGCGCCGCCCGAGATAGCAACACGGCCTCTCGCATATTATTGTTCCGAGAAATTAATCGCATCCATCGCAGATTACTCCGCGATTGCTTTTCCGGTGGTCCGTCCCGGAAAATCCGCCTCGTCTTCCGTCCCAACTCTTCCATTTAGGGGGAGAGGGGACAAAGGTCGCCTGACTTCACGCGCGTATCCGATTTCTTCTTAATTATCCCTCTTCTCCTAGGGGAACGAACGAGGGAAGTCTCGCGGTTTTTTAAAATTTTTTTTTAAAAAGCGCAGAGATGTTTAAGTGGGAATCGATGATTTCGCGGATGGGTTTTCTGTCCCTCTCTCTCTCAGCCGACAACAGGGAATTTTCCAGGGGGATCTGATCGCGTATAGACGCGTACATTGTACGCGATTAAATTGCTTCGTTACGACGTATTTCCTAGTCGTAATTCTTCTCCGATAACATCTACGCGTTTCAAGCTAAATAAAGTAATTAGGGAATTTAATGGAACTATTCATCAAACTAGCAACGTATAGTATAATTTTACGTACATTACCCGTATTCGAAAACCCGTTTCGATGTGTACGCGGCACGCAATAATAAATTATATTTCTGACGCAACAAAATTTTTATTATATCAATCTCTCCACTTTTCCCTTCTCTCCCCTTTCCTGTCGATCGCCACGGTTGAAATTTCGTCGTAATCGAATCGTTGTCGGACTTGAAATAATTAAACGTAATGGCGGATACCAGTTTCTCTAGTCCATCCAAGTCTCGAGAGGTGGCGGGGAACAGAAGCGACGGTAATTCTCCGGCGAATGTGGTCATTATGGAGATTTTATCAAGGCCCGTTGCCAGCAAGCTTAAGCTTCACCTTCAACCCGCCAGTTGCGCGTTCCACGCGACAAAATGATAATGAAAGAGGTGCGAGTGATTTAGATGCGCACACAATGGCGGGAATGTGAAGAAACATCGAGGGGAGGGAGGATCCGAGAAGGGTCGAACCCTCGAAATAACGATAGATCAACGCGTTTTCCACGTTGGAGTAATGGAATTAGGATTCATAAATCTGAGAAAGCGTACGTATATACGTCCGTAATAAACGGGGGAGGGACGAGGGGGTTACGAGTTGGCGGCGGAAACGCGGAGGATAAAACTCGAATACGTACGTGTGTAGGTAATGCGACTTTAATGCACCATGTATTATTCAGCGATCTTTTCCGTGTTGCGTGTTCAATTCTTTCTCCGCGTACCCACGCGTAATTACGCACGATCGTTTATCTCGGATTTTACGCGCCTTTGCCAACCCTTTCCATACCGAATCGCTCTTCTTCCAACCGTCGACAACCCTCGAGGAATGATCGTAGAGTTTCTCTCCGCGGACAGTGACAAATAGAGTGTACCTCTTGCCAGCTCCGAGAACCGTGTTTCACGCTTTGTTTACCGTTTGTCGTGTTATGCAAACAACCAATTTTTGCCCCTTGTGTACCCGTTCAATCTTTTACCACCCTCCTGCTCCGCTTCACTTCGGGACAGGGTAGGGGACGGTTGATGCGTTTGTAACGAGTCGTCGTTATCGAAGAAAAATTATCGTTATTGATGATCGAATGGGTCCGTTTAGAAATTGATAAGTATTCTCGCCATTTTCCTCTTCTTCTTCTTCTTCCACTTTGTGTAAATTCCCGGTCAATAATTCAAACGTTTCCCGTATGTAATCATTCGTTCTTATCCTCGATCGACACGAGCAGTTAAGGAGTTAAAAATTATTAGCAAAGTTCGGAGCGCGTATCGGGGAAATTAGCGCGTAATATGCATATAGATGCATGCGTGACAGGTCGCAACGTGACGGGCGAGCACGGGTCGTTAGCCGTACGGTTGTTTCGTCGGCGAGTCACGCCTAATCACCGATGAATACAACAATCGCCGCGTGATGAACGATCAGCAGCCAGCCTAGCCTTTATTAACGTCCGGGGCTCGTGTAATTAGATTAGAGCACACCCACCGCGCGACCATCATTTTCCACGCTGATTTTGCGCCGCGCAAAATCGAACTTGGAACAGGACCCGCTGGGAACCGAACCCTTTGATCTCGCCCCTCCGATGACGCAACGTTCTTCCGGTGAATGAAAATCATTTCGCGCTGCGCCCGGATTTAATTCACGTGCACCGCGGGGGAGGGAGGAGGGGGAGCCTCAACCACCGCGTCTCGCTTCATTCCAG
>NW_006263389.1:23583-30268 GCF_000469605.1 Apis dorsata
GCAAAAAGGAGAACGTGGAGAACGCGATCTCGATCGATTCGTTGTCCAAATATGGCGGATGGGTGGATCCACTGCGAACGTAACCGAATGACGGCAGGGTATTCCTCTAATCGATGAAAACTACCACCACAGACGAAATTTAATTCTTGCGGCGTGCGTGCGTGCGTGCACGGGCGAGTGCGTGCGCGCTCGAGATGCACGACGCCGAATGTGATGAAGAGACGCCACTCGTGGATCGATAGCCGACCGCGTGCCTATTATGCAGATGTAATTTGGCCGGCAAACACGCGCTCCGATTCGCAGCTATTCTTCTTCCTCCGTCTTTTGTGTCCCAATAATTTTTTACACCCCTCGTCTCGCCCATCCCTCCGACCCGTCCATCGATAAACAATTAATCTCCGTTCCCATAAAATCTCATAACGGATCCGGACAAAGCGTCATTTTTTCCCGATCCCCCCGCATTCACGTCCATTCGTTTCGTCATATATAGAAACTGTCCACGTACGTCGTTTCCAAAATGATTATTTTTCAAATAATTCCAAAGGAAATATTTCCATCCCGTTCCATCCGACTCGAAGAGAATCGCAGCGAGGTCGAGCGTGTAATTATAACTTAGAGACGATTATGGGTAATTGGCGGCGGTCCGATCATAATTAGAACGCTCTATCGTGCGTGACATCGATCAAATCCGACTCCGGGAGTCAGGTTAGTCCCAAGTAGCTATCAATAACTATCAATTCGAACCGACGAAGGTTGAATCGTTCGAGGGAAGGAAAGGGAGACATCCATCATTTTCGAGAACCTGTCTAACCTTCCGTCGTTTCGAGCACTTGCCATGGGTAAGAACGGATAAAGAGACGATAAAGAAATGTAGCTCGTGTCAGCATCGCCAGTCCTTCGCCTTTCATTGCCCTTCCAAGCATCTTGGAAACTCCATTAACCCAGAGATAGGGCGCAAAACTATCATTCAATTATTATTACGATCCGATCTTCGTCATCCTTTTCTTGTTCTAATCTTTCTTGTTCTAATTAATTATTAACAACGTTTGGAAAATTAATATTTTCGAAAAAAGAAAAACCTCGTTCTCCAATTGAATGGAAAGGAAGGAAAAACATCTGGCTTTGATTTTACAAAATCGAATCGAGGTAGCTGTCTTACTCGATTATACCTGTTGTTGCCTCTCCTTGTTCCCGGTTATGTTGCAACTTTCATCGTTTTTCACGATCGATCAAACGTTAGTTTCCGCCAACTACCGTGGATTTTATTGCTGCGTTCGGAATCCAAACATGTTTACGATCGTGAAACGAGAATCGGTTATCTCGATCGCCGCTTATCCACCATCGGGGAAACTAAGATGCACGATTGTCCGAGAAATTCGATACAAGCGTAGCGGAGATACGTGGATAAAAATCGTTGCGGGGAATGAGAGAAACGGACAGATAGAAACGTGGATAGATCTATATTAGGGAATCGCGCATCGATGTGTGTGTGTGTGTTGCTCGTTGCGCAACGCTGTATTACATTTCGAGCTAATGGAAATGGTCGATGGGAATGAGATAGAAATGTGGAGAGGATGGAGCATTCCTGATGTTTCGGGACTTCGAAACACGATCGTTCGGCCAGTTATCCCTGATAATCGGTCGAATTTCATCCGCCACCGCCACAAATGTATTAATTCGTAATTCCGTTCCGGATCGATCGATACCTGACAGAATGGCTCCGAATGCGTCGAATGATAAACATAATTCCGTACATCATTTTTGGGATTAATCGGAATCGGGGAGTGGATCAGCCGGAAAGAAGCTTCGAATGCTCGTTTTCGACTTTCTCGTTTAATCCACTCGCCCCTCCCTCGAGATTAAAATTTGCAAAAATACACGCGAAAAGGGGAAAAAAAGATATCGAAAATGTGAAATATTGTAGAGGGAGGCGGACGTGATAACGATTTACAATTTCTCTCGTCCACGTATAATTATCAGCGAGGAGAATCTTTATGGGCGGATCGTAAAGCTTAAAACGGCCTCGAAAGCTCGCCTCGAATTAATACGAGGTATCTGGCGCGACCGCCGCCCATAGGAAGTCTCGAAATTACGGCGGAAAAGGAAAGAGAGAGAGAGAGAGAGAGAGGAGGGTGGCCGGATCTTTTACAGAGTGCCCTGCAACCCTGCCCTACCCCTTTGTTCCCGACGTATGATAATTATCGTCGCGACCATAACGACGTTTAACGACATTTAACAACTAACCCGTTGTAACTACATCGTTCACGTGTAACGAAACGTGTTTTCTCCTCCCGTATCTCGTGACTCGTGACGACCAAACACGCAAATTTGCGCGCAAAATTTTTTACGAGATCTCATCGATCGAAGAAGAATAGAAGAGGGAAAATTAATTTTTCCTATTAAAAGTGATAAATAAATAGATAGGAACGGATTTTTTAGTTCGATGAACCAAACAGAGAATTCTTTTGTTCGTGCTCGCGTGGAGGGAGAATGGAAAATGTAAAATGAAAAAAAAATTACATTTCATCGATATAAAGGAATTCTTAAATTCAATTTTTTTCGGAAACAAAGCTTCGTTGGAAAACTCTTCGTTCGCTTTTTCATTCGCGAAAAATGCGATATTTACCGCGTAAACAATCATCGATACAACAATTGTTTTGCTTCCATCGAACTCTCGGTCGAAACGCAACGATTTCTTTTTGAAAATTATACGCAAGAACCGCCTATTCGAGGCAACAACATTCGAAAAGATAGTTCCAGAAATCGTTCTCGCACACTCGACTCTTATACCCACTCTGTAAACCAGAAACGATCCAACCGCCATATGGTTTCGGATGCGCCTACCATCGAGTTTTACCATCCACACGAGGAGGATATATTTTTAGTCCTCTTCAACGACACGAGTGGATTCGATCGGCGCGATCCGAGAATAAAACATGCACAAATCGAATCGCGAGTTTCGTAAACTACCTCGAAAGAAACATAACGCGTTAGGGGAGGGGGCAGCATTAGTGGAAATTACCAGTTGGCAAGTTGGAGAAACTTTTGGAAGAGGAGGAACTGTTCTCTCAAGAGTTAACGAAACGGATTCGAAAAGGCTTGGAAATGGCAGTTATTCTTAAGATTAAAGCTTTAACGCGATAATCTCGTATAAGAGGGAGCAAACGGTGGAGAAAATGAAAAAAAATGTTTGCCAAAACTTGGATTTGCACACTGCCCTCGGATTATCGAGTCCTATCCCACCCAGTGCCAAGAGAATAAATCTTGCGCGTATCGAAATGTGATTTCTTATTTATTTTATCGTATTTTCATTGCATCGAACTGTCGAAAGTAAAATATTTTTACACTTTCGATCGTTTCAAACGATTTCCTCAATTTCTTTTCTCATTTCAATTTTTACTTTTCCTTCGTAGCTTTCGATCGTGAAAATGATTTGTATCTAATAACGAAAGAAACGGCGTTGAAAGTTTGCGCGCGCGTTCGTGTCACGGGTCCCGTATTCGTTTCTATTAGTATCAACATGAGAGAAAACGAATGCAACAAGGTAGCGCGCTTAAAAAGCAATTTCCGCCTCTTCTCGCGTGAACGCGAAAGAAGTTTGATTTAATATTTGCGTGATCTGCTGGCCACGCGAATTATTAACACCGATTCGGAAACAATAGCGAGAGAAAGAGACACGATCACGAATATCACGCACCGAGCGATTTACGCGATGTTACAATAATGTTTCACGCGAATTTATCAGATTATCGCCTTCTATTTGCATAGGCGGGAAAATGGAATCGGCCGTTCGATAGATAGAAGAGAGCACGGTGGCGAGGGAAGAAAGGAAAAAACGAAATGACAGGTGGGTGGGTAGGATGGTTCCTAGGGATGGGAAGCAGAGGCTTTGACGTCGGGGCGTCGCGACGGTGTTTGCGTAGCACTTTCATTAGCCTGTCTCAAATTACTATAGTTCAAACACGAACCACCACCGCGTCACTCGTCGGTATGTGCGGAGGCGATTTCGTTTCGTCGAGGCAAATATCGACGCTAAACGAGAAAAAGCGAAGGAACGGGTGGAGAAAGAAGAAGAAGAAGAAGAAGAGGGAACAAACGCGAGAAAGATGGGTTGCTCGAGTTTCGGTATCCACGACAGGATAGCGGATGAGGAACGAGCCGCAAGGGACGACACACGGGGAGAAAGAAAGACGAAGAGGACTAGGCCGAATGGACAGTTGGATGGACGGTGCGCTATTATTGCTTCCGCGAAGATTGGTAGCCTGCGAGACGCGCGCCCTGGAAATATTACGTTTCGTGGCGCGCGGTACAAAAAACGAGGAAGGCGACCGTCCGTTGAAAGAAGAAATCAGGGCGGGCGAGAAAAATGGTGGGAACTAAGTTGACTCTGAAAACCGTGGGATTCACAATTTTCCCCGGGATCACGACGGAATCAAAAATATGAAATATCCCTCTCTCCTATAGGAGGAGAGAGGGAGGCAGGGATCGATAACTCGTTCGAAGATCGATCCTCCGGAGCTGTCGGTAGGATGGAACCGCGAGCACGAACTTCACAAATGGCCTCAGGTGCGACCAGAAATCATCCAACATTCGTAACCAAACGCGCGACATTGATCTTCCCACCGTGGATACATAGGGGGATATCGAACATTTCGAGGACAGTTTGCACGGGACGAACATGTGTACAGCAAATCCTTGGGGATTATAGGCCGCATGGCTGAGGACGATGTTGAAATATGTCCGTGGGCAACAGATATCGCGAACCTTTGAATTACGACGGATTCGTAATCGAACATCCACAGTTAATGGGGGAGGAGATATAATACGTCGCGTTCTATCTACAAATATACTTTCCAAACGTAAATCCAACAACGTTAGATTACGCCCAACGATGTAAAGTGAACGAAGAAACGCTATAGGTATCCATTACGTACGCTTAATACAGGGGAGGACTCGACTTTCTTCCTCGCTTTTGTCGACGCGATGAAATATTCATCATGGGATTATTACTTTGAAAAATTCCATAATTCGTTTCATCTCGTTGTTATTCGATATCGATATCTTATATATCGAAATAGTTGTGTTCGTCGAATTTGGATCGATATTGGAAAATCGCGAGTAATAGGAGAAAATCATTAATCGTGGCCTGCAAAAGTAATGCCGAATAAGCTCGACGCGATAACGCGTTTCGGGAAAAAATACAGTTGGCACAGATCCAGTCGTGTTTACTGTTGAAATTTGTCTTTGTGAGCCGGGTAGAAACGCGTGCACCACGGCACACGCGATGTAACGCGTACAATGGCGGAACGGTGGGTCGGCTGAATTAAATATGCCTTCGTCACAGGGCCGCCTTCGCGGCTTTGCCCGTATAAATGCAATCTGGCGGCGTGAATACGGTAAATACAGAATAGACGGGTAGGGCCCGTGTGTACAGATACGTCGCGGTACATGAAAAACGCATTTTATTTATCGCGTCGCACAAAGACCCGTCATATTTCATTCAACCATGTCGAACCGAATATCGAACCTTTCCTTATTTACCTTCCACCCACCCGGAGTTAAGACTCGTTAATGGCGAATCGTTATCCCCGATTTCGTTATCGATCTGTAATGTAACGCGATATCGTTTTCGGATTTTTTCGAAAAAATCGAGAGGAAAAGCGAGAAATAGGCGACGAGCGCGATGAAAAGTCCTGCAATATTCACATGACCCCTCGACCTCGCCTCCGCTCGCCTCGCCACCCTCTCGAGGAGGCTCTCCCTCGTCCTGGTGGAGGAACACTTCATTTATCAGGCTCCGACATCTCGTCGGGCTGCCTGGATTTAATTACCCGAAACAAGTCGCCGAAGGGGATGACTCTCCGGCTTCTCTGGCGAACTGAACCCGAAAAGGCAGCGGGGACGAAATGAAAGTACGAGGACGAATCGATCGCCGGGAGGAGGGAGACGCTGGTTTCCCGGATATATCGTAGACGAAACGTCGAAACTCGGCTATAAATTACTCCGCCGATACTCCTTTTTCACCCCGATACTACGAATGCAAAGTTGGAAAGCGTATACGGGTATAATAGATTTCCCTTATCGGTGGTATAATCAAGGGGAAAATAATTATTACGAAGCGTACCATGATTAAGTCAATTAAGCAATCGTTCCGCCGTTGATTACATCTTCCTCTTGCCCGCTAGCTTCTCCACAAAGACAAGTAATTATACAGGAGCGAAAACTTTGTCGAGAGTTGAAGGGGGTGGAAAAGGAGGAGGAGGAGGAGGAGGAGGAGGAGAAGAGGTCGATCTCTTCTCCAAGCGAGAACCGTTTCACGCTGTAATTCGACGCGCGGGCAAAACTGCCACCATTTGTCGCTTCGCGATTATTTACGGCGATCGAACCACTTCATACGCGCGTAAAACAAACAAGGTACAAGAAGAAGAATGGAAAGAAAAGAGAGGGGAGGGAAGGAAGAACCGTTTACCGGGTGGCGATACAAGAACAAGATTAATCGTTCTTACTTTAAAGCAACATTCCAGCCAAAAGAAATTCCGTTTTTTCCCATTAACGCTCGGTAAACTTTTCCGCGCGCGGCAGCCTCGATGGAGCTACGCTAATGATAAAATCCATGTCGTACGCGAGCGGCCAGTTAATGGCGTTTCACAAAAAGGTGAAGCCGGACACCCCCTCCCTCCTGCCA
>NW_006263389.1:30384-31323 GCF_000469605.1 Apis dorsata
ACTATGTGAAAAGGTGTCACATAGTCGATTCCACTACCTGCTTCCGCCGCCCTAAAAGGTCGCGAAGGCGAATTCCTTTCGTATAGGAAAATCCTGGCTATCGCGAAATAAACGTTAATCCAGCACGGGTGAAGTTGCTCGGCCGCGAATTTGTACGACAATGGGGGCTAAATTTCATGATTCCATAAATCAAGCCGGGATACGCGTGTTTCCAATGGTAATTACAATGACCGTGATTTTCAATCGGAGCAGCGGAGGGTACACCGAATTTAAATAACACGGAAGCTCATTGTCAAATCGAACTAACAGTTTAACGGGCTCAAACTTGCGACATTTTATTTTACCGCGCGATTATCGGGAAAATCCCTGGTCAACGTTCGATGTAATTTTAATCGACCGCCCGATTGTTAAAATAGAGCCGACTTTTGCCCACGATATTTCGCTCGTGTCGTTTGTCGAGGAGAAAATTATGATCGTTTCCCTTTAAACGAACGCTCGCACGCGATAATCCATTTTCCAACAACCAACGTGCAACAACAAACGGATGAAACGGACAAAAACCTTTCCAAATAATCCTGATAATAAACTTACGGATAATTATCCGCGTTATAAACTTGTATAACCATTAAACAACGATGAAATATCATTTCAGAGGAATATACGCGCTCAAAAAAAATTTCAAAACACGAAGCATAGGTGAGAAATTTCATAGCTCGTATTATCTCGCGAAAGCGAAACGAACGCAAGCTAGCGGAACAATTTCTCTGGTTATTAGTTGCGTTTCCGCGTGTTTCGTCCATTTTCCGGGGGACAGGGCGAGCGTGGAGGGGGGAATTGTCGGTTGATTCGCTTTTAACGCGATAAATCCCCGCGTCTTTCCGCGGGCGCAGAGACGTTAAATAAACTGGTCGAAACGAAATTTGGGGGCGCGGGGCGCGG
>NW_006263389.1:31655-39640 GCF_000469605.1 Apis dorsata
GGGCGCCGGGGGCGGCCGCTCGGGCAAAAGTGTCTTTGATTTCCGGAGCGGGCGGCGAGGGAGAGAGGGAGAGTTGGCGCGGGAATGGCGCTTCATTGTTGCCCGCGCAAGTACGCAATTAATTTCTGTCTGCGTTCGCCGCGGGGGAATGCAAATACGCGGGGAGATTTTGCCGGAGTAATTCGGAAGTGGCGTGGTATACCGCGCGCATTATGCCGCTTTCCTCCTCTCTTCCTCCTCGCTCCACCCTTTCCCAATTTCGAAACGCCCGTCATTTCGCTCTGTCCACGCACGCGGATATGGAAACGCGTGACGAGTTCGATTATCGCCCTATCAACCCTTTCTCGCCAAGATCGACAGATATCGGCAAGGAAGGTTGAGAACGTTGTCGAATGCTAATAAAGGAGGTAAAGGAGAAAGTTTAAACGTATTATTACACGGTAATTACACGGTGACGCGTTTTCCTTCTTTTTTCCCCTTTCTTTTCCTGACGACAACATTTTTCAAACAGGAAATTAGCATGGTACAGTTTGCGCAAACCTACCGTCCATAAATTTAAATGGCCAAGTATATTTTGATAAGCTGAATACGATTTACATGTAAACACGTGCAAATCTGTACGCGTGGTATACATTCTCCCTGTGCGGGAAATTTCTAGCGCGTTTAAAAATGCTTTGCCAACTCGATCCGATCGAAGCATCGAATCAATGGGATTCTGGAAAAGTTTCGTCTATTTTAAAATATTCGATATCGTTTATAAGCTTCTACAGGGAAACTAGGAAAAACGTCGTTTCTTTCCGACTCATTTCGATCCCCGTCAAAAGGATGCCCGCTTCGTCGAGCGTTGACGAACAGTTGGAATTTAAAGCGCGAATGGGCGAATCGGTGGTGGTGTTCCGACTCGATTGAAATTCATGGGGAAACGAATTCGTGGTTACGCGGCGTGAGAGATAAGGAACAATCCTGGAAATACACGCGACCCAGTTTCCAGTCCGCATTCGTAACGGGTAGGTGCCGCTTCAACGGCCCTTTTAGAGTCCACGTTGATGTCTCGCCGCCCCGCGCAGTCACGGATACCGGCTCGTTCCCCAAGCGTTACATCCGCAAATTGTATCGCTAATGCAACCCCAACATCTTACCCCGATTGCGCGCCATCCTCCTCTCGTGGTGTACGCCTCCTCGCCGCATCGATTTTCGAGCGTGTGCGTTGTCGCGTGCTACTTCTGCGAATGAATGTTATTTTATGGCCCGGTTTGCCGCATGTTTAAGCGGAATGAATCTGCAATCAAAGTAACTTCCATGCAGATGCAAATTGGTAAGCGGCACGATAATCGGCGTGTGCGTGATGCTTCGATTAACGCTTTCTCGTTCAAAATTTACAATTGTGCGTATTATCGTTTCTAGTATAATTACGCCGTGTTCGTACATACGAGCGTAAATAATACGGTTCCGCCACCAATTGCGATCGAACACGCCGCCAAATTTATTACGATTTATTAAGTACGAACCAATTTAACGATACATCTCTCTCTCTATACGCGATACAAATTTTCCGCCTGCTTGTCGATCGATAACCATTATTTTTCTCCTCGCGTTTCGCGAGAGAAATTATCATATCTCGTGTATAAATTGGATTTATCATCCAGTGTATTTTTATTTCTCCTTTTTTAAGCCGATGGAATATTCCTCCAATTTCATAATACAAAAGTCGAGGGATGGATTTTTGGAACGCGACAAATAAATATCGAGGACGAAGATGATCGATTAAACATGTTGCCACGAGTCGAAGAGCATTATACGTATATGTATATGTATATGTATATGGCACACGAAACGGAGAAAATAATTTAATTTGAAAGTAAAAACGGTGATCCGCTTTGCAAGTCTGATGGTGGCCCATTGTTTCCGAGCGCCACTAAGAATATCCTTCTCCTCTCTCGAATGTGTCCGCTTTTCTTCCCTCTCTCTCCTCGCCCTTCGACCGACGTCTACCGTAGCCTCCTTTGTATAATCAAAACTCTCGAACAAATTTTCATATTGTTTGCGATTCAATTGGACAGGCAATTTCCGAGTCGTCTTTGAAAATATCTTCCCTCTTCCAGCGTCGGCCCCCCTCCTCCTCTTCGCCACTTTCCCCCGTTTTCGCCCAAGTACGCCGCAAAAGTATACTACCTATACTTGGTCAATGAAAACAAGCCGATGCTATTTATCTTGCCGATCGATATCGGTTCGTTATCGTCTCGAATCCAACTTTCTCGATTCGCGAAACTATCCTTTCCATCTTTTTCTCCATTTTCTGATCGGCCAGACCTCGATAACGATCGTCGCTGTTCGCCAAATCGTCCTCGTTGAATAATGATTAAACGGTTTAAGCGAGATCGATATTTAACTACGTTACACGTGTGCTCTATCAATCTTTAACGAGATTTCCGTCCCCGTTAAATTTAACTCGGCATATATGCTTTTTCATCAATTTTGCAACTTTCCATTTTATCGTTATAAAGATTTAAGAATCCTTAATGGACATTACCATTTATTCGTTTCGATTATTCACCGTAAAGTTTATATATATATATATATATATTTCTTTTTTTTTTGTTGTAAAGGGAAATCCTTTGTAATTTTGCCCAGAATTTTCGTTTCAAAGGGAAGAGAAGAAAACGCCGTAATAACGCCGCTCGATTTAAATCTTTGTAACGTAGCGTACTAGTTGCATTTAATATATACGTATTTGCCTTGCATTCGGATCGTAGATAGCACAAGTGTACCGATATGAAATCTCGGGAAGCAGGACGTAGTTGTGTAGCCCAGTTGGTGCGAAGCCAACATCGACGACGCGAACGAAACGAGGGAAATATTTATAAAAACCGCACGTTGCACTTCCACGCTCTTGTTTTATTACTATAATTCATCCCGCCGCTATATCTCTTTGTCCGCGCGCTTTTCTTTCCAACCTACGACAATTATTTATTTTTAATCCACGCTCGGACCTCGCCAAAATTAAAATTAAAAATAGATAAGGGAAAATTGCGCGTGCTCAAATTTCCCCCTGTTAAATAAAACACCCGATAATTATGCATCCCGTCCACGATTATCACTTCCCGTAATTCGTCCAAATATGAACAAGATACGTTCGTACGCGCACACACACGTCAAGGCGAATTCGTTTAATCCGTGGTTGTTGTTATGTCGGTTAAAGGGCGTTATATAAATAACGGAAAGGATCTGGAAAAGCAGATATTTTCTTGCATTTTCTCGACCCTTCGCCAGCCTGGACACGTCCCTCTCTGACGGAAGGCAGAAGGAGAACCAGATTAGAACCCGACAATCAAGCCAATTATACACTCCGGTGACGCTGACCCAGCTCCTCTTCTCCAGTTCTCTGTGTCCACTATCTCTTTGCTCTCCCTCCCTCTTCCCTCCACCCTTTCTTCCTTCCAAACCTACAAGACTCGAGCAACCTGTATCAAACTAGCGACCCTATTCTCAGAAACTCATCAGACCTTTCGTAATCCCGATAGTAGACCCCCGAACGAATTGCTCGAGGAATTAAGCAGCTCGTACGAAGGTGTGTATCGGCCCCAGGGGAGGGGAAATATCGGGGAGACCGAAACCGTATCCTTTTCTTCATCTTCGGTTACGCGAAACCGAATCGGCTGCTGAGACGCGAGACGTAATTTAACGGATCTTGTATTCCCTCGAGCGAAACGGTACGGCAGGTTAATACGATCGTCGTGCGAGGAGAATATATCGTCTAAAAGGAGAGACGATACGTTGAAAATTTTCCTTTCGATGGAAAAAATGAATTTAAAAAAAAAAAAAAAGGAAGAAAACGTGGCAGTTTAACGCACTCTGTCGTTGGACATGTGGGGAAAAGCGGAGGGAGGAGGAGAATGAAAGGAAAAGTGAAGAACCTTAACGGTAACCTCCTCCTCAGAGACGCTTCTCCCTAGACGGGAAGAAGATGGCGAGGAGAGATCGGTGAGGGTCCGTGTCTAGAGATCTACGCCGAGCGGCAGATTGCAGCCCGGGCCTTTGGAGGATCATCAAATTAGCGGAAGAGTCTTTGAGGGCACCTCGTAGAGGTGGCCAACTTGGCTGGCTCGTCATACTCTCTCTCTCTCTCTCTCTCCCCGTTGGAATTATGCCCCCCTTCGCGACCTTTCCGCGAATGGAGTTGCAAACTTCTGCCTCCCTTCCCAGGCCGAAAGAGACAGAAAAGCGGCACATCGTACCACCCTTTTTTCCTTTTTCCCGCCTCCTTTCTTTCCTTTCTTCCCTTCTCCTTCCTTCCTAATACCGTCTTCTTTAGGTGGCCACCACGCTAATGCCAACTGAATGCAACCGAAGAAAATTTTCTCCGGGGACTTCAGTGCCCAAAACGACTGAACCGAGAACGCTTTCCACACCGTCTAGATATAAATGAGGGAACTTTGAAAAGCCGGCAAAGAAAAGACGTTAGAACGAAGCAGTTTCGGTGGCCGAGTGTCGCTATGTGGCTACGTTTATGTATCGTTGGAATAATTTCTGGAGTTGGAACGTCTCTTGGCTGTCTCATGTTTAATTCCTTGCTTCTTAGGCAACTTTGAAAAACCCTGTACCGTCAATTGGCTATTGTGCAACGTTGCTCCTGGTCAACCTTTCGAACTTGCCTTTTTTTTTTTTTTTTTTCCCTTCCTCGTATATTTGATCGACTTTGTAACGTAGTTTGTAATTTTTATTAATAATCCGATTTCCCTTCTTAAGTAATCGAGCAATCGTCGCATGATTTATCTTAAGGCTCGATTAGCGGCGTATCGAATGGTCGAATGGGTATATAATTCCGAAAATAGTTCACCGTGTGAGTGAAAGATTGGAGGCTAAAAATGCTTCTTCGCTTGTATCGATACGGTTTCCGGTTCACGATCGTTCGTTCTCGTTTTATCTCGCCGAATAATTATATTTCAAATAATGATTGAAGCTGGAAAAAAACGCATTTTCGGATTTAAAATATGTAGATTACTACGTAAAAATCATCTAGCCTGGGTGCAAAATTACGTTTCGCTTTTTTAATGTTTCAATTTTTAAACATGATTTCTAGCCTTATATCTATATCGAAAGAAAATATAGGAATCGAACGAACGGAAAATTTGGTGGAGCTGTAACGAGCTGGCTCGCGCGATATTTTTAACTCGAGGTGGATACGTGGCCGCGCGCGAATATACTGTACACTTGTTAAATGCACGTACGCGGATACTACACATAGAAAACGCGTGAATGTTTTATCGCAAGTTAGCCCTTTGCTTCCCTCGTGCAATTTATTCCCAAACCCGTATGTCTGGTCCGTGCAGAAACTAGGGCAGAAACACAAAGCCTGGCCACTGGCTGAACGAGATACCGAGTAACAATGCCTAAACGCACGAGGGAAGGACGCCTTTTACGCCCTTCCCAACCTCTCGTTCGTAGGGTGACCTATCGTTGATAAAATTGTAAAATCTCGAATATTTTTTTCGATCCTTCTAACCTCGCCCCTTTGTATGGACGTTATGCAAAAACCTTTTAGACCCGTATTCAAATCAGATATATATGAAAAAACTTTTCCCATCGCGTGGCTTTTTATCGATTCATTAAAACCGTTTTCCCGGGAAAAAGATATTTTTCTCTCGAGAAATATACGTTTCTTCCTTTCTCTTCCCTCTTTTTAACCTTAATATTTATCATCCATTTTATTAGAAATTATCCGAGTAACGAGCCTCCCCCGCGGGGAATATTCAATCATTTTTTTGAAAATAAATCGCGTGATATTTTGCTCGTTGTTGACTCGTTGATCGAAATATAATCGATATATATCGGATTATAAATAATATATACGACGAATATATTCACATTTCGAACATTTGCCAGGTATAAATCCACGTCTATTAAACGAGAAATATTATTTATTTCTCGATCGAACCGACGAGTAATAAATTCGCAACCGATGACCGAGCGGCGATACTTGGATCGAATCTAAATCTCGCGATTCTTCGGTGATCATTCCCTTCCTATCGTACGATAATTTTAACTGTCCGAAGGAACGAGAACCGCCAAAGACGAGTCTCCTTTTCGAAAGTAAAGGCGAACGAGATGTTAACCGGCCTGTCTCGATCGCGTAAATATTTAGATTAGACACGTGCTGGCAACGCGATCGCGAGATGATTTAAGCAAATTCCCGATTCGACGAGCGAGAAGGAGAGGAAAATGCGTTTCGCTCGAGGAAATTGTGCCCCGACGCGGGAAGATTAACGATATAACGAATCGTCGTCAAAAGTCGCGCTTTGGATCAATTTATCGGAAAGGAAGGAAAATTCTATTCTATTTCGAAGAAAGTTTACGACTTATCGTAAATGTCACGAGCGTTTTACGTTTTAAATATAATATTTCGTGACGATAATAAAAGATATAGGCTTACGAGGAGGAAATATTTTCCAGGAAAATTGCATTCCGAATTCATTATACTCTAAATATACAAAAACTTTGCTCCTAAGAGAGATTTGTTGCGTTAGAAATACGTACTCGCGAAAGTACGCGTAATATTTTACCAAGAATTATCGCTAAGTTTATTTATCGCACGCCTTGACCCACCAAACTTACCATAAATACAAGATAGCGATCTCGCATCACTACGAGAAATACAGAGAGCAAAGCGCGAACGAGCAAAGTACCGTGTATAATAATATTTTTAGCGTCGTTGATAAGTTGTCGGTAATTCGACGCGATCTCGAAAGAAAAATATCTCGTTCCTCTCTAAATCGTAAAGATTTAAGGACGGAGTTAACGTTATCGCACGCTTCTTCGACGAATTCCTTTATTTCCTTCTTTCGCCGTTAACGTGACTTTTCCTCAACCATGTATTTTATTATCCGCCAGCAGCGAGCAACCAACTTCTCCTCGACACTTGGCGGCGAGGAAAATAAGTTTTAGTTCGCGAGCGCGTCCTTGTTTGCTCTAGCATCCCTGGTAAGGAGTTTCGCGCGATTCCCATTTTCCGCGTCTCGATGTTTTCCATCACTACACCGAGGCAAATAAAGTTTTCCCGATTTCGAGGGTGCCAGGGTGCGTCCTAACCCCAACGGGGGAAAGTCGATCCCCCCCCGAAGTTCGAAGCCGCGATGCAGCTTCGTCCGATCAAACTTCCAAAAGTGGGACGTTATTTCTCCTCTCCGTAAAAACGCATTCAATTTCCGTCTTCCGCGTTCTTCCACATTTCAAAAGTTGCCGCCACCTTTGAACGATTACATTAATCGATTTCGAAAAGTTAGCCGATCGAGGGCAAGGAGTCGATCGATCGGATCGATAGTGGTCGAGGGGAAATTAGAATTTCTGTATCGGATTCGCGATAAAAAGGAAAGAGGCGATCGAAAACGCTCGGTTCCGTTGTCATCGAGGATAAAAGCACTTTGACGTCACCATTATCAAACGCTCCAAGTACGAACGAACGGTCGGAATCGAGGCCCGTTCCCTCGGGGGAACACGGTCCATTCCGAGAGTTAAAGCGCACCACCACCACCACCACCACCGCGTTTTCGCGTCCGTCACAGCGATCCCGCAGAATCAAAGCTCGGCAAATTGGCGTGCCTGATCAGGTCAGTAGGAAGACTGACCCTTTATCGACGCGTGCAATTTTCAATTTGTACGTACGTTTCCACCTCGCCTCTTTCCAATTACACGAGAGAGAGAGAGGACAACGCGATTACATACGGCGTGCCTGTAGTGTGTAAAAAGGTCGCGGCTCTTATCCCCCCTCTCTCGCCGATAAGCTCGCTCCGTCATTTGCATCACAATCGGATAGTCGTCCGGTATTGTCATCGTCGGCGGGATGGATATGGCGGTGCATTCTCAAAGGGAAAAGGGCTTCCTTCGCCTCCCACGCACCCGTGCTTCGTTCGAGCTTTTATCGTGCACCCGCCCTCTGTCTCTCCATTTCCCCTCCCCGCGCGCGCATTCTGCACGCCACCCCGTCACGC
>NW_006263389.1:39945-41542 GCF_000469605.1 Apis dorsata
TAATTAAATTCAGTCTGGGTACTCTTACCGAGCGCGGTCCATCGTTCATTAAGCGACGGATCAAAGCGATATTCCCGTAAAGTAGTTCCACTTTGTGGCGAGGGAGAACCCTATACTACCTATCCCTTACCTTTCACCCTCCTCCCCGATCTCGCGGATATAGCCTTTGCTTTCCACGCGTCAACCCTCCACGCAACCAATCGTTAATCGCCCGATCTTCTTCTTCTTCTTCTTCTTCTTCTTCTTCGCGGTTGTTAAAGATTCCCCTTATTTCATTACTCGTAGCGGATTAACGTACAAAGGGGATGTAATTTCTAAAAGATAAATATTTGAGTCACGAGGCGACAGCGCGTTGAATAGCGTGAGAGATATATTAATGGATAGGTCGAAACAAGTATTTGGTACAGGTGGCGATATATTATTTTGCTAGTTTCGCATTAGCGCGGGAATACCTGGTACGATTAATGGCCTTCGAATGAGCCATAGAAGGCAACGCGACTCGCAGCTGTTACACACTGCCACGGTGAATAATTAGCGGCCATAGTAATTTCCCGATCGTTAATAATCAAGCATTACGTACATATATATATATATACATGTAATAAAATGAAAAGTCGTTGCCACCTTTCAACGCGATTAAACCTGGAGGAAGGAGTGAAAGAAATAAAGTAAGTAATCTGCCTACCATGGTGAATTCGTCGTAGAGGTAGGAAATCTCCGGATAACTCATGAAATCGACCATGGTGGCGCAGCGTGAACGCGTACGTGAGACCAAATTATCAGCGTCGTGGAGTGCGAGTGGAGAGCAACAGGCACGATAACACTTGATAAATGACGTCGGATCGTCGCAACAATGGCGAGATGCAAAAGTGGCGCGCGTATCAACCCCGGCCTTGAAGCGGTTCACTCGAAACTATAAGACAAAATATTTGAAATACCGGCTTGGAACCGCTACTGCGCAGAATCACTATATATACATACACATATATATATATATATATATGTTCACTTTATAATAATTCACAAACACTTGGCGCGATTCGATTTTATCCACGGAAAGAAGACTCGAGGGATCCACATTCCGAAGGCTCCACACTGGATTCGCGCACCAATCACGAAGAGAAACACTCTTAATTTCACGACACGAGGAATTTCGCCAGGATTGATGCGCACCGACTCCGGCGAAAGCGAAAGAAAGAAGGAAAGGGCGCGTACAACTGCGACTGGCTTATTCTCAGGGCCGTATCGCGCAAGTTGGAGGCAAGGGTCCACGAGGCACCCACGAGGGTAGAAATGGGCGGCTTTATGCGCAGACGGCGGATAAAAGAGAGACGTATACGTATACGTGCACACGTACACGGAGAGAAAACGAGGACTCGCAAGCCCGCGCTTGCGAACGAAAGCACGAGGGAGAGTAAGCTCGGTCACTGAGGCGTCGCCACTCGGCTTGCTTCCTCCGGAGTGACTCCCTCCTTCGCTTCTAGTCCCCTACCATTTCCATTCTATCCCTCCTTAACCTTCTCCTCCACCTTCCTCTTCTTCTTCCTCTTCTTCTTCTTCCTCTTCTTCTTCCTCTTCTTCTTCTTCTTCTTCTTCT
>NW_006263389.1:41734-48753 GCF_000469605.1 Apis dorsata
CGCGTCCTCGCGAAAACCCCTCGTCGCGAGGCGCAACCACGGAAAGTTTCCCGTAATTGTTTGATAGCCGACGCCTCTTCCTCCCATAATCGTTACATAATAATTATATAATACAACCGATCTACATCGAGGAGTGTCGTAAAATGGTTGCGAAAGATGGAATCGAACGCGTGAGAAACGATCGATTGTAATTTTGTTCCAGCTGTTGCTTATCGAACATCCGCCCTAATAGTTTTCGAGTAGTTGGGAAGGAGGAGGATAAGAGAGACGTGGACGACTGTGTTGCGGCCGAGGATAAATGCCATCGAACTGAAAAATTACGCTTAATGAATTACGAGTAACGAGAAGCGTGGAAATTTCATTGGGAGGGGAAGGGCGGCACAGGTGCACGCGAAAGTTGCAAAAACTTCGTTAGGGAGGAATGCAAACAATGCCCGGTCCGAGTCGCTCGCCTCTTTCCCTCCCTTCCCATTTTTTACTCCCCGCCTTTGTACGCGCGAGTATCGTTTTCCTCGTGGAAATTCGCGACCGTCGTTTCTTCTCCTTCGAGCCCCATAGAGCAATTACACCCTCGTAAATCGGGACGCCAATTTGTCAATCCGTCCTTCTGAATTTCATCGTACCTTATCGCCCTAACCTGTTCGCTACTTAACCCCGATCCTCAATTTCGACGTGGCTTTTCGACCGATGATTTCCTAGGAAACCGTTACCTCGAGGATATTCTTGGAATTCGAAATTAAAGGATTTTCGCGTGAATTAATTGAATCTTTACACAACAAGTTTTATTTTTCTTCGACTTAAATTTGTATGGTATATTTGCGCTCGTTCCAAACCGATCGATATCGTCAATTCTCTGGCGAAAAAAGTTAAATAAAGAGAGTTGTATTTCCGATCGAATTCACCATGGGAATTTTTCTGTCGCCGGCAAAATACCAGTGAACACCAGTAACATCTGGTGATCTGTTAATGTTGGGGTCGGCTAGACCAACATTGCAGCCAAGACGGAGGCCGAGCTTACGAGCAAAGCAAATAAACAGGAATTAAATCTGGAAGGCTTTATCGCGAACGTTCCGACATTTCTGTATAAAATTATATATATATATTATATAATGTAAAATAATATTAAAGAAATATATATATCGATCTTTGATTTAAAAATAACCAAAATTCTTTTCTTTTCGTTAATAATAGCGCGAAACCTTTTTATTTCGTACGAATAACAATTATGCCCATTCTCCATTTAGCAAATGGAAAGAATAGCGCGAAGAGCAACGCGTCTTTTATTCGAGCCGACACAGAATCTGCAACACAGGCTTCCGTACTTTCCACTCTAATTTTCAGCGAAATTTAATCTCGTTTCAACGCGCGAGCGACGCAAACTTTGGAAAAACGATGATCCAGAGAATCGTTAACGGGAGGCAAAGTTTCACCGCGTTTCAAGATCGAGAAAAATGCTTCTTCCACGTAATCGAATAGGTGGAACGATTCGTCAAAGACGTAAGTCTGCCGCGGCGTTACAAGTATCGCGATAACGCGGGCGGAAGCGGGATAGGAAATACTTTCTTCTCTCTTCTTTTCGCGTGAACAAGCGCGTGCGCACGTGCAACGATCGCTTCCGCAGTAAGCGTGGGCTAAGTATAGCCGGTTAGCCACGGGCATTGTTATTGCTTGCACAGCGGGAGCGTTCAGCTTGCGATCCCTGTTTATCAAGGGTTCGCTGCTTGCTCGAGTTATGGTCTCAGGTGCGTTCGAATATTACAACTCGGCTCGGTCGATCGGCAAATGTTCAATATCCTAAATGCGAATCGATTGTCCACCTTTCTTTTCGTGGAATTCTCCCTTTCGTTTCCGCCCGTGAACAATTGCCATCGATCGACGAAAAGATTTATACGAAATTTCAAATAATATAATCCCGTGCACAACCGTGAAATAATATTGGAATAATTTTTGTCGGAAATTTCTTTTTTTTTTTACGTAGGTAGAAATACGGATCGTTTATGGAAGAAGATTCCGGTTACGGGGTGGGCCATAAAAATGTCAAAAATGTGGAAACGGTGCGCGTCGATGGGAACGGTCGAAGCAATTGAAGAGGATTTTTCTTTCGTGTTTGGTCAGCTCGGTGAACGCGCGCACGGGCGTATGGAGCGCAAAAGTGCGTCCGTGTACGCGTCTGCCTCTTCATAAAGTCATAACTCAGCCAAACCCCCGGCACATCTCTCGGCATAACATTTAAAACGATTTCCGCTGGCAGCGGTGCCAAGACCGGAGCTGCGTTGTTTCGGGGATAGATTAACGAAACATAACGCCAGTACTCGCTACGGACTTCCAAGGGGTAGGTTGGATAATGGGAAGGGGCGTGTTGGCACTGCTCTGGCAGTTAAGCAGTGTTCAGTGCCGGCACTTGTACTCTTCAGTCCCCACGGCTACGATCGATGCAAATTTTTACTAGAGAACTATGCTCCATTTCGTTCGCCACTTTGCCAGATCGAAACAGCTGACCGTGCAATTAATTGGAAGGAAAATTTTACTTTTATTTCGCATAATCGTCCAATTCTTCAAAAAAGGGAAAAGAGAAGGGAAAATGATTGGAAACAGATTTCCTGCTTCTCGATACTCACGATTGCGCGTAAGGGGTCGTGAAAAGAGGAAGAATCATGGCCATTCCTGGCACTTGTAGAAGGAAAGTCGGATGATACATCTCACCATTCGACCCTCCGTTTCCCTAACTACCCTTTCGGCGTTAAGAGATTAACTTGTCACGCCGGCCCATTTTAATATTCCGGATCGCCAGAATTTGCCTGGAAAGCGCCATACGGCCTCGCCAGCGATAAGTATCCGTTAACGTCACTGCACAATTTCCTTGCTCTACTTTCCCTTCTCGTTTTTCGTATAGAACTGTATGTGGAATTACGGCACGGTTCATTCTCTCGCGCGTTTCGATGAACTCTACCTCCACGAAAGGGAAGGGACAAGTATTGAAACGGACGACGAATTTTTACCATCCGTTTGTAAATTTTTACAAACGACTCTTTTTATCAATCCGCAATCTTTAGAGAGAAAGGAAAATTAAAAGTGAAGCGAATATTTTAAATTCATTCGAGAGAAATTACGTTCGATTGTATTTAGACATTTTATATTCGTTTCGAATGTGGATTTGGAAAAGATAGCGACAGCGTGATGTAACGCGGGTAAAATGAGTCGTTTCAAGTGGAAGAAGCCTGAAAGTAGGTAAATTGTGTTCTAAATGCGTAAACACTTACCCCTGGTAAAGTCCGCTTCTCATGCAGAGCGTTCTGGGCACTGATTGCGCTGTCACGACTATAGTAGGTGAGAAATGCACAGCCTGAAACATGGTAGGAAAACGATTAATCAAAACGGGGCGAGATTATGCCAGATCGAGAAATCGTTTCGTTCCTTTCTATCGATCGCGCGAAATCGACGTAACCCCCTTCTTTTTAATCAACTCAATCGATCAGAAAAGGGGGGGAATTGGAATTTTCCTAGTTAATCGAGTTCGTGGCCCGGGTTGGAAATCGAAGCAACGCGAGTATCGGCATTCCCCGTCGTAAAATTAATTTTCCAAAACGACTGGGACCACCGGTTTAAGAACCGAGTATAGCGGGTTAAAACGATGGTAATTAACCCTAGAATTGGACGGTGGCTGAACCAGACCATTATCGGCTATCGCACTGTCGAGCAAACCTCCTGGAACCGCCTTCCTATCGGCCTCAGGATTTATTCAAAGGGCCTGTTCTCCCTATCTGATCGTCATTTGACTATCTCAACACACCGAGATGGATGTAAGCGAGCACGCGCGGCGCAACACTCGTGGACGGAACTCGGTCTAAGATCGCTTACTATTTACGACGCGACATTATCGCGACTGCCCGATACCCTTCATCCGTCTATAATCACCACCGGCCACGGAATCCATTAACTATTGCTTCTCCCGATAATCACGAGTACCCTCCAACCTACACCAGTTAACCCCGATTATATCCACCCTTTCTTAAAAGTATACTTTTCCTCGTTAAAAGGCGTAAAGATGGAATCTCGCATCCCAATATTTTCGTGACCCACGTAAGCCGACGTAAACGAGATCACCTTCGTGTCGCGAAATCTTTCCCCTATTTATCGGCGTTGTTTCGAGTAAACAAAACAAGCTCGATTCGCATCGATTCGAAGCATGCGAAATTCCGATCGATCCTTTCACGCCTCTCCTTTCAATCTCCCCCTACAACACTCCCGGAGGATGCAATTTTCACGCGACAGCAGGTGGAGTAACGCTTGCTCGGACGGAGAATTACCTCGTCGCGGGCCAGAAAACGAGAGAGAGAGAGAGAGAGAGAGAGAAAATTTGGTGATAAGAAAGGACGTACACGCTCCAATTTTTCAACCGTCCACGGATTCCCCTCCGTTCGTCCACCAGCGACGTACGTTCACCTAGGGGTGGAAAGGGGGCGCGTTAAAGAAGAATGGAAAAGTTTGGGGTCGTCGCCTGCGGCCGGTCACGCCAAGTATTTCGGATACGTTCCCCGGCAAATGGGAATAGAGCGAAATATTTATAAACATCGGCCGGCGCTTATCTTAATTGCATTGGGACAGGTCGCGCTCTTATTCTCTCCGCGGCTAATATCCACCGGGAATAGAAAAGTTGGCGAGCCGTGAGCCCTGAGGGGCTTCCAGCCGAATTAGCTTCCGTATCAAGAACAAGAGGGGCGACCTTTTCTTCTCCCTAGCTTCCTCGTCTTTCGCCTCGAATCAAATCTACGGATAACCCCATATATACGAGGGAGACGGAAGTAGATCCGTCCGCTAAATTTACATTTCTCTCGGATTTCTCTCGTTCTTCTCTCGAGAATCTTTCGAACGGACGGGGAAATTCCGATTGATTCGTAAACGCGCGGTTAATTTGGAATTCGGAGCGAGGGGGGGGAAAAATCGGCCCCGTTTCGATGACACACTTTATATTCCCTTAATTTTCATATCGCGGTGTATTTGTCTATTTGGCACTACTTTTTTGGCTTCCTTCGAATACATTTGGATTCGAAAGCCCTGGGGATACAAGTGCCAACTTCCACTCTTGCCAGATCCTACCAGCATTCCCGAAGAATCGGGTTGAAGCGAAAACTATATTAGAATGCTGAAAAGAGAGGTTATTAAGAATTCTCGCTCGTTGGCGTGACGACAGTCGAACTTGAGATTATTAAGCGAGCAAACAGATTTATTCCTACTTTCCGTTTTATTCTAGATTCCTTATTAATCGTCCCATTATAAATTTATTCGAAACAACATCCTTTTCGTCTAATAAAGATTAAACTTGAAATAAAGTCTAAGAACTACTTTTCTTCAATTTCATTCTAATCCTTTCCCTTCGATCCTATTATCTGTACTCCCGGATTGATATCGAAAGGGAAAAGAAAGCACCGCTTTTTTTACTCGCGATCGCGTTCTGAATTTCAAACCCCCCTCGCCGATGTTTAAGATCGACTTATCAATCACTGTCCTTGATTTCGGTTACCAACCTTCTCGCGCGCCGTTAAAATTTTTAAAAAATTTATAACACATTCCCGTCGAGTCATTCGAGGGAAGAAGGACACTCGCGTAAGACGAGGGAAAAAGAGAAGCGAGCACGAAGAGTATTATCTTTCGACGTCAGAAGAGTCGGATATTCCGAAGAAGACATCTTCGTTATATTCGAGAAAATATTGGTGGAAATCGCATCTCTTCCCAGAAATTATAACGGAGAAATAGCGAATCTTGTTGCTTCGTGATCGGTTCCATTCATTGCATATATCCTAACGGCAAAGAGCATCGTCCTACATTATGCCCTACGTGTTGCAACTCTACTTAATTTTCGTTACGCGAATCTAATTAATTCAATTATCCAGCGGTAGGAGCGGTATTCCTGGTCCTCGAGAGGAGAGCAATTCGTAGGACGACTACTCCGACCAAGAGTGGTGTGTATGACGGGAAATGAATCAAATTCTCCCCGATTTTCCTTCCGTCTAGACATTTGACGCCTTTTTCCAACGTATCGTCGTAAAAACGTCGCCACCTCCCTGTCGATCGATCCGGATGAAAAGTAAACACGTCTTTCGCGATAATCGATTTTTCTCCTTTTTCGACGAAATTTTCTTGTATCCGCGCGCATTACTAATCGCGTAATATCGAGAGGGAGGGAGAGAAAGGTAAGGCGTATGTGTATCGAGCACGAAAGTAGAGAAAAAGGGAAGCGACACAAACGAAAGTTGATGGCGTCTGACGACCGTCCGACGTCGACAAGGGTGAGGCGAGGTGGTTAAAGGGGGTTCAAGAGTAGAAGAGCGTTTTATTTGCGAGGCAATGCGACGGCTAATACACCAGTCACTGGACAGCGTCCAAGTCATAAAATGGATTTTATGACGCCGATCGATACAACCAGATCTCTCTCTCCCTCTCTTCCACGTCATTGTCCTATCTCTGTTGCTCTCTCCCTTTCAATGGACAACCGCCGACGCCTATGTCTGCCTATACCCCTCGAGAGACCACTCCTCGAGTCCACTTCGTTCCCCCAAAACTCCAGGGTAAACCGAGGACGGAATATAATTCGTCCGCGCGTATTCGTCGAGGAAAAAGTTCTCCATTCCCGAAGACGGATATCGCCCCGATCATTCGTTCTATTCCATATTCCATCTTCGATATTTAGATTAACGCAAGTTTCGAATATTAGCGTCCAGTTGGACGAGCGAAATCGGAGAAGGAAGAGTGACGATATCGAGCGACACTCGTCCAATTATCTTAACAAGATTCCAAGAGATTGGGGAGGAAAGTTTGCGGGGCGACGACTCGAGGAGGGGTGGTGGTGATTGCCGCGGAACCGAAACGGTGTCGAGCGGTAGGCGGGCAGGGAATTAGAATTTTACGGTTCCCCTAATGAATTGAAACGAAACGGGGGCTGCTGCGATAGACCTATTCGCCGCACCTACACATTAGCCCCTGAGGCGTGTCGACGCCGCCGCCGCCGTCTCGACGGCTCG
>NW_006263389.1:49091-57225 GCF_000469605.1 Apis dorsata
GAAATTCGCGCAGACAAGGAATTTGCATCTTGGCTGAAAATTGAAATGCCCCGGTACAATGGACGAGGAAGAGTGTCCCGCGGAATGACTTTTATAATAGAAGGCGGATAATATAACCGGGAATGGAACGGGAAGCGATAGCGCGTCCGGCACGCGACAAACTCGCAAAATCGTATCCGATAATTATTCCTGGAGGAAGAATTTGATTTGCAACTTTTTTCCCCTCCCTTCCTTTCTTTTAACGAGTTTTAACCCCCGACGAGATACTCACGGTTATCATTAATAACCAACTCGGAATGCGCGCCTTTCTAACCGATCTATATCAACGCTGTTTATACAAACGCTTCGATCAACGAATTTATTCGAAAATATTTCCTTTCTTCTCTGTAATTCTCTTCCTTCGTCCTTTGTCCGATAATTAGCGACATGTTATCTCATTATTAGGTAGAAATAAAATTGAAACAATTTTGGAAAGCGATTACTACGTGTACTCTAATCTAATCTCCCCACGCTTACTATACTCGAGCCTCGTTCGAGCCTTTTCGAGAATTTTTCAAGCGTTACTTTGACCGTTTCGGTCAATACCGAAGCCTCTTACTCGGATAATTACGCGTGGTTAGCGGCGTAGCAACGTTCGTCCCCGACATTGACATTTTCTCCGCGCAGACTTGCGCCAACTTTCGTTTCGTGGAAACGTGGAAACTACGCGTGTAAGCGCGGGCGCGGGTGTGGACGCGTCGGAGGCGCGCGTCGACACCACCCTCGGTGTTGCGCAGAGGAAATTGAAATATGCAAATAACCGCAGCCCCCGACGCCACCTAGCTCGAACGTTGATGTTTCATCCTCGGGAGTATCGGCATTTATCGTCCATGTTGAATATTGGCCGCCTTGTATCCGAGGGATTCCCTCTCTCGCTTTTTGAATATCGATGCCTAGGAGATATCCCGCCTACGTATTCACCCGTGTACTCGCTGGCCTGGGTATCACGGGTGAATCGCCCTTTACCGGCAACCAGATTTTCAGACCGACCTATTAAATCCACGCGTTCACCCAGCAAACAAATTTATAGCGGCCGAACACGTTGCCACGGTACACTGGATAAATTTTAAAGGGGATGCGAGATTAATAAATAATCTCTTCGAACGAGTTTTCTTCGTCGAACGAGTACGAGAGTAAAGAACTTCTAAATTCGAAACCTTCAATAAACGTTTCCAAAAAAAAAAAAAAAAGAGAAGAAAAAGCGTTATCTTCGACGAGATGCGAGAATTCGATCCCTTTCCTCCTCTTTCGGTAGCAACGTTTCTCGAATGGTGTCAAAAAGGATTAAGGTAGAAGAGAAAGAAGAGAAAGAAGCTCGGTCGCGCAAAGTCCCGATCCGTGGAGAGCGCATAAGCAAAGTGGTCGCATCGCAAGGAACGATGAACCCACTTCGTACCATTCTGCTCCATCGACCTTTGCGACGCGGCCAACTGCTCGAGCAATAGCTCAGAGTTTAAACACGGCCAATGACGTGCCGCGAAACTGGTCGGAGCATCTCTTCGATTTTTCCTCTCGAACGAAATGTAATCCGTTCTTGTTACCGATAATTCTTCCAAGAATTACCGAGGTAAAGTGCGCTGATTTTTATTCAAGGGACAGAGAAGATTCCATTTAAATTCGACGTATTAAAAGTTTACGTAATTATTTACGTAAAGGAGAAGTAATAAAAATATCCAAAGTTATTATTAAAATTCCGCGAGGTTCTTAAACAAAGACTTTGTCGTCACGCGTTTCGCACGCTCTTCCCTTCCCATTTTCCCTCTTTCAACTCTCTCTGTCCTTTTTCACCGCTTGCCTCTATTCTTTTCCCTTGTGCGGATCCATTCCACTCTCTCTCTCTCTCTCTCTCTCTCTCGTTCCTCCCTTTCACCGTTCTTCACAGCCTCCTCTTACGTCGGCCAAATTAAATACCGTGGCTGGGAAATCCTGAAGGAGGCTTCCTCGAATATTCAGAAGCATCCTGGACGCATGGTCGCGTTCAATTTCAACCGTGGCGGGGCATAACACGGGAACGAAGGGAGGAGAGAAGAGGATAAGAAGAGGGACGGCAGGGTAAAAAAGTTCGATTTTTCCAGATCTATTTTTC
The DNA here is from genome assembly GCF_000469605.1 of Apis dorsata. Taxonomy (NCBI): domain Eukaryota; kingdom Metazoa; phylum Arthropoda; class Insecta; order Hymenoptera; family Apidae; genus Apis; species Apis dorsata. Next base: position 51,217 of record NW_006263389.1, read on the forward strand.
GAGAACGAACTTTTCCATTAACCCCCGAAATCGAGTTTATTAATTTTAATCGTCTCCTCTCCCCATCGTCCCGTTATGCGTGTTACACGTTGCGCAAGAAGGCGCGTGTATCCTTAAACCTGGCTTATATACCACCTTCCCTTCCTAGCTACGTACGCCCCTATGTGCAGACATAAATATGTATTTAGCCTGGATTAAATTATTTGCAGCAAGATGAAACGGATCCGACCCGCATAGCTTCATTTCCCCAGACATCTCGGTTGCGCCTACCCCGCGTGTCGATGAAAACGCGCCTTACAGCCACCCGTAACTCCTTCGTCTTTCCACCGTCGTGGAGTTTGGATTGGCTGCCAAATTAATTCCCCCCACGGGGGAGGGGTGCCTACTTAATTTATCCAAATTGGCATGCCGATAAATTCTAACCGAGTAAAAGGGAGAAATTTCGCGTGTGTAATTCTCGTTTGTAAATCGATCGAAGCGATCCTCTTCTTCTTCTTCTTCTTCTTTTTCCATTGCGGAGAAAAATTTGTTCACCCTCTAATTTCTCTCGTGCCTCGTTATTTGGAAAACGTACGCGTTATTAACGACGCGAGGAGCGTGGATCGCGGCTTAACGATCGTCTCGTAGAGTGAATTTTTGCATAACGAGGGGGGGTCGCGCGGGTTTACGCTAGCAGTAGCGATAATGGCGTACGTGAAACAAACGGTCGAAAGCGCAATAAGGTCCGCTGTCATTTATTCGTCGTTATAACGAACCGGTTGATGGCTTAATATTTCACCACGGCAAACTGTGGTAGCAACGCGAATTCTGTCGCTTTAATGACTACCGCAGCATTTAATTGTGACATTTAATAATTCACCAACGGTCAGAACTAGCGTGCGCTCTGTATATCGTGACGCTGTGTAGCTTCGAAAGCCCAAAGGTTCGCCTCCAAAGGGACCGTTACAATGCTTCGTACCACACTGGCCATCCTTGTTCCTTTGTCCCTCAATCTCTCCTTGTCCCACGTAACCCCGCCTCTTTCCGTTCTTAACCAGGGGTCACGTTAATTCATTCTCGACGCAGCCCGTGCAGCCTATCCTTCTTGGTCCACGGGAGGTATCTCGTTTCCAGAAGGATGCGTACGAATTTGGCACACGTTTCTCCGATTTGCATCTGTATGAATAGGCGCGGATTACGGGATTGGAATAAATTTGGCCGGCTAAGTGAGCCCTGCAATTTATACCGGCTCACGAACGACGATCGCGTATATATATATATATATATATAGTATATAGCCCCCTGCTATATTCGCGAAATCACCACTTTCGGCTTATTTCTGATAACCAAACTTGCCAAAGAAATAAAAGGTAAATCGAAAATCCTTTTTCGCGATGCGATTGATAAAGATAGTAAAAAGATTTTTCAAAAATCTCGCTACTTTCGCGCAAATATCGTAAAAATCTAGGAGACGAAAATAATAAAAGATGCATTGAGATGTAAGGAAATGAAGGAAGAAATTTCTGGTAACGAAGATTAAGAAAAGATTGTAATGGCGTGCGCCAATTGTTGACGAGAGGGCAACGCGGTGTCCTTCGAATCGCGGTGGCCTACAATCCAGGAGGATCAACTTATTACGATCCGTCATTTTGTCCGTTCGTAACGAGCATCTTTTACGACACCGCGTAAAAGGAGAAGAAGGATGGCGCCATAGACGTTGATTGTCTCTCCCTCTCCCTCTTCCTGTCCACGCCGTATTTTCCTTCCAAGTCGTTTCTTCTGCCGCGATCTCACTTTCCGCAGACTGGTATCCGGCGAAAGGAATGGCGGTGTACTCCCCAGACGAAGGGAAACTGCCATCGTGAAAACGGCCTTGGGCCACGCCACGGTGGCAAGAAGACGTTGTTAGGGCTATTGCTCTCTGTCCGAATGAAGGACCGCTCATATTTACAAGCGACGCCGGCAAATGGCCGGTGAGAGAACAAGAAGGGAGAGGAGAAAAGAGAGGGCCCCGTCAAATCGCCCCGCGGGACGAGGCAACGATTCGCTTCTCTCTATCCTTGATCTCGCCCATTTTTATTCTCACCCTCACGAGCCAACGGTCTGTGCCTTTTCCTTCCAATTCGCTCGCGTCTTCTCGTCGATCGTTTCTCGTTCGTCATACCATTTGCAGCTGCGAAGGAAAACGTTCCGGCGAAATGGGAACGAGTATCCCCGATACAATGCCGAACATGTAGACAACGAGATCGACTTGGCAAATTGTTTGCGTTTCGCGAGAGATATCGCGAAAACGATATTTTAGGTTATCGCTTCGTTTCCCCCTTTCTTTTATCTCTCGCGTTCCATATTCTCCAACGAATAATCTCTATATAATATACCCGTGTAGAGAAACCGATAAACAATTTTCTTTCCCTTTCTCTCAGAAATAACAATTTCATTCGACGATTGAAAAAATATTTTCATCGAATCGATTTTACGAATACGTTTCGCGTAATAATTCGAACTTGAATATTTCATGCAAATCTGTACACGGAAATCGATTTTCGATTTTCTCTCAATTATTATTTTTAATCGACCGATCGATGGATGCAAGAGAAAAATTATTATTTTTTAAATCGGTTACAACTTTAAATTACTTTCAAGAATAATTCGTAACGATACGTTCCAAGTAGGTTTGAATAAATTAAAAATTGTATACTTTGTTGAGAATTTTTTCTCCGTTTTTTCTAGGAAAAAGCATCCCATTACCGGGTAGAATTTCTTCCCGGTAATGGAAATTTCGTATTTTTTCGCCACATTGATTCGAATCCTTTAATCCTTACACCTTCTCAGCGGTTTAAACTCCGCCCGTGCATTATACGCGGTATAGTACGGTCTGCTCGGGGATCGCAGAGTGGGCAGTTGGTTGAAAGAAAAGTTTGGCGAACAGTGTTCCGACAGAACTCGCGACGAGGTGCAAGTAGTTAGAACAGAGTGTTGGAGCAGAGTGTGAAAACTGTGGAGAAACCGTGCTCCGAGCAAACACTTTTGGGGAGGCCAGTGCAAACGGAACGCCACGGGCCAACGAAAAACACTGTTCGCAGAATTGTACTTTAACTATCGTTACGACTTGTCGCGATAACATCCACCAACGTGACAATAAAAACTAACTTTGCGATATTCCTTCGTTCCAAAAAATTTTTATCAAACTCAAAAAAAAAAAAAAAATATATTTTCTCTTCTGTAATAAAATATTTTATTTTATCTCGATCCTCTCTCGTTCAAACTCCAAGATCCTTCGATAAATATATCCATTTTAATCCACGAATCCTGGAATCTCTCTATATTCGAACAACAAGAAATATTCCTGGAAAATTGATGAGACGAAGGAATCTCTCGCGGATTCGATGGGAAACGAAGCCACTCTTCCCTCCCTTTCCCTCCCATAGGACTCAACGCGGATATTTTTATGGATCCATCGATGTACGAACACATGCAATCGGTCGCGTTTATTGTTTTTGTCGGCCCGTTCCCGACGTCCGTCGAATTTGCATATTTTGTACCGTGCCGACTGTCCGCCCTATTGTGTCCAACCGACTGCCGAATTGCTCCACATCGAGCATAAGCTCGCACTTTTGCATGACAATGAAAATACGAACGGTGTCGACGAGCATGTTCGAACGAGGTTCGATAGATCGAAGAGAAGTTCTTTTTTTTTTCTCCAAAAATACAATTATATCTTATTATCATTTCCAAAGATCTTCTTCGTTATCCACGCCAAGGATTTTAATTAAGGACAACCGTTCGAATTACGTTGAGACAAGTTTTCGAAAAACTTGGATTGGAAAATTTAGGAAATACTTGTAGATATTTATCGATCGAAATAAAACTGATTTTTTATCGAGGGATCTCTCCGGACGCGAGACTGAAAAGCGCGTGAATTATCCGTCGCGTTTCGCTTTCGTCGTTGCGATGATGCATGGTCAGGTGCATAAAAAATGCCAACGCGTCGGGGCAGGCGATATCGTGAAAAATGAGACTTTCGGGATCGCACGAACGAACAAATAGTTCGATGGATCAAGTTTTAATGACCGGAACAGGCGAGCGGCGACGCCGCTATCGAGCCATTGACAAACCACTGCGGGCTTCTCCACCCGCTAAAATGAATCACGCTGTTATTTGCGAACGCATAACATTAAACCGCCGATATATACGTGCTCGCAATATTGTTACCACGATAACAATAAGTTTACGAGCGGGAAATACGACCTCGTTCCTCCGAATGTAAAAGTACGTTTGGAAAAGCATCCCCGAAAATCTACGCTCCCTCCTCTTTGAAATATTATCCCAAATGATGATACGTTTACAATGATTTAAATCGATTTCGTTTCGATAAACTATCGAGAACGTTTCGCAACACGATGAAACACGAGCCCCCCCGTTACGATTTAAAACCGTTCGTTACGCGATGCTTTATTCGTTTCCAGTTATTTATACGCGGCGATTGAAAATCTCGCGAATAAAAATCGAACGCGTTGATCAATACCCTCTTTTTTTTTACTCGCGATATATTTTATCTCGCAGCAATATCAACGAGGCGATTGTTCTCAGCGGTATAACATTACCACCCTCGTATTTTTCCCTTTGTTCCTTCCGAAGCAAGCAACGATTTCATCGCACTTTCGTCGTACGAAAATCGTACGAAAATCGTAAATAAGCCGGTTACTCGTCGAGAATGTATCGCGGCGATGTTCTGGCAGGATACGGGCAAAGTGGAACGGAGAAAGGCATTACAGGTGACAAATCTCGGTATTCCAGAGTCCGAAGCCCAGATAGAGACACGTGTCCGTTAATGGGTGGCAGAGTCACCGGCTGGCGATCATTGCCAAGTCAAGCTACGGGCCGCCTCTATCTGCTCGTGGCTACGTGCACAGCTTTCGGAAACCTCGACTCGGAGCATCTGTCCGCAGGTACATTCCTCGTAAACGTGTACACGTTGTTCCGTCTCCGCCACATTGTCTCTCTATCCATCCATCCGTCTGTCTGTCTGTCTGTCTGTCTATGTGTGCACGATCCGAGCAAACGTTTTGAATCTCTTTCTTTTACGCGACGAACGAACGTAGAGGCACGTAGATCGAAAATTGTCGACTTTATCGTGGAAGGAATCGGATTCAACTTAAAGTGAAATTTCGATAACTCATGCGTTCCCACCACCACCACCACCACGCGAAACGGCTCGTTATTCCCTACGTGACGGTGGAGCAGATTTCCTCCCCGAGCTTGACTAACGACTTTCGAATAACTCTGCGAAAGAAGTAAGTTGCTCTCCGCGCGCCTTTCTTTCTTACTTCCCCCCTCCCCCTTTTATTCCCAAATTCTCTCTCCGCGTAAAAAAAGAAAGAAAAAATATAATCGATGAAACGTATTACTCTATTCGAGATAAAATAATCCAAAGATCAAAGATCAAAGATAATAATAAGGAGGGAAGAAAAGGCGGAATAGGCAAGCTCCAAGACAAATGTCCGTTGATGAATGGTATTGGTCGACGATCGAAATCAAGGGTCTTTGGTGTGGCGGCAAAGTTTTTTCGCCTTTTAAGAAGAAAGAAAGAAAGAAAGAAAGAAAGGAAGAAGAGGAGTAGGCGATCTGCTTCGATTCGTACAAGGGTCGCGGAAATCCCGAAGCGGCAGATTCATTGGCACCGTTTCAATTCCGGATCAAACGTCGACGTGCGGTCGTCTGGTGGTTATAACGGGTGGGCATCGGCGTGCGGCAAACACGGCGACGGAGCTTTGTGCCCGACACCAGCGTCGCCAGCCTCGTCGTTCGCAGGAGCGATCGTCAAGAGTCGCGCGACGTCTAGCTGGCGTCGACAAAGGAGGCGACCGAGGCCGCCGTCAACGACGCGACTTGGCAACTCGTCAAGAAGCTTGTAACCCTAACTGTGCCATTGTGCGAGAGCCGCTTGCTGAAAACTCCTTTCTGGTCGGCCCTGCTGTTTCCAGGCTTCTTTGTTTCCCTCTCTCCCCCTCCCGAGGGGCGAGCGCCGGA
>NW_006263389.1:57542-61443 GCF_000469605.1 Apis dorsata
GCACGCACGCGCACCCTTCTCTTCCTCGCACCTGATCGCCTCCGTCCACCCTCGCGACTTAACGCGCTTAATAAACTCGTACGGCTTCGACGTAGCGACGATTACTCGTCCCCCTCGATGAGTTTCCGCGATCCGACCTGCCGCGCAGTAAACGAGAAACTGTTTCAATCGGTACGCGTAAGGCCTCTCCGCGCGGATTTCGAAACAATAATATTATTATTGGCGCGCGCGTCTCGATTCGTTCCGAGAAACGAATTTCGTCGCGAACGACAACAACGAAAACGTATTTATATTTCGCACGCGCGGTCCGTAACCGAGCGAGTAAAATAAAAACAAAGGCGCAGGTAATAAGGAAATCGTCGTGGATTTCGCTCCTTTGTGGCAATTTTCAACTGCGATGCAACGAGAGGGGGGGGAGGGTATACACATTTAGAAGAACAAGTTCTTTCGAACAGATGGTGCGCATCGGCACTCCCATAAACAAGCCGACGCCACAGTCTATAGTCACCAACTTCCTTCCTTCTTTTTCCCCTCTTTGTTTCCTTTCCTCCTCCCCCCATTATTCCGTCTCGCTTTCTCCTCGCACGCTTCCGTTCGTTGTTCCACCAACGTCCAAGGAAAGCCAATAAACCATCGAATTCCTCGGGTATATTGCGGGACTCCGCTGTGCCGAACCAGCAACAAGTCCTCCCTGCTCTTATATCCCGCGAGTCGTCCTTCCGTCGAGCAGACGTTCGCTACTTTCGCGAATTACTGGCCCGTACTTACTCGCGTGCACGCTTCCAAGGGAAGCAAAGTAAATATAGGAAGGAAGGAAAGCGAAACGAGATTGCGCGCACCCTCGAGTTTTCGCCTTGTCGTTCTTCCCCGTGTTTATAGGAGGCAGGGGGGAAGAACGCCACCGAGTTATGCGGGGGAAAGTTTGGAGGGAATCGATAAAATTATTTTATTACCGAAGCGGCCAAACTTCTCGCCGAATACCCGTCGATTCCTTCTCGTCCAATCCTTCACCTCGTGGATCCTCCTCGTAGGTGAATAAATTTCTTTCGTACCAATCTTCGAACGCGCGTGGTTCCTTTATTTTAATCGTTCGTAGTAGTGGAATTTTCGAGGAGGATTTAACGGGGAGAAATGTTTGAAGAAATTGATATTATTTTTTCTTAGAGAAATCGGTTTTAGGCGAGCGATAACGGCGTATTAAAAACAATAATAATCCCCCCCGATGCACGAGAAGAGGGCGGTCGAAGCGTGATGAGTACTCTGCCAGGTTATAAAACTTATACTATAATATCTGGCTGTCCGATCTTATTCTTCCTCTCGTTCGTCTTCCAGCAATAAGCGGTGAAGCGTTATACGGGTGGAGGAGCATTTAATAGCGTCGACGAGCCGTGTTCTATCGCGTGGAGATATATTGAATTTTTGCCCATTAGAACGTTTCACCACCACCGCTTCTGGAGTAAATACGTTTAATGACTGTATCTCGTTAGTCCATCGCGCGTGCTCTATCTCCGGTCAATGATGCGTCTTCGACCGCATCTTTCCTTTCGATTCTGAGAAACCGAGCGATGCCAATTTTAAATAGCTAAGAAAAGAAAAATTCGCAAACGGAGGATTTTATTTTATCGCGAAGATAACAATCGATGCGACAAATATCGCGCTAATTTTCATCCGTAAAGAAAAAGTAATCTGAAATATAAAAGATGGAAGGATAGAGTAAAACGGTGGAAAATCGTCGCGAGTTCGTGACTGCGTTTTAATTAGGTGTGCACGCGCATAAATTAAGGGAAAGTGGCGGTGAGGATATAAGGATTCGCGTTGCGTACGTAATTTCCGCTAGACGGTTTCACATCCCCTTCTCGGAATCGAAGAACGCGCCTCTTCTTTCGGAGAAGAATTCCTTCCGCTCGACAATAATTCGACGTTTCGTCAAAGTAAAATCCCCCCTCCCGTTAAGAAATAAACGATTTGACGTTACGATTTTTCACCATTAATTAACGAAAGGAAGGAAAAATACGCGTACAGTTTGTCACCGATCGTTACTTTGCCGCCCACTATCGTTACACGCCGATTCGCCATGGTAATTTTACTGCTCGTAAAACCACATTTTAAAGAGCGGCGGAGGCTTACGCGATTTTTAACTCGTTCCATGAGATTCGAGCAGCCGATAGTGTTCGCGATACTGCCAGCGTATTTACGTTGAATTTTGAAATCTTGAAATCCAGTTATACAAATAAAAATAATAAGTTGGAACAACAAATTGTATTCCTAAGCAATATTTATTCTTTAAATAAATATTATATTTCGAAATTACGAAAAAGTTAATCCAACTTCCAGTTAAAAAAGAGATTCTAACGAAATCTACTCGTCGAATATCGCGGCGACGCCATGTATTAACACGTTTAACAATTTTGAGACGTTAATTCTCTATAAATGTTCAGGATAGTTTATAGCGCTACACCTGACAATCTGCTATCTGGTTTCCGGTCGAATGGATGCTTAACCACAACCTGTCTGTTACAGTACTAATGTAGAGACGTCACTGAATGCGGATTACGTCCGATACACTAGCGTCCATTAGGTTTAATGCGAAAGACCGGTAGCTAAGTGAAACTGGAAGTTTCTACAATTAGAAGTAGTAATCGTGTCCGGTTTAAGATTAAGAATTTTCGGTGGATATTGGCGAACAACCATGGATATCTAAGGTAACGCGTTTAATTATCGATGATCGGGGCCAATGAACGGGTTATATCTGGTAACGATTTCGCCAAAGAATTTGGCTTCCTAATTTTGATACTCGAAGACGTTTCGAACGAATCGTGATTATTCGCGCGTAAATCGATGGTAAAAAAATTTATCTTTGCGCAATAACGCGCGGCTTAGGCCCTAGAGCCCTAGAACTGAAGCCAAAAAAGGAATGTAAATGGTCGATTCGGTAATTCTAAGGATTTTATAGCATAAATCTAACTTTTGCGGCCAAGAGCCGACGCAGCCCGCAAGATTCAAGGACTTTTGCCAGAGTAATCCCTCGATAGTTCCCCTCTCGTCGAGTTACGTAGACTTCTTCCACACCAAACTATGCTTAAAGTCTGAAACACATATTTCTTTACCAGATGATAAATCTCGACCAACTTTGTACGCGCCTCGTCCTTTTCGTATTCCAACCACCTCTCTCTCTCTCTCTCTCTCTTCTGTATCGTATTTTCTATTAATCGGAAAGAATAAAATCACCACAATTACATTTTCACTGGAAGAAATCGCGTTTCGTTCTTTATATCTTCTTTAATCGAAAAACTACGAAGGAGAAGCGGATGATCGAAGCGACGACAAAGTAAGAAGGAGGCAAGAGTTACGCGTAGGTAAGTGTTAATCTTGGTGGGTTAACGCAAGTGGAGGTCGGTGCCAAGTCTGCGGATTATCGCGCATCTTGTAATTGCCAACCAATCCCACGGGTGGAACCGGTTGGGAGTGGCTAGAACTGTTTGGCATCAAGCCTGATTGTGCTACCGCGCTCTCCCATGTACCGTTTGCCATTCGGCGGGCTGCCGACGTTATTTCCTCGGTGGCCTCTTCCTCCTCGCCGATGCGAGACCCCCACGTTCGACCATCCCATTCCGAGATCGTCTAAATCCTATTCGACGTCTCGACCTAGCCTTCGTTCGTTTGTCAACAACCACCGAGACTATTGGTCTCCACGGAAATCACGAATGTCCAGTATCTAATGTACCGTTGGTCGGCGGACTGCGGACAACTATAGCTTTTCCTTCCTTTTTTCATTTTCAATTTATCATCGATATCTATCTTTCCCAAGTTTCCGCGAAATCCCGAATATTATACGAGATCTTTCATTCTTCGACATAATAGCGCAATATACCATATATATATATATATATATATATATATA
>NW_006263389.1:61707-66701 GCF_000469605.1 Apis dorsata
GAGTATTACGCTTCCCCTGAAAACCTATAATACGTTCGATTCGCGTACTGGAGAACTTTTGCTCGATATAACGCGTCAGAGAGGATCGTCACGTACAGAGTCTTCCATTAAAATTCAAAATTCGTATAAATATTTTTCAAACATATATATATATATATGTATATGTGTGTATATGTATGTATGGTAATTTGCTTCCCGTAATTTTATTCGTTGCATGGAATCAGTCGAACACGCGTTTACCGTACCGTAAATATTTTTATATTTTTTGCGAATGCAAGAATTATTCGATCGTTGGTTTTTTTTCCTATTTTTTATACATTTTTGATAATTAATATACATTTCAACCTGTCGAAAATTCGTATTAAATTTATTTTTCGCGTATACTTTCACGAGCTTCTACGCGAGACTAATAATTTTTACGGGAAATTCAATTGGTAACTCAACCAGAGATGATAAATAATTGATACGATTATATCGTACGTCGAGTCGTAATTGAAAAAAAAAAGAGGGAGAGAGAGAGAGAATAGACACAAAAGCGAGCAGATTGGTATTGGCGCAAACAAATCGAGTGAAAACAGCAAGAGAACAAAGAGGCGTACGTCCCTGTTACGGGCGAATTAGGACTGGCTGGTGAACTTAACGAGTTGTTTGTGCAATGAGTGGAACGCGATGGGCCACGTGGTGGCGCACCGGCACGAGTAGGAAATGTCTAAATTAAACGACAAATACGCCGAGACACGGGGATTTACACGAGGCGCAAAACACGCACCCTCCATTTTCTCTTGCAGCCTTGTATACCTAACTCGGTGTGGCCCGATCGTCCTACTCCTCGTACACCGAATCCGAGTGTACCGCATTACCATAAGCCCATCATTTATGCGAGCGTGCAGCCCGTCGCTGCATACATCGTGGTAACACCCTTAAAATATTAAAGTAGTTCGGCCAATCAACGCCCCTTGACCATCCTACCCCTTACTCCAACTTATAATCAGTCCGGAATCGGCAAGGAGCAAACTTCACACCTCCTTCTTCGCTTCGTCTCCGAAGGAAAAAAGTTTTCGCCGAGAAGAAAAAAGAAGCGTAACGCGTACGAGCATTGCTCCAAGATCTCCCTTCGCTTATTCGACTTGCTCCTTTTTAAAAAAAAGCTGGATGGATGGCGAAAAAGAAGAGAATAGCGGGCAGGACTTTAGCTGTCGTTCGTAGGCAAGCAGTCTGGATCGCGGTATAACGCGGTGGTGCACCAAAGAGGGGTGGTAGGGAGTGGTGTGAGGGGTGTCACGTGTGTTTTATAGTTTCGCCTGGCCGGGGGCGGCGAGGTGTTGACGGACGGGACGTGGTACAACGACCCAACCTTGCTTACCTCTCTTTCCCACCCTCGGCCATCTCTCTTTTCTCACCCTCTCGTTCGTTCCCTCCTTCCTCTCTCTCTCTCTCTTTTCCACCCTTGTCTGTCTCGCGTATACTCTTCGTTCGGCTACCAACTGCCAGAGCTACCCTCGGACGAAACCCAAACAGTGTTGCCAAACGTCTGCGACGCATAGACCCGACCCCCATTTGCATTTCGTTTGTTCTCGAACGCGAAATATTTTGCGTACCGTGTTTTATCAAAAGTGAGAGAGAGAGAGAGAAAAAGAGGAGCCCCCAGGCCTCTTTCCGTGTTTAGAGACGATCTCCCGTTTCGGTTATGGAAAGCGTTGCTTTAAGCTTTTATATTCTTCCCTTTTCCGATCCCATTCTCAATCGTGCTCGTTTCCAATTTATATTTCAATCGTTTCCGTATATTTTTGAAAATAATACGGACGCGAGAAAAATTACTCTTCAATTTTTTCCTCATCCATCGATCAATTGCCAACGTCTCGAAATATCATTCGTACCGAGAGAAACGAAAGGAATCCTATTCGTCGAAATCGCGTATGCGATTCCACCCCTAGACTCTGGTTGTTTCTGGAGAAAGAGGGAGACAATACATCTTGGAGCGATAGTTGTCCTGGATCTCGAAGCGGCACGTGTAACGCCTGCCGCGTGGAATCGCGTCTACGAAGTTGCGGACCAAGGGTTTCGCAACAGCTGAATCGCATCAACCCCGACGTACCGCGGCGAAACTTTGCGGACAAACAAATCCGTAGCGGAAATCCGACGAACGGCCGATATACACGAATAAACGTTTCGAACGATGCGAGGTAGGGACCGAGTCGTGGCGCACCGGTTAAAAGCTTGGAAATTGGAGCAACGATCGGAGGACAAACTGCAAAGCGAGTCGAAGCAAACCGGCATTTCCCCGAATACGTCTTCTATCCTGTTTCGCAAAAATATCCTTGACAAATGCGTCGAGGGGGGAAAACTGAGCGGATACGATACGACAAGTTTGTCGCAGCAAAGTTAACGCCCGTATCGCCTCGACGAACGAACTCGCAATTTAATAAGGGGAGGGGAGAGGGAGTTTTCGAGAAAGCTTTTCAGTAATTAGTTATAATGGTCGGGGGGAGGGCAAAGTTAGGAGAAGGTTTTTTTTAAAAATTATCGCGCAAGTAGATTACACGTAGACTCTTCGTAAGCAAGATTGGTTCACAACGGAACGAAGCTCGAAGGCTGGCACAGAGGCTCGAGTTGTGGCGCAGTCTCATATTTTAAGTCTGGTAGAACAATATTAAAAGTACGGCAGCTGCGCTGGTGGGGCCGGGGAAGGGGTAGAATTGGAGTGATATCGCACAGCCCTCCGTTGGGACAGCTCCATCCTCGCAGTCTGCGAACCTACTCTACTCCTTACTTTTCTCTCTCTCTCTCCCTTCCACGCTTTAAGTCACTTTTCTCATTCGAGGACACCGTTATGAAATATACTTTGTTCCTCGCGAAATATTCACCGATCATCAACCCTCTCCCTCTCTTCTTCCTTCAACTTCCTTGTCGCTTCTTAAAGGGAAATTCCACGCAATTATCCGAACGAAAGTTTCATGCAAGGAATGGATCGAAGAAGAGGAAGAAAGGATTCGATCCTAATCGTGGAAACGGTTGAAAAAATCCCTCCCCCTCCCTCGATGGTTGCGTGGGAATTGTTGTTTGGAAAATCGCGTAATGAAATTTCTCCGTCGCGAGGAAGGAAAAAAGGCGAGCTTCGCAACGAGAAAATTTCTCTCGACGCGAGGAACGAGCGAAGGGGACGGGTGGAGGGCTCTCGATCGGTGAAACTACTCGAGCTTCCTTCAGCGTGGAAACTTTCGACTCCGTTGGGAAGCGAACGAAGATGCAACCGAGCTCTTCTCCTCTCCTCTTTCTCCACCGCTGTCTCGCGATGCGGTGGAAAGTATTTATCGTCACTCCCCTCTCCTCCCGCGCCGACTCTTGGTCCTTTTTTCGCCAACAACGCCCTGCACAGACGGAGGAGGTGGAACCTTATCGGGAGTAGTTGTTCCCCAACTGCGGAAAGCCTCGGCCTCCGAGAAAGAAGATTTGATAAAGGCCGAACGGAACGAGCCGGGGAAAACAACTGGAGTGCATTTGTCTAGATCGCGGAGAAGCGGACTACTCTTCTTAAGGAGTTTCTTCTATCTCGCTATCTTTCCCGTGAGCACGAACAACAGACTACGGCCTCCTCCTTCCCCCCTGTATCCAAACTTTATCCTGCAACGGGATAACGGAGTCATCCTCCGAAACGTGGAAAAAAAATCGAATCGAACGCCAATTTCTCGATCGAAGGCGGGGGTGGTGGAAAGGATGGTTGAAAAGATTGGAGGTGGTGCGTTGTTGTATCGTTGTTGGCGAACGAATACCACCGATGCGAGAAAGAGATCCAAAGCGAGTCGCCCCTTTGCACCGGCTCAGTCACTTTGCTACGCGGTATTGATTCCGTTAAGTAGAAAGCGTTCAGAGAGGGCGAGAATGGGATGAGGGTGCGAAAGTGCGCGCCATTGGCGGTGGTAAACGATGCGGTTTCTTTCACGAGTGCCCGAGAGCCGGGTGAGTGAATGAGCGCAACGCGCAACGCCGTTCCATAAGTCGATAAAAACTACGTCAATTAGAAGAAACCCGTACGTCGGTTTAGGCGCAACCTTCAAACGCGAAAGAGGATTAAAAGGAGCGGCCAAATTTTCATCGTCGCAAATTTCTCCGTTTCCAATCGGCAAAAACGATATTTTCGAATTATATTCGAACGAAATATTCGATCGATGGAAAATTTATGACTACGCGATAACGATGCGATTATAATTTCTAACGCGGAAAGTTAATAGGCGAGTTGGAAATAGAATTAACGTTAGATATTATAACGTCGAAATTATCGAAATCTCAAAATCGTTATTCCGTTATTCGCGCAATTTTGCAAGCGGGGACGCAACATGCAAATTGTTTATTATGCTGACGGTGCGATTCTATTCGGTCCTCTCGATTTTCCGACCCGACCCAATAAAATTGAAAACAATTGATGCGTAGCTTCATCGAAATATCTCTCGATAATATCCGCTCCAACTATAGCGCGATAATAATCGTTCCTTCCTTTGACGCGTTTGACGAATGAAAAAAAAAACGAAAAAAGAGTTTACAGTTTTAGAGATCGATTTGGATGTCGTGCGTGACGGACGGGTTTTCGTTTATAAATCATTATACAAAAAGGTGAACCGAGTCTACTCGCAGGATAAAAAATTAATCGCGACGAAAGGAATATATCAAACACGAGTAAACCCGACGGGGTGATTAATTAGCAGCGGAAGCAGACGATTAAAATTCAGATACGGTACGCCTGCGCCAGGGCGGCAGCAGACATCAAGGGAGTGTGCTCAGAAATCGCGCGGATCCATCCGGCTGGATTTTATTCCGTTCCCGTCAGTGCCGGTAAATCAAGTCACGTGTCATTTACCCGAATACGTAATGTATCGCATAAATATACGAGCCACGCACACCGTCACGCATGGACGGACACGCGGAGGGCGCAGAAATTTTTTTTCCGCCCATCTCCGATCCCCTTCTCCCCTTCCTACCCGGGGGGGAGGAGGGGAGAG
>NW_006263389.1:66902-68619 GCF_000469605.1 Apis dorsata
AACCGCAATCCCTCCTCATCTTTCCCTACATTTACCCGATCCGTAACGGGTGAAACGTAAACTCGTTGCTTCGCACCCCTGGCGTCGCACCATCGTCCATCCATCCTCGTTTTTCCCTCTCTCGTTCGACCGAGATAACAACGTTTCTCTTGGCCTTCGTCAAGAGAGAGAGGGAGAGGGAGAAAAAAAGCGAACCGAATATTCCTATTTCCACGACGAATGGCATTAACGATAACGTCATTACCGTTAAATCCTGCGCGGTACACGGAGAGAACTATTTCGAAATCGGAGATAACGTTTCATCGATTCGTATTCCCCTCGTAAAATTCCCCTACGTTCGCCACTATTTTCCAAGAAAATATCACGTTTCCGCCAATTTTACCACGTTTTCCACTTTTTTCTTCCGCTTATATCGCAATATAATTCGAAACGCGGTATCAACCATCATTGGATCATTGGAATTATTCGAGAAGGAATAATCCTAGTCGCGTGGAGAAGAATTCTTTCTTGCGAGAAGAAGGTGAAAACGAGATACGACGGAGCGTAAAATAGTCCCCTTACTACACACAGGCCTCTCCTCGCCGCGATTTTCGCATATTAGCTTCCCTCGTATCCGGGCAAACGGTTTTCCACTTTTCCACTCTTCAAAGGAATTCTTCCGTTCTTTCTCTCGCTCCCGTTTTCCCACCCCTCTCCGCAAATTTACGACGCATTCGCCCAAAACCAAATCGCTTCGCTCGTTGGAAAAAGAGACGTTCGATAAAAATTTCCGCGCGACCATCCCATCTTCCCATCGCGATTACGAAGAACAACAGAGGAATCCTATATGATGCGATAGGACGAAGAAGAAGGAAGAAGAAGAGGGCAAGCGCCGCGGGGATCCGAAAATGAGCGGGGAACCGATGCGGCTTCCGACCAGGATGGAGGAAGCGTTGCGCGTTGGATGGTGGTGATTTCTGCTGCGGAGAAACCTCGTCAAGGTTGCGGAACGGGAAGAAAGGAGGAGGAGGGAGCGAGGTTTTCTCGAAAGCGCGAGGAGGCAAGAACAGGGGCAACAACGGAAATAGAGGCGTAGGAGGCTCCGCCGTCCCGCCTCGTCTTGATCAATACAGCCACGGCCTACCACCGCTATAGGTAACGTTTCGCTGCCTGCCTGCCTGCCTGCCTGCTTGTACTCGCTTTCCTCCCTCATCCCCCGTCACTCGCTGCTATAGATCTGTCTCTTATTCGAACCAACACGCCTCGTCCTATCCCGTCCCTGTTCCATCTCGTTCTTCCGTCTTCCGCTACCCTCCAACGGGAGAGAGTTGGGTATACTCTCGGCATCAACCTACCCCACGGGACGTGGACGACCGAAACAACACCTCTCCTCCTTCCCTTTCCGTCTGTACGCTATTAAACGGGAAACCATCGGATATTTTATCCTCCAAATTTCCCTCCATATTTCTCGCGAAAAGAAATACTCAAGTCGGATTAACCCTTATTTTATCGATCTGTAAAAAGAAAGAACAGAGATGTTGGAAGAAACTATACAATTTCAATCGATCGCATAAACCTTATAGAGTTCTCTTCGAATAATCGCGTGCCGCGGCTGTTGGACGTCCGCGCGCCGCAAAAATTAACGGTTAAACAACGGAATCCCGTTATATAGCCGTTACTCGCAAACCGAGGTAGAAATAATTAGGCAAGTTACGACCGGCCTCCTTCCCTCCTCTGT
>NW_006263389.1:68965-71772 GCF_000469605.1 Apis dorsata
TTAATTAGAGCCACTTTGCGGAACGAGGATAGGAAAGGTTAGGAATGCCGGTTGGAAAGTTGTTTAATTTGCCCGATAAATCACCGGACGACCTGCTACCACGGCCGACGTTCATCTTACGCGCGTCGCGAACCTCCAATAATTTCGTCTTTCGCGGTTTCTCCTTCGCTTCTCCCCCCATCTCCTTTACTCCCTCGCGCGACGGCCGCAACAACCACCCGATTAATCGGCAGTTACGAGTTTTACGAGAAGCGAAAAGTTTCGTAGGGTGGACGATTCGATGTACATATATATATATATATATATATATATATATATAGAACGCTTCACGTGCAAACTCGTATTTACTTGGGCCTTCTCCCTTCTTATCCGATCCAGTTAATCTCGATTAATGTTCATAAATTACCCCGCAACCGCAACTCCCGGCTACTACGATCGCTTTCGAAAGAGCCCAAGTTTCACTCGATAAAGGTTTTGATTAAAGTGGTTGCGTGTAAGGAAGTTCCATACGAGGGGGGGATATATCCATACGTTTCCAACTTAATCTAACTCGAGCCCCGAAAGCTTCCAACTTTTTGCGCGATATTTGATCGCGCCCGTTGTTCTCTTTCAGCGGAGTCTCGCCGGGCCATAAATTTTTCGCGTCTACTCGTAAGCCGTGGCTGACCGCAAAATAATATGCGGCGGGGTCGGCCCTCATGTTTGGCTGATCGGCGGCTGATTACACGTGTTCCACGCCAATGGTAGGAGGGCATGATAAAGCTGGCGGACGGCTGGGGCAGAAGGCCAGACACAGCCTCAATCACCGCAACCTGCTGGTCAGCCTAATCCGCCATGGTGGCCACCCATTCAAAATCAATAGATAATTTTAGCCCTCTCTACACCGGGACGCGTATGCACGGTGACGTACCTACGTTGTAAAGGGAGGCTCGATAATCCTCGACGGACCTTCGCTCGCCGATCTCTCCTATAAATCTGAACCCAAACTTTCCAAACCTTCGCCGGAGAGACGCTGTGGATCAAAGAGCCGTCGTTTCTTTTTTCCTTTCTTTCCAAGATTATCTCGTAAATAACCGACACGTTTCCATGAAAAATCCAATCTTTACGGGACCAAAACGCGTGCGCGAATCCTCCGTTCGCAGGGACGAATAGCGTTACAAAGGGTAAATATCAATTAAACGGGAGCTTTGGAGCGATAGTATTTCCAGGAAAGCAGGGAGCAAAAGGTTATCGGACACCCTGTACGCGTCGTAAGCGAAGCCGTGTGTGGGTGGAAACCGCGCTACGTGTTTTGCTCGCATCACCGAGGCATTAAGGCGCGTTTTGCCCTTCCGTACGAGGAACTAAGTTCGTCTGTCCTCCCTCCCCCTCTCTATCTCCTCTTTGCGCCCTGCTGCCGCCGATGTTCGCCCCTACACGGTGGCATGAATATTCAACGCTTGCGCCTTGTTCAATATGAATGCCGTTGATCTTGGCGAGCCGTTTCTCCGTCCGCGTTAACGCGTACCCACCAAGAGGTCGCGTGATTTGCTCCCCGATAAATAGCGTTTAGTACAACTCCTTCTCCAAGAACTTTCATCTATTCGAGCAGAATTAAAATCGTTTCGATCCTTCTCGACCAGAAATCTTCGCGTTATTGGAAAATAAATCGGAACGCTCCGCAAAGGCAAGGGTGACGTGGATACTCGAGCTTTCCCTCCGGAAAAGCGGAGGCAAAGAGAGACGGGTCGGGCAAGATTCAACGGGTGAGAGAGAAGAGGACAGAGAGAGGGAGAGCACGGATAGGTGGAGATAAGAGAGGAAGCGGAACGGGTGACGATAGGGGACAGTAGTGGGAGGGCGGAGGTGGGAAGCAACGCGCTTTGAGAGTGGACCCCGCGCTGAAAGTTCAATCAAGCTAAACAACATTTCTGTCCGCTCGCTCGCCAAAAAGCGGACTGCCGCGCACGGCCGGCCGACTGCGGCAGGCCAGGGCTGGCTGGCCAGCCAACCTTTCCCGACATCGGTCTGGCCTCAAACCAACTTCAAACGCGTATGAAATCGCGCTATCGTTGTTGGCGAGTAGGGCGTGGCCATATCCACCGTGCAGGATCCGTGGTTTTCCAGGTAGCGATCAGGATCGAAAATCTGTCCACACACACGACGATACTCCGTGTTTCCAGTAAGAATATCCATGGAAATCGTGCGTGGATTAAATTTTAGTTAGAGATATCCGATCCCTCGAAGCTTGAAAGCTACGAATAAAATCTCATTCTTAACTTTTATTCTTCTCCAAGATGGAAATATACTTTCTTTCTACTTTTTGTATATATGCGTTTTAAACACTCGTAATTTTATTGTTCGATCAAATTATGCGCAAAGAACTTCGTGGGGGAGAAAACGCAATTTCCATTTCGTCGTGGAAAATTGAAAATGTGTATATCTGGATGTTTTATTTCGCGTGTCGCCTAGAAAATGGCGGATAACATTCGATCTCGAATATTCGAGCGCGAACGTAAGTGCAAAGATAGGGAAAGGTCCTTTTTTTTTATATTTTCCCAGTTTGACGATGAGTTATTTATTCGATCGTATCTATTCGCAACTTCCCTCGGCGAAAAATATAGAACGGTTACTTCGCATTTTTACGCTTTATCTTTCGCGGAATATGGAAATCGAACGAAACCACGGGAAAATAGAGAAAAAAATTGGAGAAACAGTACCGCGCTCCATATATTTTCCAACATTGGAGAATCTATAAATATAGTTGAAAAATCAATACGAAATATGTATTTTTTGCCACCAACTTTACGGAAAATATATATATATAT
>NW_006263389.1:71873-72849 GCF_000469605.1 Apis dorsata
CAATACTCGTAACGTTAAATTCGTTAACTCGTGTCGAGTGTAAAAAGTATCTGCAAAATTTATCACATTATTTATTACCGCGATCGTAATTTTCAAAATTGATCGTATCTCACGATGTTCGATCCCTTCGAGTCGACTTCTCGTCAAGTCACGAGTGATGTTCGGGGATTAATGATTTTGACGAGCGGCCTACCGGTAAGACGTTGATGTACGAGTAGACCTACTACGCGTTGTATTGTTCTCGCCCGAAAGGGTGGACGATAGATGGACGGACATCCGATTGATCGGAGCCAAAATCGATTATGTCGGTGACACGAGCAAGGGAGGATCGGATTTAGTTGCACGACGCGTCCTGCCTTCATACTCCCCTCCCTTTCCTCCATACGAAAATGCAAATTCTTCTTCTTTCGCGTTAGAAAGGCGATCTAGAAAGGAAGATCGAACGGAATAAATTAGAAAAAAGCGTGGTTGGAATTGAGAGGGAGGGAAAGGGTAACGGCCAATGGAATTGGCCGCGTACATTTTACGCTATTAACTAGGAAATATCGTACGATCTTAATAACGTTTACGGCGAACGCGTAATCTCGAACGAGAGCGAAACGAGAGCCAACTAATTGGAGCTAGTCGGTTCCCGGCTAAAATCTATTTGCTCGGAAAACTGCGCAATCTCCCCACGATCGTGAGAAGTAAGTGAATTCCATTATAAATACCGCCGCTGTTAATTTCCGCGCGACGTTACTTTCGAATCTAACGAAATTCGGAGGCACGCGTGTCTAGGAATATCTTCTTAAAACGAAATATCTTCTATAAACGGCCCGATACCGTTTATTCGAGAACGGCGCGCCGCGGTTGGAAAAGTTTCAAAGTGGAATTGAAAGTAAAGCGGCGCGGCACGTAAACCACCGTTCGCCACTCGCAGCCAGCCGCGTTCGATTCGCGAGTGGCGAGTTTTTCCTTTTAAATAACAATCCGACGA
>NW_006263389.1:73185-75621 GCF_000469605.1 Apis dorsata
CCGAGTGCGCTTTCCCCTAGGTGGATGGATAGGAATCACGTGCCAGCTCCCGATAAATACAGTTAGAAAACGCGATATCGTTGCGCGAGCGAGCGAGCTCCATCGATATAAACAAGTGGAATGAGCGCAGCGTCGAAAAGAAAAGTAGAGGCGAGAAACGAACGAGAAAGCGTTTCTCCATCCTCTCTCGTAACTCTCCTCCCCCATCTCGCTTTATCTCGGACCAAAGCGATCTGCCCTCGCTCGCTCCTCCTCCCTTTTCCCTCCCTCCTCCCAAAGCTTTATTTTATTTCCTCCATTGTTTCCACCGCTCGTGGCCACCACCCTCACGTAGTCCTCCTCATTTTCCACTCACACGGGTCCAGGATTACCAACACGTGGGCAAAATCTGTACAAACACCCGCAACGATACCTCGCACACGTACGAGCCGCGTCGAGATCCCTTTTCCTCGGTTACCTCTTGGTCCCTGTACGTTGCCATTATTTTGCTCCGTAGTCCCTTTGTTTCGGCCCAGCCTATTGAACCGTGGCTCGGATAATACGCCCTACAGACCTTTGCGCGCCACGCGTTGCTCGCCAAACAAACCCGCATTCTCACCTTCCAATAATCCCCACTTTTATCCCAACATCTTACACACCCTATACACACCCGTGCCAAAATTCCCATCTCCTCTACCGATCGCGTTCCATTCGATCGACACGTACTTTACGCTCGATGTGAAATAATCGCGGTAAAGCTTGTTCGCCTCCACCGCTTCTTCCCTCTTCTCTCCAACAAATCGAATTAGGCGACCACGCCAATTTCGATCCGAAAATTTCTTCGATTAACTTCAATTTCGTTGCCTCGAAACTGGCTTCGTCCCGTTGGTTCTGAACCAGAGACGTAATTCGGATGAGCAATTTCCAGGTCGAAGTGGTATTAGGAAACCGCCAACTTATGTATCTCCAAGTAAATTCCGAACTGTAGGGCATTTAGGATAATATTATGCCGGGCTGACATCCTTGGTGCTCGTAACCCAACACGGAGTTGCGAAGGTAGTAACCTTGCCTTCCTTTCTACCCTCCTCTCTCTGTACAGCAACGTCGATAGCGAGGAGGCCGAGAGATCCTGCGGTCACCCTTTACAGGAAAGGCCAAAGGAGTTGCCTTGCTTTCGGCGAGAAAGAACGAGATACCTAGAAGGAGGGAAAAGGGAAAGGATGAAGAGAGAGAGAGAGGGGAGCCTAACCTTTCCATAGAAGAGCGGGGAAACCGACTGACCGAACACCACGCCTTACCAAGCTTCTGCACCCGTGTTACGGGGGCTTTCAAATTACGGGGCACGATTTCGTCCAAGAAGCCACGATCTGAATTAACGAGACGAGCTGGGATGAACGCACCTGAGCCTCCAGCATTTCCCTCCTACTTACCTTTCCTATCTAAAACGTAAAACGCGAGCAACCATTATTGATACGGTCAAGGTAAAGTTAAACTGCTACTCGATTTATCGAGGAAACCGTTTCGAAATCGTTGTTTAATTTAAGTTTCGCCCCCTCTTGTTAAGCCTGTACAAAGTTTCCTCTCTTAGCTCGGGGGGTAAGGTCTCGAGGAATTAGAAGATACATCCATCCTCGAAACATCTTTTTCTAATACGGGATGAAACGAAAAAAGATTTTCAAAACTCGAGTAAAATTTATTAAATTCGATCGAAGCGCATCGAAAATATAAAACTAGATCGAACGTTTCGTAAAAATATTTAAATATTTTTCTCGACGAGGGATTTTCCACCTAATCCCAATTTGTACGCCAATTTTTTTTAACAAATAATTTTTCGTAAGTAAAATAGAAGTATTAAAAAATTGCGATATTTTTGTATCGAGAAAAAATTTGTTTGCATTAAGATCAAAAACGTACGATAAGGGAAAAAATTGCGCTCAACTTTTATCGAATCGATCCGAACATTTTCGCGATATTTTTATCGAAAATATTACCTGCTGGTTAATTTTACGATTTAGAAAAAATTTCGCCGTAAAACTTTAAAACGGTTCGCGAAAAAGCTTTCTCGAAAAATGCGACATTGCAACATCTCCGCTGTACATGTACACGTACACCTAGCTTCTGCCAGAGATATAAAAAGTTTTATATTTTTTTATAACGAAATATAAATTACAACAAAAAGAGAAAATTTTAGTCCGCGATACGCTTGCTTCCCTCCTATTTATTTCGAGAGATCGTATTATTATTATTATTATTTATTTAACTTTACGGGAAATTCAAAAAAACCCCGAAATTACCTAAAATCCCGAGAATCTACGTTTCGTTGCATTAAAAAAATATAAGGAATGAGCAAAATACAATGTCCTGGCCTAGAAAGCCAGGAAATGGAGCACATTTGTCACGTAAAGGTCTCAAGGGAACCTTAAAATACTAAAAAT
This sequence comes from Apis dorsata, assembly GCF_000469605.1. NCBI lineage: Eukaryota > Metazoa > Arthropoda > Insecta > Hymenoptera > Apidae > Apis > Apis dorsata. The sequence continues at coordinate 75,600 of NW_006263389.1, forward strand.
ACTAAAAAAAAAAAAAAAAAAA
>NW_006263389.1:75867-84876 GCF_000469605.1 Apis dorsata
ATGCGACGTATTTCGGGAAAATATAAATTGCGAACAGCGAGAGGAAGGAGGGGGGGAGGGAGATCGAAGCGTGACGGTGAACGCGAACGAGACAAGAGGGGCGCGTTGCGAAACAGAATCGTGGAGTACGTATATTTCCCGATACGGGGGGAAAAAAGGCGGTATGCGCGAGAAAACGTGTCTCGCGTATTTCTAACCTCATTTCGAGACGTCGGTTGAATTTATCGTCGCGACATAAATACCGGCCGTAGCTCGCATACCGCGCGCAAGAGGCGAAGACGTATCCACGGCCGGCCACCCCATTTAAACATGAAAGATCTTCCGCCGGCGTAACGCGCGTAATATATCGGTCGGTGCATGCCCGCCTTAACGTTATTAAATTTTCGGCCTCGCTAGCCGCACACCGCCCACCCCTCCTACATTTTAAATTCATCGAATCATTATCCGGTAGCCGTGGAATTATTCAACGGCGGATACACAAGCTTCGATGCAGTGTATTTATCATCGAGCTGAGAGGGGAAGCAACGCGTGTCGTTTAAACATTCATCGGTTTCTATATACCGCGCTATATATGCTCCTATTATTTACCACGATACACGCGAAATTTTCAAGCAAGTGGATGGATCGCGTATTACGCGCGTAGCGATTGAACGATCCTTGGAGGGGGTGAAAGAACGGGGGTGAAAGAAAAGTCGGAGGAGGAAGAAATTCCCAATGGAACACTCGGCTCGTCGTGTAATGTTCGAAACAGAAAACGCGGGGATGATCAACGCGGAGGATGTAGGGTGGATGGGGTGGAGGGGAGGAAACTAGCCTGAATACGTCAGCGCCAGCGCACCACCGCGCTCGCATCAAAAATGTACGAAACGATATAATTTTCGTTTAATTAAAACTGTAATAACAGTTTTGACTACATTCCACCAGACTGGCATTAAAATATACGAGCCGGCTCGGCCAACACCGACGCAACACCGAGGAGAGGAGGACAGTCGGAACGGGTAGACGGGATGAAAAGTCAGTCGATGAAAAGATGGGCAAAAGGGCTAGAAAAGGGCCACGAATCCCGCCTTAATACTTCCGACCCTTTGTTCCCTCTTCCATTCCCTCTTCGTCTCTCTCTCTCTCTTAATATATATATATATATTGTGTACAATATTTTAATTACAGTCGTGGGTGCAGAATCCTTTCATCGATTAGTACGGCTGCCAATTCCTTTCTCGTGTTTTCGAGGAAAACCTTCCACCTCGAATATTCTCGATCGGTCAGAATTCTAAAGGTGAACCGTGGAAAAAGTAGTCTGGCTGAATCACCACTGTTAACTAATTTCGGTCGTTTCTTTCTTTCGCCAACTCGTCGATTAATTACGCGCGAGGAGAAGGAAAATTCGATTACCATAGATTCTTTTAATCAAATATTCCCGCATTTGGGGGGAAAGGAAAATGACGAAAGACAGGTTCGTATTGGGAAGATACGCGTAGGAGACGAGAAGGTGAGAAAGACGATGAAAATGGAAAATAAACGTAGCCACGATGGCCCGAGTTTGAAACAATTAACATAACAAAACGAAGGGAGCTGGCGAGGGATGTTTGAAAGGGCGGGATACGATGCAGCCAAGAGCAGAGGCGAGAAAACGCGAACGCGTTTCTCTTGAGATTTTGGCACTGTTTCCACTCGACGGTCACCGCCTATTCCACCGAGTTGCGCTACGTGAAAACAAACGTAATGCTTCTTCGATCACGTTTTAACAACACTTTGCTCGATTTCGCCAATCTAAAAAAACAACCTTTCTGTCGATATTCGATATTCCAGATCGCCCGTAAGAATGTCTTGATCGATTCCATCTAAAATAGGCTTCGTGTTTTAATAAGGATCGAGCGAGAGAACGTTTTCCACGTCGCGATTCTTCTCTTCCCGCGTTTTCCATCCTCGTAGACGTAGCTTATTTGATTAAGGCGTATTGAAGCCGCTACGCGTATAATCGTATAAATTGCTTTTGACGCGAGAGAACGCGAGAAACGCGAGATCTCGTAATGCTATCCGCACTATAGAAAGTTTCACGCTCTTCTTTGCGTCTTCCATCCCGTATATATCTCCTTTCAAACCTCTCTTGAAACATTCCCCCTTCCGCCCACGATATGCAATATCGTCACGCGAAAAACAAAATACGATAGCTACTATCGAGGATTCCCCGTCGATGAATGCGATAAGAAACGATATGCGAGGGAAAATCAGAAACGAGATATTAGAAATCGGTTTCTCAAGAGATATCGTGCGAAATATATTTCTTTTTTTAACCCTACTCGATCGATTGTAATTTTATGGAGAATTATTGATATTTTTAACGATTCTGAAAAAAATAATTACGGAATAATTCGAGTAACAACGTATTCGCGAATTTTTCAAAAAAGCGTCACGCGATTACGTTGTTTTAAAATTAAGTTTACCAGCAAGTAATAAAGCTACGATTAAAATCGAACTTGCATAGTTGTTCCGATTCGCTACTAAAATCTTACAATAAACAATTTTTAAATATTAATATATATATCATGCAAATTACAGTTTTCTAAATGTTTCGATTTTTATCTCGAAAAATGTAAAATACAATAATTGTAACGCGTTATAATCCTTTCGAAGGATTATACGAAATGTTATTTTAAAATTATTATTTATAAAAAACTACGAATAGATCGAGGAGAGGCGAGAATTCGTCGAATAAATATGGTTAATAATTAACCGTAATTTTACGTATTTCCGCGTAATTTCGAAAATTTTGAAATTCATATTTATAATCGGGAAATAAAGCTATTTTGCATAAAATGCATAAGCGGAAGAAAATAAAGGCGCAACGCGTTCGAGCGACACGTCACGTCTAACTATACTCCAACCGTATCTACTTGCCGTAGTTACGCACCCAGCTAAGTGGAACGAGGCGTTACGTTCAAACGTCGCTGTTCCGGTAACACAATTCAGAAGGGAGTTCTCTCCGAGGACTTTCACCGTATTAACCCAATATCAGCCATACGCTTCAGAATCAGGTTAACAACCTCCTAGCTCCACTCTTCCCCTTCCGTTCATCCAAACAGTTTCATTATTCCACTATTTATTTACTCGCTACGTTCGATACTTGAACAACGCATTATCTCAAAAAAGTGGCCCCCTTAGCTAAAACTATTTATTTAATTTTTCACGCGGTGCAAAAGCAAATATTTCTTTTTTAACGTTATTGCCCGCAGAAGAACCTTGTTTTTTACGATAATGGTTCAGCGAAAAGGAAAATAACTTTTTCTCCGGTGAAAAGCGATTCAAATTGCCTTTCTCCCCGACCCTTCCTATCGTTACCGATTCATAAACGTTTCTTCGGTATCTATTCGCCTCCATTAATATCTCGTTGTACCGAGGATCGTGGGGAAAAAAATATCGCATCCTGCAGTTTGTTTCCTCCGATTGCAGTTTTTGAATAACGCCGCACACGAACGGTGAAAAATATAAAATGTCAATACGTGAATCACGTTTACGGCCGTTACAATAAAAATCGCCATAGGATCGCAAGTATACCTCGATTGCAAGGAGAAAGCGACCAATATCTTCTTCCTTAATGTGCTCTGTCTCTGTTCGCCCATAATGGTACAAAGGCGACGCGGGATTCTAACTTGCGCGTTAAAATATACGGTTACGCCTGCTCGCGTGAGCAAGCAATTCTGTAGTTGCGCATAGATTTGCGAAAAGCTTTGAGATAAGACAGGTACAAAGGCCAACTGTGCTCCAATTTCAAACATCGATGTTTGTAAAATCATCTCTCCTTTCTATTTCCAGACCGATTTCGTCCATCGTCTCATTAAATGCCAGTATTTAATTCAACGATAAAATTGTAATATTCTCTAAAAACTTTTTCTTCTTCTCTTTCGAACGAAATATCTTTCGAATGGATAATCGAATAATATGATCTATTCTATTATATTTTTAAAAGATATTCTTCCTTATTTTGAACGCGTATATGTTTTAGAAAAATTAATTCTTGATTTACGAACAAAAATGTAAGAAATGAAATTGATTAAATATATGAAATCGCGATTTCAAGAGATATTCGTAACTTTTCTTTTTCAAGAAACGAAATGATACGTTTGGCAAAGTATCATTGGCAACGCTATTTCTGTTCTACTAAAAATACTACGAAAAATTGATTCCACTAGAAAATATCAAAGTAAATATTATCTTATGGAATTAATTTATGGATTACTATAAAAAGAAATTAATTAAAATCGAAAGAAATCATCGACTATTATTCGAATATCTCGAAATACGTAAAATATTGTTTCTCGAGAAAATAATAAAATATCTTTGATTTTCCATTCTTGGTTAACGTAACATGTCGTTTAACGTAGTACTTCCTTGGCGATATTACTATAAAAATGGTACGAATACCGTCACTCGCCAAGATCATAGAACATATAAATTTATACACGAAACGTAGCAGGAAATTTGAAAAATTGTAATAGAAAAGAGTATAAAAATGGCAACGTAGACGCAAGGCGTAGCTAGAATTACGTAGACGACGCATACTCGTTCCTAAGGTCATGGATAAGACTCGAAGGCGCCAGACAAGTTGTTTGCACAGGTCTAGATGACAAAACGTGCAACTCCTTTCCTATACCCCTCCTCTCTCTCTCTCTCTCTCTCTCTCTCTTCTCTCGAACACACATACTACGCATATACACGATTGGCTCGGCTAGCACACACGCTTGAAAGGCCTCGAGTGTGTGTTACCCGCGTCTGGCCGAGGGCGATATCGTTTACGATAATGCATGTGCCTAGTGCAGATCTCTCGGTCGAACGATCGTCCCCTTCGGCCTGCTTCCCCTATCGTCGACTCGTTACCTTCGACTTAGCACGTTCACACGCGATATGATACTTGGACAGACGCCGCTACGCTCCAACGACAATCTTCTACCGGTCGATTTGGAAAAATTGAACTAGAACGACGCGAATTTCCCTCCCTCTCTCTCCTATCTTCGGGAACGTGTACCTCACGCTGTTGGAGTATTTTCTCATTTCGAGTTATTTTCCGGGTATATACGCGACCCGATGCTATCCGGCACGTAGGAGAAAATTGGCGGGCGCGGAAAAAAGGAATTGTAGCGAGCTGTTGGTTCGCTTTGTTCGGTATATCGCAACCAGGTTGGGTCGAGGCGGCGGAGACCCGCCGAGGGAATGAAACCTGATTTAGGACTGCGGTCCAGAAATCTCCCGGGGGACCGTCCGAGCTGACCACTGCGCACTCGCTTCGCTTTCCAGCGTCCCTCCGAGCGCGATCCTCACCCTGCTACTACCACCGATTCTCCGCCAGCTCCTCCGTGTCCCACGTCCAACGTCCTCGTGTCCCTGGACGCCAACAAGTGCGACTCTTTACCAACATCGCGTTCCAAATGCGTCCGGAATACTAAGAAACTACCAACTCCCCTCCACGTTTACGCGCAACGATTTATTACAACGGAAATTCGCGCGCGCACCGCATAAATTCTATTATCGAATCGAACGGGAATATAGTTTCGTCAAATCTTTCTATTTCCTTTTATTACACCAACATAGAATACCACCATTTTCTCGGATACTTCTCCCCAACTTTATCTCCCTCCCTACCTTATTGTTAGAAGAAATTGAAAGAAAATTTCCGGCCCCTGTTACGAAACTTTCAATCGGTGGAATCTTTACTTCCCAACTTTCCTCCTACGTCCGATGCGGATAACAAATATTGTTTTGTATAATATCGAATCCCCGTGGTCCTGTATCGGGGATATCCCTGTAAAATCTAAAGCAAAGGAAAGAGGAGGACCCGAGTTAGAGGAAAAGTTTTAGGCGAGAGGCAAGGAAAAGAAAGGAATAAAGAGGAAGGTAGGAGAGACGCTCCTGGCACAGCCTGGCGTGTAGGTTACTACGTGCTTGCTAGTCGGGGCATCCCGTGACCGTGGTCTGGCTTAAGGATTCGGGTCAGGCTGTAACCTGCCTCGATTGCAAATACAAGGGGGAAACACTCTCGGAGACACTGCCAAAACCAAAACTCAAGTGGCAGTGGCTATAAACCCGTGTGCAATCACCAAGATGCAAAAATTTAATCGGTTGATTCCTCGGTTATCGACCTACGTCACTTTCTGACGAGAGAAACAACCAGCTGTGATGTAAATAAAAATACATACGTGATACACACGGGTACGAATCGCAGAACAAAAGGTTTCGAATAGAGCAAAACGTTTCCATCATCATCACGGATATTCGTCTTTGTGTGAAATTAACGTAAACTATCGAAACTATTTTAATTCAAATCCTGAATCGCTATTTGTTATCGTTACTATACGTTCAAAACAATTTTTAAATACTTGAAAATTGCTCGAATAACATGTTTGTAATTGTACAATTAACGTATGACGTTTATCGTTTATATATATAAATAACTATCTCTATTATTATTAAAGACGCGAATAAATTTAGACAGAGAGACGGTAAAACTCGAGTTCTTCGTATCTCGTTCGAACGTTCTTTGTATAATAAAGATTAGCTCGAAATAAAAGATCGTTTCTTCGAAAATGTCAAGATTAGCATATAAATACTAGAAAGATCGAAGAAAGTTATTCGACCAGCTATCAACGTAATTGCTAGATAAGTGCTTGAACGACATCTATATTTTTAAAGATTCCATCATTGCACGACCGCGTAATAGACCAGAATACAACACGACAAAATATGTATCACGTGCTAAGGATATTTCCAAATATTCGTTTGCGAGATGCGCAGATTCTTTTGCAAAGAAAAAAAAAAAAAAAAAAATTGGGCACGATGTCACGGAAAAATAACACGCCTTTTATCACCGGATATGAATCCTATTGAGCATACTTGGAATATGCTTGGGAGATTCAGGCACAAGAATGCACCCTCGATGCGACGAAAGCTCGTTGGTTAGGCACTGAAGAATGGCTCGGCATACCGTAAGGAGATCTTCCTCGCCATCTTTTTGGAAGGTGTGCGCGCATTCTCGTCTTATTGCTAGTGCAAAAAATGAAAAATTCGAAATGACGGATGCTGAAAACATTCCGACCTACCAAGAACGAATTACTTCCATTTCACGTCTTGCATTCTTCACCGTTTATCTATTATATATTATATTCAACCGTTAATTCGAATCACTTGCTTATTATTATTCGTATTCCTAACGATAGCAACTCTCTCTATACTTAATATTCAAAGAAAACTTTTCGAATCGTATCGAAAAACGAAAGTTTGCGAAATATTTACGCAATTTACGCAATTTACGTTCATACGCAGGGAACAATATCGATAAACGTCGAAAAGGATCGGTTTCCTTTCTCGTTCGTCCGTTCGATACGCGAGCGATTATTTTTTATGAGAAAGTAAAAATACCTGGTTGATAAAGATAGAGGTCCGCGGCGCGCGGCCACACGATCGCCGAGCGCTCCACGCTGCCTGCTTGATTCCGCGTGCTTGCGGATCCGAAAAATCCTACGAAGAATCGCAAACAACGACGTACTACTAATGATGTCTCGTTCCAGCACCGATGATCGTCGTTTACGTAATTCACGAGTCTTCTTCCTCCTCTTCGACGGTGTCTGCAGCACAACGATGATGCACCGTCATCCCTCTCCTTCTATTCGCGACATGAAAGTGACACACACGCGTTTCGATTCTCGACAACAGGACGGAAGAATCGTTTGACGGAGAGTCTCTATTTTTTTCTTTTCTTTTTTCCTACTTTTCTTTCCCTATTCACTCGGCCGAACACACATCGATCACGTTCGATGTTGTTGCAACGTCGATACGGAACATCGATAAAAATTCAACGAGCACACAGATAACCGGACAACTTTCAAATTGATCACGAGCAAACTCGTTTCAACGCGACAAACATCCGTGATAGGTTATATCGCGGAAGCGCCACTATAAGAGCGTCGCCGGTAGTAGTTTCGACGACCACGTGAGCTAGGAACGAGAATTGGATCCGAATCCACGTGTCGTCGATCTCGCGCGGACGATCACCTCCACCTTCGAAATCGAATCCGTAAAAGCCTGAAACTGTTTTACCGAACTCGCCAGGCCTGTATCCGGTATGTCGATTGACACGCGCGCCTCCCGTCCACGATGGTGAAACACAGCGGAGAAGAAGAACACTTGAAAAGAAATGGAAGGAGGCGACTCTTTGTTTTCACGCTTTCGAAAGGACAATTTGAAACGACGTAAACACAACGACGTGTAGTCAGTTCGACTCGTATATCACCGGGGCACGTGTATCACCAAATATCGATAACAACAACAATAACAATAACACCACTGAATCACCATGCGAAGGAAAATGGTTCCTTCGGAATCGTTTCTCTCGCTAGCTGCGCAGTAGACGCTCCTCGTGCTAGGTGTTAACCCCTTCGGAGATACAACCGGCGGTGAGAGCGTCAACCGCGTGGCTACCGATCGTGCTTCTTTTCGACGTCGTCGTATTCATCAAGAAAGGAGATTGGTCACCTTGTCTGTCAAGGTGTAACGTGATCCGTGATTCGATTCGTCACTCACGCGTTACGAACGAAATTCCACCTCCATAGAGGAAAAACCATGCCATCAACGGATAAAATCGCGGACTCGTATCCGGCGCGTTCCAATTATCACTCGATCGAATGCTACGTTTGCCCAACGTATGTGCGTTTCATTCGCCAAGTCTATTCACCGGCGAATGGAAATCCGTGGAACGGAGAAGGCAGGGAAAAGATGGGCGATAAATAACACTGATTGTCCAGCTGATCGGTACGTACGACGTGGTCGAAACTCGTTCACTCAGCAACGATAACTGCCTTCTTCTTTGCCAAAACGTGGAGATGGTGTACACTGCGGTCGCTCTCCGCACACTGAGGTTAGCTGACGTCACGAGCCCACCACGCGGAGGTAGTCTCGCGAACGAACGTTTCGCGCCGGCGCCCGCGGCGCTGCAATCTCTATAGATACACGACCTCTCTC
>NW_006263389.1:85173-90505 GCF_000469605.1 Apis dorsata
TTTCCTATACGTATATCCTATCCTATCCACGTTCACGATTCGACTCGACGGCTCGTTTCTACCTACGATCGGAAACCGAGTTTAACGGTTTAACCCATCGATGGATAGGACCCAACACCAACACTTAACAAAGTTTTACGTTACGGAACGTTGGACGCGATCAAAGGGAACGAACGGCCACGACTAAGACTGACAACTTCACGCGAATCGAGCGAGGGAAACTGTTCCGCGCGAATCGATACGATCGATTTATATCGAAGTAACGGAATTCTACTTCGACTTGGCGCGTTTGTTCGTTACGTTTAAAACGAGAAACGTTCTATTCGATCGCTGATCCAAGAAAATAATAATAAGAATATCATTATATTTAATAATATTTTATCATCCGCGTGTGAATCAATTAAGTTTAATTAAATTTAATTTCGTTATTATATACAATGTTATTATAAAATGTAATGTTATTATGAAATGTAATTTTTTTATTAAATAAAAGTATAAAATGAAAAAAAAATATTTTAGAGATTGAATGATAATAAATTAAACGAGGAATCGAACGATCTCTCCCTACAACGAACGATTCTATCTACAACGAAAAATTCTACCGGCAATATTTTTCACGCGAAAAGGTTTCGGTTTCGCCACAGTGGTAATAGATCAATGTCATAAGTGATTTCAACGCTGAGCTTGTATGAAAATTCTTTTATTCTTAACCACGCGTTACCTCTCTAAAATGTACATGACGTTTGTAGAATTAAAATGAAAAGCGACGCAAAATACAGGAAAGAACTCTTGATCACCATAAATCATCGTTAAAACAATATTCTGTCAACGTTTCATTCCACTTTATAAACTCGTGCATTTCGTAACGTAAAATATATTATCAACGCAACTTTACCATCTCCATCCCACGTTTATTTGAATCGAAAAATCGATGGACATCGATCCCAAAGATCCGCAAGCATAAACGTTTTTACGTTTATCAATTAATATCAATTATATTTTTCTCCGATACTTCGATATCGGTTATCCCTTAACTTTTTACGCGTTTTTACTCACGAAAAAATAAAATGGCGGATAAAGATCTCACGAATATCCCTCCCGCGGTGATACCCGTGATCCTTAAGGTGATTTCTCACAGACGGGAAACCGCGAACGAGGGATTTCAAAGAGAAAACTCGCAAGTCCCTTCGGACCGTCGTTACGGGTAGAAAGTTTCCACGGAAGTTGTGCCCTAACTCCGTTAACTCCGCCGAAGACGATGTAGAAATCGACAAATCCACGGACGAAGAATCGTGAAAATGCCCTGATCTTTCGTGTATTTTTCAAATTCGATAAACGCTAAATTTTTTTTACGATCGAAATATCGCTATAACAAATTAATCTAGGTAGGTAACCTAACGTTTTCTTATTTACATTACATACATCGAATCGAATAAAAAAGTTATTATTTCGAATCGAGAAGAATCAGAAGAAGAAGGAGAAGAAAAAGATATCATCGATACGCTTATTCTTGCAACGATCGAATTATACAGGAAAAATAACAATTACATGATAGCATGTATTTACAAGGTTCCTACTCGTTATATCAACCAAGTAGCTGGTTTAAGTGTATGTCAGTTAGTATGTAGGTTGATGCAGTAGGAATAGAATAGCGAAGGAGAATAAACGAGAGCGAGAAGCAAAAGAGACAAATAGGGGGATACGGAATAGGGTGGAAGGGAAAGGAAGGATGAAAGAAAGAAAGAGAAAGGGCAGCCGTCAATCTCTTTCTGGTCCCATCTCGCTCGTTCTTGCTCCCTTTCTCTTTCGCTCGTTGGTCGTTGGTGGTGTTGGGTGGGCTGATGGTAGGAGGTGGATGGAAATCAATAGCCCTGAATAATGAACCCCAAGGCAGCACCCTCACTCCGCTCTCCACGGTCTGGAGCAGTCTCTCATGCATCCTCTCATTCCAAACCGAGAGAGAAAGCAATTCTCTACCCATCTCGCGCTTTCCCTCCTTTTCCATATTTCCCTCTCTCTTCTTCATCCACCGATCTCCTTCGCCTCTCTGCACCACCCGGGGCCTACCGATCCCTTCTTCCCTCCTTCTCAACACCCGAAAGGAGGTGTTTGTGTCCTCTCCTAGTCCCCAACTTTGCTACGAGACCCCCTCGAACCCAATTCGGATAACCGACGGAAGAGGAGGAGAAGCAGGAGGACACGGAAAATGATTACCCTCCTCCTCTTTCTCCTTCACCTCCTCCTTCTCTTTCTCCACGACGGATCGATGGTCGTCGAGCACCTTAGTTCGTGATTCTCTTGGATTCGGATCAATACCTACTTTAGCATTGCAATAAAATGGTCGGACAGCGCGTTATGATAGCCCACTCTCTTATCGAGTATCCGTCCAGAAGAAGCAATTTCGCGGCCACTAAATTTATTTGCGATTTCGCTCCAACGTGAACGTAACGCGTATATAATATCTCGACGAGAGGAAGAAAAGGAGAGGAGGGATGATGCGGCCTATAAGATTAATAAAAGATCGATACCATTGATAAATCATCGATCGATTAAACAAATATTAATCGAACGAAACGTAAACGTTGTTCGAGCCAAGAAGGGAGGAGAGGTGCGATTCTGAGAAATTCCGAGGCTTGATGTTTTCATCCGACTGAGTTTCGATACGATGACTAGAATAAATAGACCCGTCAATTTACATAGTCGTTAACGGGTATAGCTGGCAAGCCCTTATCGGCTCGGTAGCTTCTGAACCTCCTGACCTAGCCAACGCGTTCTACGTTATTCCTATACTCCTCCTCCTCTTCCTCCTCCTCCTCCTCCTCCTCCTCCTTCTCCTTCTCCTTCTCCTCGTCATCCCGTTCCTTCTCCTCTCCTTCCCTACACCTCGCTAACTTCAAGGCTCTTCTCCTATATACCACCTTGGATCCTTATCCGAAGGAGACGCTTATTAAAGATCGATCGGGGACACTGCAGCAATTCTTGGATACTTTAACCAATTGAAAGTAACTGGATAACTGGAAACGTTGGCCTGAATGCAAACTCTTGTAATTTACCATCGCCCATATTGCTCCTACAGTTTGTAACTTGAACGATGCATCCGTAACAACGGGTAAGAGCCACGGTTTAACGACATTTACAATTTAGATACGAGTGTCGCCAGAACGTTCTCCCTTTATTCGAGCTCGACGAGCTTCGATTATTAAAAATATTCGATATTCCGTTTGAATAACGTATTTATCGAATCTCCTAGCCGAACGCGCGTACGCGAAACACGATAAAAGAACAAAACCTATTTTTTTTTGTTTTACAATCGTATTCCTTTATCATCGACGACGAGAACGACGACGACGACTTTCGTTCTACTCTTTCTTCCATCCCACGCTACTTTTGTTTCTTCGATCCCACGCCTATATCCGCTCGTCATTTCGAGACGATAAGTCCCGTGTATACCGACTGGGAAAATGTTTTCCTTGGCAATCAAACGGATCGTCGTCAACGCTGGTCGTCTTCTTTCCACCGAGCCAAAAGAGCCTAAAGCGGATCGGCGGAACAACCCCTCGTAAAGGCGGGCTTGGTAACGACTATGCAAATTTCATTTGGCCCGGCCCAATTCTTCACACACGAAAGATTAAGACATTAGACTAGCCGAAGGATGGAGGAGAGCATGCTCCAAACTCAAGACCGAACGTACACTATATATATTCGGAGAGAGAAAGCAGAAGAGGAGCTTTCGCCATGAGATTCGGGATACCGACATACTTCCGCCGTCTGGATTATCTTCTCGTCTTCAACTATGCATCGTCTTCGCATATACGTAAACCTAAAACGACGGAGCTCTTAAATTTTCCGCCCAACTTTGCTCGTTACCGTGCATAACTCACAGCGTTTCTAATAACCGCAACAATCGTTAATAACCGCGCGTTTTCAATTCCGTACGTCATCCTACTTTGCATACAATTAAACGCATCAGTCGTGTAAAACGTTTCGTATCTTCGTGGTAATTTTAACGAATCATAGTTTCCACGAGTGAAAAGCGGAATACGACATTTTATATCCGTTCAAATTATCGGAGCCAGGATAAAATAAATACGATCCTAGTGTGAAAACAAGAATAATTTTAAGAAACTTAAAAGTGCAACAGCGATACTTTGCAAAATATGGCTTCTACTTTCAAAAAATTCTTCAATTATGAGATAATTTTCAGAGTATTTCTCGCACGCTTCTAATCGCAAATTAAATGCTTTTTATCTCGAGATGCCATCGGGAATTCTCATTCCTCGTATACGAAGCTCGAAACTTGCGCCATCCCTCGCGTTCGAATTTTGAAATTCGATACGAATATGGCTAGCTCTCTTTTCGTTGCGACGAGGAAGGACCAAGAGGAAGCGCAAAAAAGGAGAAAGCGCGTCGTTGCGAAGGAATAAGGTGGTGCAATGGCCGAGGTCCTTTACTTCCCTCTTCGCAACGGCTCTTCTTGCCCCCGATCGAGACAAAGCCATAGGTATTACCTTATTTCCCCAGTGCCTTGCTCCCTTCTATTGTACAAATCCTCCTTAGGAGGGTGTTCCCACTCGCGCGCGCGCGCTTCCTACAATCTCGAATCGTTTCTTTCTCGCCACCACTCCCCTGTTTATGCCGAAACAATACGCTCGCTCGTTATTTTAATGGATCTGTGTCCTCGCGACGGAACGTCGTTTACCGTTCCTCCTCGAGATAAACGCATCGATACCGCGAGATGCGTGGTTGGAAAGGAAACGAAATCGGTTCATGATTAAATAGCGCGTGAAGATTCGGCTAGGTGGTATTATTTCCAGAACAACAGAGAGCGCGCCGTTGTAAAGAGGATTTCGTATTCCGGATTAAAAACAACGATTCCTCCCATTGTCGATTCGAACACCAAATTGTTCCGAATCCTAGCAATTTTGAATGGGCCAGGGGGCGATGCGTTCTGACTGGATCGATCCAGTGAAAGGGTAGGAGAGACAGAGAGAAGAGTCGATGTAGAGAGGCCCTGTGGCAAAAAAGTGGGATAACATACGGCCGTGCATGCAGACGAAGAGACGGGCGAAACGGGCGAAACGGGCGAACGGACAGACAGCCCTCGTGAACCTCGTGTCGAGAGAGGAGAGAGAGAGAGAGAAAGAAAGAGAGATTGCGGCAAGGCTGGTTGGGACGGGGTTGGTTGCCATTGTAATGGCGTGTGCCATGGTCCCCATGTGCCAACCACCCCAACAGCTGAGCCCTTTGCTACACTGCTGTTAAATACGCTGAAACGAGCAAACCGCTCGCGAGAGTTAAACTCGTAGTTATCGCTCTCGCATCGATATATATA
>NW_006263389.1:90866-91481 GCF_000469605.1 Apis dorsata
ACGTGCGAATCGATGGACGCGTCCTCTTTAAATCCACTCTATTGCACAAACGCTCGCAATTGAAAGGAAATGATTTCATTTGCTTCTATTCTGCGGCCACCCTTCTCCTCCCACTCGATATCAAGATTTATATTTTAATACATTTAATTGGACGACAAAATGATATACGTTGGTCGCTTAAATTATGCCGACGGCACCGATTCCACCGTTCGTTGCATCTCGATACAACGTTTGATTGTGAATTGTAGCATCGAATTGTATCGCGTTTCGAAACCCCCACTCCGATTCGCGCAAATTCAATCGAATATCCGAGAATTGGATACACGCGTGTATCCGAAACAATCGTCAAGAACCGTTAATTATCTTCTTTCCTCGATTCGAAAAGTTACGGTTTTATGCGCTCGTTAATAAGTTAGCATGCTGGGAACGACGGTGGAGATAAGGAAGAGCGAAAAAGGAATCGAGGGAGGACGAAGGAAGCGTCCTCGAATACCAACGGCGGAAAGTTACCAAAGTATCGTAACTACCCCGTAATTAAGTGAGGATGCCGAAGTGGCAGCCAATGGAGCGGCCAGTGAAATAAAGGGAATGCAAACCGAGTTTCTGTGAACAGAG
>NW_006263389.1:91694-104781 GCF_000469605.1 Apis dorsata
TGGTAGTTTTCTATTTACGTTGAATTGTAACTCAATCTGTAGGGCAAAACAAATTGGTCGAGTGCCGAGAGAACGGGAAAGAGGATCGCGGCGTGGAGGAGGCGGTTGGACTACCATGATCCAACCAGTCGATGCTAGCCAAGAGAAAGAGAGAGAGAGAGAGAGAGAGAGAAGAGGTGGATGTATTAGCATTCACAACAACCTTCTGCTACCTTGGCCGAGGGTACGAAGAGGAAAGAAAAAGAACGAGAACGGTAAGAAGATAATACCTGCGAAGAGAGAGGGACGCGATAGGTGGGACAAAGAGGGGAGAAAGAGAGGAAAAGTTTGGTTGGAAAGCCGTGACAAGGGATGGGTAGTGAACGGCGAGAAACGAGGGGGCGCAGCTCGAGGAATCAAAATATAATTACACGAAGACAGGCCATAACACGGAGACAGAATCACGGAGAAATAGACGGGTCTCATTAAAATTGGAGAGCTGTTTCGAAACTACAAGACTGCCGTGTCGGTTGCAGCCTTGTCGCCGTTGAGCACTACCTTTCCCTAACTCGAGCTCTTACCACTCGCTCTCCTCTCCCTGTGTATCCTGTATCCCGAGCCTATACTCGACTCTCTCTCCCTCTCTCTCTTTGCGTCTCTTCGTCTCCTCGTACGTATATTTCGAACGAAAAACTTCACAGAGGTTACAGGGAAGCACGTATTGAAAAAGCGCGGTGGATGTAAAATAAAGGGAACGCGGTGTTGAATGAACCTTCGCGGCTTTCAGATGTGCATTTTAACGAACTCGTCGACACGCGACGACGACAACATACTTTTCCATAAATAGTCGGAGCCAATCGGAATCTTTTTTCCACATCTGGACGGATCGCGTGATACGTAGCGTTATAGGCCGGCCTTCTCCCTTTCGTAACACGCACGCGCCTGTTATTTGACTCGGCAATGATGTCGATGCAAACGAATACATTTCGTTGATTGTTGGCAAAGTCGCTACACCTCCTCTCCCCCATTGTTTCGGTGGACGCGCGTCGAAACCATATCGCCCTTGTTTACCGGAAAGCTTCAAATTACAGGTAACCGTCGCGACACGGTTGCCGAAAATCGCTTCGTAATAGCTTTGTAGCCCCGTTTTTCGTAGCGCGCGATGATTCGAAACATTTTTTCCATCGAGCGCTTTAATGCAAATATTTTTTTTTTAAGAGATGCGAACAAAAAAAAAAAAGGAACGTGCAAACGCGTCTTTACGCATTACGCATGGAACGTTAATCGCGTTAAGCGCGTAATCCGATTTAAATGCAGGTAATTACCAATAACCCAAATAGATAGTGAGCCGAGGATAATCCAACGAAAAACGGCGAGTAACACGGTCGAAAATGAAAAACGTCTAGGAGAGGAATACTCGATAAGCAACTCGATTTTATAGTTAATACGCGTAACAACGACAGGCATCTGGATCTATGATCCCATCGCGGATACACGTATGCGTGCATACGCCTTTGATAGCGCTGCGAAGCAACGAAATATCGGCGCTGATTCGGGGGGAGGATACGCGTGAACCGTGGCAAAGTTGGAAGCGAGAATAATTCGAAAGATTAACGAGCTATTTCCCGGCAAAAACTCGAACGGCCATTCGTCAACCATAAATTTTGCATGCCTACAAAAATAAAAATGCGCCTCTCTCTCTCTCTCTCTCTCTCTCTCCCCTAACGGCGTGGCGGACTTCTGTGCAGCTTATCGGCCGGATATTTATTGTAAAATACCTGCATTCCTGACTAGGGGTCAGGTCGCGAGAGCGGATTACGGCCATTTTTCCTACAAATTAAATAAACGGAACCCGCTGAAGGATATCGTCGTCGACGATACGAGATTTCAAAGAATTATTCATCGAAATCAACCGTCCTTGCGCAAAGAAATCACACCGAGCTCGTGCTCGGCTCGATCGATCGAAAATCAAACGGTCCCTTTCTCGACGTTGAAAAACGTTAGTTCTACGATAACATCGTCGTTATCGAAAGACAAAAATTCGAAATAAAACCCTCCTCCGCCAAATACAATTGCTCCTGATGCACGATTCACGAAGACGATCCCCCAAACACCGCCTCATTTCTTCTAACGTTCTTGTATAAAATCCCTTCTGACTCGTTTATACCAAGGTATCGCATAACGGTAATTCGAGCGAGCCTGGGATCGAATGGAGGGATTAGACGCCTCGTTCGCTACCGGAGAAGAGGCTGATGATCGGTGACCGGTGACGTCAGCGTTAAAGTCCCGGGTTTCCGGGACTAGTTTCCGTTACGGAAACGGTGATGGTGGACGTTGCCCCATTGTATCAGATTTGCCGGCGTCTGGTGCACCGCGGTGTTCCTACGGAGGAAGGGATCGGAGGAAGGGATCCTCCGGGCGAGAAGGAGAGAGAGAGAGAGAGAGAGAGAGCGGTGGTCGCGAGAGGGGGTAGATAGGGAGAAGAGAAGCTCAGGGCCGACCGACAAAGGCCGTCGATCGTCGACGTCGGCTCATCCTCTCGGCGATCGACGCGAATGCCCGCGAAATTTATTGTTTCACCGGCTTAGCCCACCACTCCTCCAGCCATGCCTCGCTTTTCTTTCCTCCTCTTCCACCCTCTTCTAACCTTCTCGCTCTCCAAATCTCTGTCCTCTCCCCGTACATCGCGTCACGAGACAAAAGAATAAATCCTGATTAATCTCTCAGTCGCGTTTCGAAAGTTACCACGCCGACGCGACGATACAACGTATAATACGTTGTCCAATGGTACAATGCGAAGGGTGCTCGTGCGATACGCGTCGCGCACGACCCTTTCTTTCCTTTTTTTCCCCATCATCCTCGTTCTTGCTCTCCCATCATCCATGGTCGTACGCGTTTATTCGTATCGAACCGGTTACTCCTTGATTAAATTATACTCCTTATTACGTTCGTGCATTCGTTGTACGTACGATCGTGAATTCCCCCCTCCTCACGCAAAGTCGATATTTTCGATCGTAAAACTTGTAAGAAGAACAAGTTAGTCGGAAATTTTATTTTTTCGTTGCCGAAAAAGTATATCGCGTTCGTTCTCTCTCACTCACCCTTGTGCATGCCAGTGTACTTGTCCTTGAGCACGGTGAACTCGTAAATTTTACCAAATTCCTCGAACATCGGTCGTAACGCGTCCTCTTCGAGGTGGCGCGGTATCTGTCCTACGAAGAGTTTGATGGCGCCGTCTCCGTTAGGAGTGGAGGATGGCGAGGACGAGACCGGTATCAACATTTCTTCTGCTTTCCGTGTGCGTCCAACACACTCGAACGAGCCGTTTGTCAAAACTCGTGTCCCGATGGTCGACGACCTTGGACCCTTCGTATCGATCCCTCTTCTCTCGCGCGTGTTTTCGCGATTGCTTGTCGCCCGCCGCGTAGAACCACGCGAAACCACGGCCGCGAACAATGTCAGAGCGCGGTGGACGCGCGAGCGAGGGGGTGGGTGGCGTCGCGAAAGTGCTCGTTAACCGTCGTCACCGTGGGTAATCGACCGGCCGAGGGGATGAGGCGGTTGGAGCGTGAAACAGAGGCGTTATTTGGCGAAAGGTAGCGTGGGCGAGCGTGGGGAGGAGGTCCGGTTTTAATCAGGAGCTCGATAAAAAATACACGATAGCGTAATCTTCGTTGGAACGGAAAACAGAGTGACGTGGGAAGAATGGGATAGGAGGGAGAAGGAGTAAGATGGGGGAGGGGTGGGAAGCGGCTAATGCGGCTCGTGCACGGGAAAGCGAATACTTAACGAGAAAGAGGGTGAAATAAAGGAAACCGGTGGAAGAGGGACTCGACGATGCCGCTTTCCACGCAACGATTAATGGCTTTCGAAACGCATTAAGAGAGGCTTTTGAAGAAAAAATATATCTTTCGTCCGGATGAATTAATCGTTCGCGATCGCGATGATGTAATGCGCGTTCGATTTAACGTCCTATTGCACGCTTCCCCGATCGGGAAAAGTAACCGCGTATCCGCATGATTATACGCGATTTACGACGTTGGAAAAGTCGTTGGAAAAGTGGAAGATACGATCGGTTTATCGATTCGTTTACAGATTCGATCGATGAACTCTGCGTCTGCGGCCGCGTGCGCGAACACCAGTTGCTCGGTCGGTCAGTCCGCAGGTGATCCAGGAACGTTCGTTACGAAAATTCTAAAAGATTCTCCGGATGGGTAATAAATAGGTAATTCGCAAAACACGCGAATCGTGCGACCAAGCGATTTTATAAGAACGGGACGAGAATAACATTTAAACGACGATCACGATACGACACTTTCACCAGACAAATATCACTTTGCGATCGTTTACCAAGTTTTATATATATATATATACATATTGCACTTAACTACTCGGATTCGTTCACGCTCCACGCTAACGATACTTTATTATCTTTCGTATTTTTTTTCTACTTTTACGATGCAACGGCGCGATATCCTTTGGCACGCTACTTTTAGAAAAAAGAGAAAAAGGATCTCGAATCGTTATTTTTTTATTTTATCGAGCGGATTTGTTTCGTATAATATTTCTTAAGCTAAACGATCACAAGCACAGCACGTTCACGATCACGAGAGAACAGAACTACGACACGACAGCGCACGAGACACTAAACAACACTGGTGGTTGAACGACCCTCAGCTTGATCCACACCACGCGCCCTGACGCCATCGTCCACCGGGAAATTACACGCACCCTTCCCCTCCTACGAGCCGCCCCTACGACGTCACCGCGTCCCGATATACGAAGGGTGCACTTCCCCTATCGAGTCTTTGCCGGGTACGAGGGCGTCTTTGCGCCCTCTTATTAGCCCGTCCAACTTCCCACCAGCCTCTGCATCGACCGCTTCCATCGTGGATCGTCCTTAACCTCTGCTGCCCCATTCACCCGAATTCGCGTGGAAATTCCATTTCGCGAAACGACGTTACACCCCCTTCGTATTCGTAACCTGTTAATAAATAGTAAATAGTTAGTTTAAATTTAAAAAGCAATTTTTAAATCGATCGAATTTTCCGAATTCCTTTTTTTTTTTTTTTTTTACTCAGATTTATTCGGGTATATAAGGATATAATATTCTTTCGTTCAAGAAAGAACAAAGTAACTAATTCGTTTCGTTGCAAGCACCAGTTTTGCGAGTACAGGCGGAAAGGATATCTGATCCAATGGGTAGCCACTCTACTCGGGGTTAGAGAGCTGAGTCATCGCCTCGTACGATACTCGATCGCATCGTGCTCTCCCACCTCTTGTGTAACACACGCGTGCACACAATTAAACAGTTGTGTACGCGTGCACGTCGTCCCGTAGCAGGAGAAACCCTCGATTTCCAAACTCGAAAATTATTCGTGCTATCGTTATACGTACAAATCCAACCCACGATCGAAACATTTCGATACGAAAGTCTTGTTAATCCGTTTAACATTTTCCATCCAATTTTTAATCATTAACAAATGAATCCTTGTATCCTCGTTATATATATTATATTACGTTATATTCTCAATTTATGGTACAGTAGGAATAATAAAATGAGAAACAAAAAACTGGTGAAATTATTCGTATAAAACAATAATCTTTGAAAATGTTTCCATTTTGTTCTTTTCAGGATTCAGATACGATAAGAAAATATCGATTACTTGGCTCCCATCTTTCGCGCGTGATATATCCTCTCTTCTACGCAAGATTTTTCCATTTGTTTTCTAGATAACGAAGCGAATATAATCGATTAATGATAAACTAGATTTTTACTAGATTTACGGGACGAAAGATTTGTAACGAGAAACAACAGTCGAGTCGAAATGTTGGGTAAATTTCGGTCTGAACGTATGCGAGGGGTTTCGCGTTTATCGACCCATTCTCCATGGAAAGACGCGGGCCGCGACGTTAATGTAGGTTAAGGATAGAAAGAAACACACCCTAGTGTGTTCGGGAAAAGCGCACCGAAGTAAGTAGAAAAGTGCCGCATAAGTATTACGTTTGCAAAGTTCCTACAAAATTGACAAACTGCTCTTTGTTTCGAAACTGAAGAGACCTTGATTTCTCGTTTTACAAAACGCCAAGCATTGTCTTCTTTACACTTGTTTACGGCAAACCATAGAGGAGACTTGGGCTAATATTTCGTTACATTTTTTTTCCTTACTCTCAACGAGAGTAGCGTGTCTTAATAAACGCAATCTACGTATTTAACAACGTGTTTTCTTCTTCTTTTTCTAACATTAGTTTAAAATATAAATATACAAAGTAAAGTTTTTTCCATCCCCGATTCTTTAATTTATATTTCAATCGATATATACATGCGATGAAATTTTTTATCGTTTTTTTAAAATTTAAATCGGTTAAGAACAAATAGCGTAAATCCGGAAGAATTTGTAATAAAAATCGATATTATCCTATTTCAATTCTTTATCTCTAAGTCTGATCCAGAAACTCATCATCCGATAAACCGATGCCTCTCATCGATCTATCTTTTCTTTCCTTTTTTTTTCTTTTTTACACGCGATGAAAATTTCATCAAAGTAACAAAATTCGGACCAATTGTCCGCGTTTTTCTTTCCATCGAGCGTACTTTCTTAATTCGTATATCGGTTCGAAAGGGATAAAAACGAAAGAGGTGAGAATAGCGTTTGATAGAGGTCGGCGCGACGCGCGGGAGATGAACTCGACGACGTCGACGTGATTTATGGCTAGAGGAAATTGCCCGAAAGCGTACGAATTTTTCGTGAAACGACGAAACTACAAAACGTGATCCACGAAAAGCAGAGTATCGACCAAGAATAACATTAGAAGGATAGCAAGAAATACAAACGAGCTTCCCAGATAGAAACGAGTTTCCATCCCTCCGTATACACGACTCCTGATGTTTTATAGAAAGCACGATAGAAAAAAAATCATAACTATGAAAGTAGGGAAAAATTTCGAAATTTCGAGATGGTTAAATCAATTATTTTTCGAAGCAAACTAAATCCTTGACGAGAATTAATCGTGTTTTTCACTATCGCTAATTCTTTGTAACGCGTCCTTTACATTTAACAGCAAATATTCTGTATGACCACTAAAATTCGCAATTCTTCATTGTCAATTATTTTTTCCATTACTATTTTACATGTATATTCGAATTTTCGAATATATTCGAAATTTATAAAGAACTATACATATATATATTGGACAACGAAAAAATTTCTATTTCAAATTTCAAAATGATCATATTAAAAATACATGTCGATTTATGATATTTTATGATACGTGACGAATACGCGTATATATATGTAGTAATAAAATTAGAGACGCGTCCAGTGCGTAACAAAATCATAAAAGAAGGGTGACGAAGCCATGCAAAATTTATGTTAGACTAGCTTGTAAACCTACTATCGTCTGATTAGTCTGATAGTTGTCACTATCATACTGTGTATATAGATATATCGTAGAAAGGCCGATCTTCAGAGACCATTTTTTGGATATCCCCTCGAACCCGTTCCTTCGCCATTTACCCATCGGATATCCCAGCGAAAAAATATAACCCGCCGGTATCTGACGCGCATGCCCCAGAAACCCTACCAGCAATAATTCACGCACGGAGGATGCTCTTACCTCGGTACAGGGATGCACATGTATACCGGTACGTATCGCGAGTATCGGCCAGTTTCTTCCTGCGAGCCTTGTGTGCTCCCTCGTAACAGACTCGTGTCCACGTATACAAGAATGTATGCGCAAGTATGATATAACTCACGGTAAAGTTCCAGGCCACTTGTGCCGCGTAAATTATTAAGCATGTGTTGCCACCGACCAGGGAGAGGAAAGGTCGGAGAATCACGGGAGGCGGAGAAGTTGAGGAAGAGGAAGGAGGGTAACTAGCTTCTGCTTTCTGGTTCGACCTCTTCCTCGCTTTCTCCATGGGATAGAGCACCATTGTAATGCCGCGTAATGCAATGCAATGCGATCTAAGGGAAGTTTGGCTGGGCCGAGCGCATGCATATTAGCCTCATCGCCAAGTAGCATTCCCGCAACCGCCTCTCGCGTGTCTTGCAACCACCCGTCCTTTCTTCTGACCCCTTGCGCTCCTTCCACCTTCGTTGACGAAACTGTATCCTCTCTCGGCCCTTTCTACCTACCCCGCCATCCCGAGCCTCGTCTAAGGCCGACTTTAATGCGCGGGGGTGCCATGGGATTTGCCGGATTAGCACCGAGAATTAGCAAGCAGATGTGGCAAGATGTGCTACCCACCTCCGACATCCCGAAAATTATTTGTCGCTTCGTCGCTTCGCTTGCTCTCACGCATATGTTCACTGTTATTAGAAACAGTTTAAACCTCCGCTCCCGACGTTATATTCGTATGCTAATGTAATACAAGGTTGGATAACTCTTGATAACCGAGGAGAACCGCAAATTCGAGATGACGGAGAAATAGAAAATTATTTCTCTCGCTATATAACTATATGACTTTCCTATCGACTTGCAAAAGTTTTACGTTTTCCTCGCAAATACGATACAATTCGCTTCGAACGCGTTAACGAATATTTTATACACGCGTATAAAATACGAAATATCGAAACGTTTGAAAGGAATTCAGTAGTATATTCATTTCTTGCTCATTTTGAAGGGAAAGAACTGGTACAAAACATTGTTTGTTGGAGCGAGTGAGTGATCGTCGTGTGCCATAGAGCAATGAACATTTTCCATGTCCGTGAACACGAAGATTTATTTTGACGAAACGTGGATCGCGAGATATCGCTTCTCGAACTAAGAATGGAAAGCATCGCATGGGAAGAGTGAATTAGAACATTCGACTAGTCATAAATCGGTGCTTCCTTCCTCTTAACGAAATTACATTCGCTAAATCAGCAAGTGAAGAAAAAAGTGAGTAGAGCTCGAAAGAAGCTCGTATTCTCGCTGCTACTGTGACAAAAGCCGTTTTAACGAAAGGATCGTGGCAAAACAATACCGTAAAAGCTTTCTCTAGAATTCTTATTCGATATTTCAATCCTATTGTAATTTATTTACAGGGTTGATTAATAAATTAATTCATATAGAAATCCTTATCCAGACAACAAAAAGTACGAAAATTTTATATATTTAAAATTTTAAATACGTAAATTTTTGATCACGAGACAAATTTTATTTCATTTTAAATTATCTTTAATTTATCTATAATTTATTTTTACGTATCATATATACATTAGTATCATATATACGTTAAAAATCTTTGATTTTTATTAATTCGTTTGCCTTTTAACTGGTTCTAGAGCAAGTGATCGGTAACGGCCTTGTTATATTTCAGATTTTCTAAATAATATGTCATGAATATATTCAGATGTCTGTAATACTTTGAAAAGTTAAAATTATATCTTAATTTTTGTCGTAAATAAATTAATAAAAAACTATCCGCTCTTTTACAAATACCTGCATGTTAATGATATGTTGTCCATCATAATCCTCTTGTAAAGAAACCTTATCGCTTTTTCCTTTTCTCGTTCAGTTTTAAAATATTCTTTCAAACGGAAAAATATTGTTAGCATTAAAATTTGATTTCCGCATTGATTCCTAAAAGATGAATCGATCAATTTTTCGATATATCAAGTTGTATTAATTTACCATCGATCATTTCAACGTATACATTTGATCATTTGAAAATTGTTTAAACAAAACCACCGTGAATTCGTGCGGTATTCGCGTGCTTTGATAACCGTATGCCCACAATATAGCGGTTACGTTAACAGCATGCTCCTGTTCGCCGCACCCAAACAACAAATATTTATGTTTTCTTGATGACGTACCGATCGCAACGACTAGCAATCAATTAACTTTATTTCGTCGAGGAAAAAGTAAACTATACGTTACACTCGTTCAAGGCAAAACAAACTTGATTTCCTGGGAAACATTTACTTGCTGGGCCAGCATAAAGAAATTTTATCATCACGATGGTTGTTGATCTGTATAGAGGAGAAATTTAATAATAAAAAATATAGAATTGATTTTACTCGAATATTCGTCGAATAGCTTTCCATTTTTATCTATCTTTGTAGTTATTGAACGTTTATACAGATGTGTGTGTTTGTGCGTGCGATACAGTTTATAATTCAATCATGGATTAAAATTACACAATTCTCTGTTAATAACGATACGTTAATGATAATACATATAAAATTACCTGATAGATCGATAATTGCGAATGAAAATACATTTATAGTCTCTAGTTATATCAATAATAAATTAATATCACGCTTCAATGATATAATATACGCGGAATCACGAAAATGTGAATTCGTTAATTAAAAGTCCTCGTGTATAATTAATTTCATGAGTTGCGAAACGGAATTGAATTGTAAATCTGTACGATTCAATTTGATATATTTTAGAAACACTCCGTTTTAGAAATTTGAAATAAAAATATTGTTCAAACGACACTGATAGATTTCAAATATACGATTGAAATAATAATAAATGTCATATTATTGACAATAAGCCTTATCAATTATTAATACAATACTCTTTCGATCCATATTTGTCTCTTAAAAATAGATTCGGATAAAAATTCTCTCAAACATTATCATTTTTTATTAAATCGAATATCCGTGGCGAATAATATAGCTATGCATAGATATATAGAGATATTCGAGGGATCGTATCGTAGAGAAATACATACTTGAAAATCGTGTGCCCTAAATCGTCGTGCCTGGCTAGGCAGCCATCTTCATATTCGATTCATTCTATCCTTCTTCGTGCCGCTTAACCAACCCCCCACCCTCCCAGCTATCTACCTATCTACCTATCTACCTGCCTATGTATACGTATCTATACAACTTACTCCACTTTCCGTATTTCCAAAACTCTGAATCATTTATCCATGCTCAGCCGTGCATGCTTAGCTACCCTATGCTTCCGTCTGCCACCGACCCTCGGGGACGCGAAGAGATGCAACAACTACGCTACACGTTCGTGCACATTCGTCTTCCTAGGGGGTGCACGCTGCCCCGAGACTTTGAAGAACGACCGTGTAGAAAGGTCGGGGCCGCGTTTAGAATCGCCATTAGGCGTCGTTAATCGGCCATCCTGTTGTTTCGTCTCGGACGATTGTATCGGTTCCTCCTCGTTAATTTCGCTCGTGGATAATGCCATCTTCGAACAAGTAATCACGATGATATATATATATGTATTTCCTGCATCGAGTTTGCATAAAAACGATAAAAAATACGTACGCAAAATGTCCTGGCATTTGTGATTCTAATGGCGACAAAAAAAACTTTTTTATTTCATCGATTTAGTCTACTTGTTAAAAACTAAATTCTATCATTCGTCTAATTTGTTAATTCTGATGTTAAAAAGTTCGGAAATGATATTGTTTGTTCCTTCTTATTTAAACAAAATTTTTATTGCGCGCAAAATCATTAGCAAACAAGACCAAAAAAGGATCGATATCGTGAGAAAGTACTTTAAGATATGAAATGAAAGTTAGTGTTACGGGAAATAAGAGTGCGCCGCAAATAAAAAAGGCAGAAAGAGAAAAATGTTGACGATGCTTTCGTCGTGAAATAAGTCTCGCCGGTAAAGAGACGATACCTGGAGTCGTTCTGCCATTCCCGTACGAAGGGTTGCACCCCTGTGTTGCCGTCTACGATACAGAAAAGGGCCCTATTGTGACCTACAAGTCAGTATCTCGGAGACCTCTCTCAGCCAGCATCCGTCAGACCGTATTACGACCTCCCTTTGCACTGCTTGGTTTCCGCGCCCCTGTCTCCGCCACATCCCGCTTAGAACCGCCCCCATTCGTCCGACCTCCGCAAGACAGCCATTGTGTTCCCTATTAATTACATTGTTTTACCACCCCAATCTCGTGCCAGGACCTGCACACCCGGTTAGGCTACGGTCGAAATACCGTGGATCGTGAGCTACAGTCTCGTCACGACGTACAAAAGCGTTCATAGATTGTCAGTCTAGGAAATTGGCTAATTCGTCACAACGAGTTTTCCCCATTAACCGGTTTACCACCGTTTAATCGTTCGTCTATGTTACTTTGCGAAACAGGGGCGAATACGATACTTTGTAAATACTTTCCTTGGAATGCGTTTATCCGAAATATTTTCTACGATTCGATGAAATATTACACTTCTTCAACTTCGTCAACCGCGATACGAGTGAAATTTTCTATCTCTATTCACGGTGGAGCAAGTTTATCGAGTTTATCGGGTGAAAGTAGTCATGGAACGCGTTAGCTTCTTTCGTCCGCCGACAATAACGAAAGCTCTTTCGTACGAACTGCTATGGAAGAACGGTAGTACTGGAAGGATGGTAGACAGAAATGAACGTTCTCCAGCTCCGGGACTCCTCGATGCTGATTCTCGCGTGTTTATCCAGCTCTCTAATTTATTCAATGTGTGTATTCACTTTGCAATGCCGCCCTCTACGCTCCAGTGAACGCAATTAGGATTTAATAGCGCATGTTTTATCGACAAACTCGTCGTACTCGTCGTACGACGCTAATACGAGGCTACATCTTACGTGACTGTCGAAAATTGGATTAACGCCAGAGGATGGGAAACGTGGACAATTCTGATTAAAGTTGAACAGAAAGATTATAGATGTAAAGAAAAACGAGAAAGACACTGTCTTGTCAATTTTTTTTTTTATCGGATAAAAAAGGTACGAGTGGTTAAGCGAAGAAAAATTTCGAATTTTCGAAAAAAAAAAAAAGAAAAAACGTATTAAACCAGCAATATAAATGTGAAAGATATTTTGAAATGTATCGTCAATGGTATCATCTCGAAGAAATATATTCGATGGTATGGAATTCGATACGCGAATTATTCCAACTGATTTACGATTCTACAACAACGTGGCGGAAGCTTTATGGAAGACACGTACATGTAAAAAGTAGAAAAAAAAAAAAGGAAAAGAACTGCGAAGAAAAGGAATCTGAAAATAAAATAGAACGAAGAAGCGAGCACGAGACACAGACGAGAGAAGAGTCGGGGAAAATCGTGGACGATGCTCTCTACGCCAAGGCAACCAGCCACATGTTGCTCTCTTTTAAGCGCCATCCTTAATATCGACAAACGGATACGGCTGCCGATCTACCGGCAGCAAC
>NW_006263389.1:104858-117270 GCF_000469605.1 Apis dorsata
CATGCACGTATGTCGCGAATTCGATACCTCGCATCCAGTCGATGCTAGTGAACGCGAAACATTGTTACAGTGTCTGCTTTGAATTCAGATAACGTATCTCTCGCCTTCGATATCTCTCATTCGCTCTAACCTTCATTCTTCGTCTCGTTCTCGATCTCTCTGGTCTATCTCCCTTTTATAGCGCTATGTACATCCCTATCACCTGCTTTTCACACGTGTTGTCTCTTTGTAGCTTTCTTCTTTTGTCTTTTGCTCGCTCTCACGTATTCGTTTAACGTATGTAGCCCGTAATGAATCGAGGCAACGTGTCAGATATGAGAACCTTTTCAACCGCCGCGATGTCTAATTATATAAGTCGTCTTAATATTGAAATTCGATATCGCGCATTTCTCGCTTTCACTGTTGCGCATCACTCGTGACATTAAAAACCTGTTATTACTGTTATTTCAAAGTGAATACGATTTGTGATTTCGTTTTAATTAAACAAATAATAATATTACATTAGAAAATGGTTTGAAACATGGAATAGTAAAAATGGAGGATTTGTTCCACGGATTTTATACGACCTTCGTTATTATATTATTTTCTTTTTCTTTTTCTTATAACGATACAGAAAACTTAATAAACTGTATCCAAGTTTCGATAACCAATTAAGTATCTCGAATGATATCTCGCCTCGTGCATTTTTCATTTTCGGCGAATACAGAATACATTTATTATTATACATTATTCTGTATAATTTTGAATTTTTGATCGAATTGAGTCCAAAATTGCAAAAATTGGGGGTCGTCCGTTTTAATGAACGACATTAAGCGCAAGTTCTGAGCACAGGTCATTATCCAATGGTAGAGTGATATCGGTTTTAATGCGAGGAAGGCATTAGCATTAATTTGAGTTACCGTTTATTTATAATGGGTTAATGTTAATTTACGAAGTAGCCAGCATCGCGTGGGCCTGCCCTACAACCGACATCCCACTCCTCTTCCCCTCTATCCGCGACTAAAAGCATTGTTTCGAGCCGTGGTTTTGTGCTCAATTTGCATTTCCCTGCTAATACATTACGGTTTATAGCCGCGCGGCAGTCGCTTTCGCGGTAAACTGCATAAAATACGAGTACTCGCTTCAC
The DNA here is from genome assembly GCF_000469605.1 of Apis dorsata. Classification (NCBI taxonomy): domain Eukaryota; kingdom Metazoa; phylum Arthropoda; class Insecta; order Hymenoptera; family Apidae; genus Apis; species Apis dorsata. The sequence goes on from NW_006263389.1 coordinate 105,985, forward strand.
GTCCCGCGGTGTTAGGGCGGTACCCTAACCGCGAATGTGTTACTTGCGGGAAAAAACGCAGATTTCTCCTTTTTACGGATATTTCGCGAGAACCAACAACGACGTACATAACACGGGTATCGTCGACACTATTTTAATTTCTATTCCCATTTTCTCTTCTATCAAAAATACACCCGTTATTTTCGATAATTACATGTCGTATCATAAATTTATATTTAAACGCCATCCTTGATGTATAATTTAATTAACTGTGATTTCACTCGGGACTATGTTTCCAATATTTTTCTTTCATTTTACATTCATGTTGCATACATGTATCAACATATATGTATATGTATATATAATTGGTCGTAAAAGTATCCAAAAAGAAAGCACGTATTCTTCGTAATAAAACGTGTATTTCGTTGTAAAAGAGGTCGATATTTGTTTCACGCGCAATGATATTTGATAAAATCGACTCGAGAAAGGAAGTGACCCCCAACCACATTTATCTCCACTCGAGAAAAGAATGAACGCTTGTCCTACGGGTGAGCACTTTGCTCCACGATGCCTCCTACGGACCTCTTGAACTCATCGCACATCAATATTGTCTCGTTCGAGTGGCGAACGACGACCGATCAGTTTGTTCGATAACAGACTCGTAAAGAAACATTTGACTGGGTTCGCGATTATTTCGAAAACGATCGAAACGTATTGCACGCGTTATAATCCGATCGTTTTGAAAAATATTTTAAAGTCTAGGATCGATTCGAGTTCTTAGTAAATAGTACTCGCCGGTGAAAGGAAAATCGGTACGATAACGTCGGATATTTTATCGGATAGAGAATATTCTAATTAAAACAGAGATTGATTCGTCAAGAATACGCGTAATTTCGTATCGACTGTATTAGTAGACGAATCGATTCATCACATAGATGTAACGCAATCTTGGAGCCAATATCCTTGCGTATAAATCACGCGTCAGCCATTGTGGAGACAAAGACGAATATCAGCTCGATCGGCAGATGTGTCCCTGAATTATTCGATATTCTCGGGAAACTTGGTAGCCATTAACGTACCAATCGTTTTCCTTTTAAGTTCTTCCCAATTCTTTCGCGTAATCGCGTTTCTATATATTAGAAATAGTAAAAATGTGACTTGTATTTTATACAAAGATCTGCGTATCTCCATATGCGATGCGATGGAAATAAAACGTAGCAGATGTTTTCTTCCATTCGAAATCTTTGTGTGATTACGATTTTCATTTTCGTTTTCACTTTCTATTCTTTTCTCGATAACAAACTGTTGTTCTTATGATATATATCTTTGTAAACGTATGTATTATATTCCTTGAATCAAACTCCGTTTTAAGAAATCATTTATTCATTATTTATTATTCGCGAAATAAGTTGGCGGATTATTAAAAGAGGAAAAAAATCCATTTTTGTCGAAGCCGTAATGGAAATGTGTCGCCGGTTAAACGCAACACCTAAGATTTACTCGGTCAACGAGGGGGGAATGATTTTTGGAGCGGAAAAATATCTTTGAAGAGAAAAGTATTATATCTCGCGGTTCGTCCACCCATTCCCGAGACCTCTCACCAATTTCAGCTCCATTTTCTCAAGTTTCTGCTTCTCTTTTCGACCAACCCCATACCCGTCAACCAACCCAAGAGCCATTATCGGCCAGTGTCAATATCTTGTTACCGGCATATACCGTCGCGACGCGACGGCACCCGTCTCCTGTTTACTCTCCTGTGGCCGGCCCATTCTACTCCTCCTCCGCACCTCCTCTTCCCATAGTTTCCGTCCATTATCAACATCCTGGTAACGACCACCAGATATCCCAAACGCGCGGAAAATTTCCCAACGAATTCTGCATTCGCGATTTTAACAGTCATCAAGTCTCGTATCATCGATTTTACCATGATTAAACGTTATCTATTCTTTTTCTTAATTAAAAATTAATAATGATGTCTTTAATTAATTTTTAATGTTCCTTTCGTAAAACATTTCCTTATTATTATTTATAACGATTTCAATCGCGCGAGAATATCCGACGCGAAGAAATAAAAGGTGAATTTTACCTCGAACACGGACTAATGTCATTTTTTAAGCCACGACTCGTCTCGAATAAACGAAGCCATTTTTTTCTCGTGTCTAGTCCCGCGGCGAGAGCGTGACTCCCCTTATTCCTCTCTCGCGAGTAAAGGAATCAGAGGGAAAGAAACACACGGGAAACTATTGCGTGGGATGCGATGCGTATATAGTCGATCGATAGCCGTGGAAACGCCCGCAGGATCTGTCACGAAAAAAAATATTACGTCATATATCTGAGGCTAGACGGGCTCCAGGCTTGTTTACGAGTTACGGGATCGTTTCCAGAAGACTTTCGCGATATACCTAGCCCCCGACGGGGCTCAACGGGTGACGTACAAGTACGAAAGACCGATCTCCCAAGTCCTTGACCGTCGATTTATTTCCTTCGTGAATCTTGGACGGTCGTTTTCACTTTATTACGCGAGGTATCGTCCTGCGTACGCCTATTGTCGCTCAACGAGAGGAGGGACAATAAATTTTTATGACGGTAATCAGAAACGGTGTCGGACGATCGCTCGCACATACGATATGTATAATACGAACGATAAGAGGTTTCAGATATATTCGTGAATCTCTTATCTTTGAGTCAGGAGTAATAATTCGTCCAGTACGAGATACGAGATTCCCGAGAAAATTCGTAGGCAATTTGATCTACGCTCTGTATCGTAAAAAGTATCGTAGTACCCGTAATATTATCGGCAAAATATAGATATCTCTGGTTTGAAAAATAATTTTCGAGGCGCATCGTCGTCGAGACCCTTAAAAATTCTTAGATGCATTATATCGTACGAAAAGGAATTTTTATCGCTGAATTAATTTTCGATACAGTACACAAACTAGTGAGTATATATGAATAAATTTTCTCAATTGTAAATTACACGTTTTCAAATAATGTACAGATATATCGATACGTGTATTTTATACAAGTATAAAAATAAAGACAATTAAGCAGCGTACATACATACACACATACAGCATAACTTGAAACTTAAAACCCTCTTTACGCCTTTGCAAACTGCTCGTACACGCGAATTTTACGCTCCTTTCTCTCCTCGTATTTTTCAATTGCCCTGCTAACGAAACAGTCCTGGCGATAGCGGCGGTTTCAATAGCGTTTCAACACAGCAACCCGCACCGTGCATACCCATCTGGTGTACCTTCGTTCAACTATACTTGTGTTTGATCAAACCCTTCGACTGTCGACCGAGATACACCGCTATATACACGTACAATGACGTATAAAGCTTTCGTTCAATTACCCCAACCTCCATCGTTGGTCCCCGATTGAACCATTCGATATCTTGGTTCCGTTAAACGTTCAACGCGCCTAATTAGACAATGTTCCCTCTACTTCGGCCGCGATGCGCACACTCCCTCTTACGCCATCTTATTTCATCCATCGATATCGAAGCATCGCGATAATTTTTCATGAACGCGTAAAATGATTCGTTCCTTAACGTCTCTGTATACACTTTTTTTAATTCGATCGCAAATTCAATCCCATGGATTTTCGACATTTAAGTTCCCAAACCCCGGAGATCTACAAAACCGAGTTCATCAGAATCTTTCTTCTAGAACGTTTCGAAAATTTAATCAAAATCTATCGTAAAACTAAAATGTATCTAAAATTGAATTTGATTCGAAACTGATCGAAAAGAAGGTGTCGAAAAATTTTAGCGATATTATTATTAAAAAGAAACTTTCACGCGAAATATTCAATTGCACGGGATTCGAGTTATCCTAACTAGGGCTCAAAGGATTAAACGCACGTGACGACGAGTGTGCGAGCAATGTTGCCGAGGATTGTTCGCTGAAAAACTCGTGTTCTCGAGGACGTCGATTAATTAAAATAGCGCGAATACGATTTAGCGGCATAGCTGCGGCAATCGTGGGTAGATTTTCCACGACATAGCACCACCCCATTCGTTTCTCCCCGGTGCCCAGCGTCCCTTTACAGCCCGCTCTGTTTCCGACCCTCTATCATCCATCCCCTCCTCTTCAATCCTCACGACCCAGACTCGCGAGGCCATTCGACGTGGTTTACGCGTCCGGCATTCAGATGACCGCATTCGCACGAGCCGAGGAATGTCCAACGATATCCGCATGGCTACGGCCACCGACGACGAGGCTGCAGCGCGGAATTCGCTCGCTCGTTTCGTTTTTCTTTTTCCTGTCCTTCGTCATGCGCCGAATCCAGCAACATGTTATCGCGTCTCTGCACCCCCTCTCTTTCGTATCCACGACCGTTTCCACCGTATACCGGCCGCATTTCCAGAGGGCGGCCACGCAAATCCACCCACGCTACCTCTTTCCGTTTAATACGATACGATATTCGGGATAGTTTGTTCCGATCGCATCAACCAACTCGATCAAACTCGAAGTTTAGAAGTCGATCGGTCGGTGAAAATCCAAATTTCCAACTCTTAAATCAAACAAAAATTAATTCGTGCCTTTTATCATTCGCCATTTTATACAATTTTTTTCTTTATCTTCAACTAGAGCGAGAAAAGCGATTTTATACGTTGATGATACAAAATTGAAATAAACAAGAGAAGATTTAATCATTAGATGGAAAATTACTCGAATGAAAAGTTTGGACAAATTATCTAATCGAATTGTCTAAAATCGTATTATTCGGAATAAACTGAAATTTAGAAATAAAACTTTTTACATCTTTACTTAAAATATCACAGTGGCGGCGACTTTTTTTTATTAAATCCGTAATACGAGGAAAAAGTCAGTGGACGATAGATGGCTTAGAATTTGAAAGTTACACGAACGAATTGCGTGGATCTCGTCAATCCGCGATACCGTGCCTCCCCAGGTCGCCCCGTTTAATCCTTTTTCCGAATTCGCAGAGTTAAAAACGTCCGTTGGAAATTATAACGTCCAAGAGGAATGTGGAATTCAAAAGATAAGCAGGAGCATAACTTTTGGACGGGCGATGTAACTCAGCCGACCGCCAACCACGGATCGTTATGCGTCCCCCGTCGCTCGTAACACAACTATCTCGAAACTTGTTTTTTCTCCTTTATTTTAATAGGTGGCCGACCGACCACCTCTTCTTCCTTTTATCTCGCATTCGACGCGCTCCCCGGCGGCTAATTCGCCGACCAAGAAACTTCGAGGGTAGTAAGTAATCGATGCAAATGAACCGCGTCCGATTATCGGTTTAAATTCTTTGTCGACGATTTAACGACGACGATTCCATCTACAAATGTATCTATCTGCTGTATACATCCTATTTCCATTATTATATCGTATTCATCAGCCGTGAAAAAGTAGGCACATAAATCGACGACGATAGAATACGATTGACGATCTTCCTCCTCGGAACATCTCCCTCCCTCCCGTTCCTCCGCGCCATGCTAAAATTCGCATCCCTGCTTTAAAATTAATATCGCGGAATACATTGCAATTAAATGTTGGCGTAAATAACGCTCTGACGCACAAATTCAATTAAATGCAATGTAAATGTTCCGCGTACGGTACCCAATGCAGTACTGGTACTGCTGTATATATTACTGAATTGTTGAGCGTTTGACCATGGTACGTGGTCGTTGTTTCGATTTTAGGTACGTTGCAGGTGCGCCTTCATTATTTTCATTATTACGAACACGCGTGGTAACCGCACCTTAAAAATTTACTGGCCGTACAATATTCGCTACAATATTCAGTAGAATATTCAAATTGTAAATCAACCCCCGTAGCAAAATCGAATATTAATTCAAATCGGTTCAATTACTGAAAGGGAAATAAATGTTCCTAACTTTACGGCTGGCTTTTGTTTCCAAGCACAAAAGAAGTGCTTCCAACGTTAATTACAAAGAGTTTTTCATCTCCGGATCGATTTTCGTATTATCCAGTTTCGTATCGCTGTTCCTTCGTTCAACCGTATCGGAATGATTGCTACTTCGATATTAATTAATGGAACTATTGTGTAGCAGGATAAAATCGTTCGCTTGTTTACCCTAATATTTCCACGAGCAAAATATTCGTCTATTTCCTTCGTGTGCACGTGCCGCGATGTGTACCGCGATGCGTACGATTACCCGTGCACGGTTTCAACGGCCAAATGGGATTTTATTTCCCCCGTCAATTCCTCGAAAATTTCTCATTCTCCAGATTTTATAATCGAAACTTATACACGCGTGAACATTTTTCATCGCGATACACAGTTGACGCGAGATATTGTCGAATTTGCGAGGCCTTTTCGAACGAAAAAAAGCGTTTCTTCGCTAATTCGATGCTAACGTTACCTAGTTACGTCGTACTAGGTGATACGGATGACGCCAATCGTATCTACGGAACAGTGGTACTACTAACTCGGAAGGGTGAGCGACGTAATCTGTTCTGAATCCTGACTCGCAACACCCTACGAGTCACCCTTTGCTCCCTCCATCTACCCGCATTCCAAACCAACTCCAATGGCAGGCATATCACTTCGCAACTGCGGCAAGATAAACCTCCAACCCTTGACCCCGCGACTCAACTACCATCCACAATTTACATTCGACTTGGCGCGTTCGTTCCAGTTTATAAAACTTTACCCCTCGTACACGCACGTCGATTCTCAGTAACAATTTCTCGCACGAGTTCCTATCATTCTCCGGATAATTGCATATATCCATCGCATTAGCACGAAACCATTTCACCATGATATTATCAGAAATGTGGATAAAACATCCACGATCCTATTCGTCCCGATATTTCGTCGTTACATATTCACCAATAATTTATATTCCTGTTTCTTTCCTCGTACATCGTATACAATCGTATATAAAGCGAAATCATTGATCGCATTCGATGATACAGTTCTCACGAGGCTGGTAATACGAAATCGTTTCGAACGTGGATTCCGTTCCGCTCTATTCGATACAACTCGAAAGTCTAGCTGACCGATATATTTGAGGGCCGAGGGCAACCTCGAAATACACCACGCATACATATACGCGGATGAAAATATATTCTGGCAATCCTTCAGGGGATAATCTGGCTTAGGGACGCGAGTAGGATACCTGTGTGAGTGGTAGACCTTCGGATAGCGAGGCAAGGGGTAGAAAAGGTATTACCGGCCGCGACCAGCCACCTCGGTTGTGGTGCCAGCAAGCCGCTGAACTCTGCCTAATGATTATTTGTCGCCGTGGTAAGTGCTGCGCTTAAAACAACATTACCAGGCCGCAAGACTGGGCAGACCGCTATCTTCCTCTAGCTTAACCGCTCTTATTTCATCCACCTCTTTCCTTCTTACTTACTTAAGTTCTACCGCCAACTCTAACCTCGTCCTATAGTTTAGAAAACCGAATCGTTTCGTTTGAATTGTATCTCGATCGAACGATCCTCTATTGTATTATACTCACCTATTAAAAATTCGATCACGCGCAACTGATATATACACATGAACTGTCCTTCCTTTATACGCCACACCAACTCGTCACACCAGTTTGACAACTGTGTAAATTTGGAAAGCGTAGGACCAAGCGTATCTCTTGCCTTGGTGACTCGCTGCTCGGTGACCACCCCATAATCCCTTAATATTCCAGAGTTCGATACATTATGGGCTAGCTATTAACTCTGCGTTAACTCGGCGCAAACGGGATACCCGGTTTCCCGGTTGGCTGGATTATACAGGAGAAAAATGAGCTTATTGGTTCGGGCCAGAACCAAGCCAGGGGTCTGTTACACCCTGGTATAGCAGCAGCTGTATAACGGCGGGGCTCGGTTGGGCGAGTTGCAATAATACGATCCCTCTCTTCCTCTCTCTTTCCATTTCCCTATCATCCACCATCTTTCTCTCTTTCTCCCAGTTAATGCTCCCAGCCGTAAACACCGAATAGAACCGAACGGAGTACGGTAAAGGTGGCTAACGTGTGGGTGTATATGCGATTACCACTTCCAATGAAACTCCGTTATTGTATAATGCCGTGCACATGAATGCGCGTCGGCGTGTCCACACGCCGATTACGATATCAACTTGTTTCGCGTGTTCAAAAATTGACCGGTTAAGACTAGATAAATTTCAATTACAATTTCATCCTTTTCCCCTTCGTTCGATTCATCGTTCGATTTCGATAGACATGTATTCGTGTTCAATTTTACGAGAACGAATCGACATCAAATTCTCCTTTCGTAAAATTATCCTTGTTTTATTATTCACGTATCGTTATCACCACCGATAGATGCGATAATAATTCTACTATGCAAAATTAACATCCAAATCTATCATTCGTTGGAACGAATAACGTAATAACGGGATGTTCGAATCTCTTATAATTCGCGATAATAATTCGCGAAGAAAGCGTACGAATAGATTTTCACAAGACACGAGCATAAATCGAGTATTCGCTGCTATTCTTCTTGGTTGAAAAATTATTGGATTTTACGCCGCGCATCGCATGCCGCGATTCGTCGAAAACCATCGCGCTTCGTTGCCCAACTCCTCGACGATTCGCAAATAAAGTCGTGCCTGGCCGACAAATGAAACCGTATAGATTTTCGTTATATCGAGAGGCCTGCATCACACTGCATCGCACTGCAGGCCTGGTCGGGCAGCTCGGGAGTTCTCGTTCGGTACCATTGCTGAGTGCACCCGGCCCTCACTCCACGCAATCTGCAATAACAACCCTCGCTCTGTACACTACCATTCTCTCTCCTGCTCGCTCACTCTCTTTTCCCCTGCCTATCCGCTCTCTCTCTCTCTCTCTCCCCACCTCTCGCACACTTCGACCCTTCACTTTCCATAAAGGTACCGGTTCACTCGCTCCTACGTGTACGTGTATATGCGCTAAACGCTACGCCAAACCCTCGGTGCACCAACTTCCCACCCTCTTTCTATTCTATCCTCCAACTACCTGCAACTACGTCACCTACCTCAACACGGCCAATACCTATCGTCTCTAGCGCGAATATGTACTTTTCACCACATTTCCTAAAACAGCCACACGCGATTTACCGTTCAACATGGAGGAGGATGCCTCCCTCGTTAACCCCCTTTCCGAAATCTAGTCCTACGTAGTTATCGGATCAAAGAAACAACGTTTGACGTTGACGACGCCAAATGCCTTCGTCAATGTTCGCTCTGTATCCTTGATACTCTTGTCGCGAAACAATTCAATCTTAACTAAGTAATTTTATAATTTTCATTTCATCATTTCTCCCTTACATTACACCACGTATTACCGTCTAAAGTAATAAAAAATAATGTTGCGATTTTCCATTTTCGTAAAAAGTTGAACGTTTTACCGATTAGAATTTATTTTCGATAAACTCGTAGATCTCGCGTAGATCTGCTTTATGTTGACACGTATTATAAAAATAAACGATTCGAAATTAATTATTTATTTGAGAGAACCGTTACCTTTCGTATACTTTATCCATCATTTTCTCGTTAAAAATAGATTTGTATCGTCCGTAAACGACAAGTTACAAAGTTAAGTCGATAAAATGCTGACAAAAGTATTATTATCTTGCGACGAAACGAGATATCGAGATCGATTCGTATTTCGTATTTATCGCGGAAAATGGAAATGTAAGGATATTATTCGTTCCCTTTAATCGTCGCAAAAACAACAAACGAAAGGTTTAATTTATACTTTGATTGAGTGTTGAAAGAAAAGAAAGAAAAAAAGAAAATCGAAACAAGGTGAAACGGATATCAATCATTTTCCGTCCGATTTGAAAAAGGGTAAGCATTTGCCGAAGAACTCACGTTCGATTCTCGTTTCGCAATCAATTGAGGAAAAAAAAAAAAAAAGAAGAAAAAAAAAGAGGCAGAGGACGGGCCGGATACAGCTACGAATTGCTGAGCTGGTGATGTGGCGGGAGACGGTTTGCCTTTCCGGTTCAGCGGATTTCGTTCGGAGTGCTTGGGTCATTTCCAAAGCAAACCAAAACTGGACGACTGAATGGGCATCGAATCGCGACCGCAGCTCCGAACCACCGCAAACGCGAGCGTAACACAAACTCGACGAGAACGAGTGCTCCCTGCACCTCGTACGGGGGAATCCGTCCTTTTAGCAGGTCCGCGGTCAGGGCCATTTGACAGCCCGTACATAATGAATGGTTCACCGTACGTTCGAATAACGGGAGAGGAGATCGTCGTCGATCGAGAACGGGCACGAATGCGCGATATTCGATATCGAAAATAAACAAAACGCGCGTATGAATTCCCTGTCTTTTATGGATGGATATTAGATCATTAACAAACGAAACACAAACGCGACGCGAATATCAGCTTCCGAATCTTTGTTCGTACGCGTTAAAAAAACTCTTTTAATGTACATGTATATACACCCTATGTATGTATGTAATTCAATTTTAACGAACCGTGTACGAATAATACAGAGCAAACGGATTATCCTCGTGACATTGTTTCGTAGAGATTCGTCTGTACATTTTTCATGACTTTACGACTTTTATACTCGGCCACAAATGTTAAAATAGTCGCGTCTGTTTCGATATAACGTTTTACGTGATAGATTTCCTTCTCCTCCTTTCCTCTCTCTTTCTCTCTGCTAAAATTCAAAGTTGAATATGTCATTCATACAAGTTATAACTAATAACGACGGTATCTCTCCTCCTTTTCCAAACGTTACCCTGTTATGGCGATAACGGTTATATACCATTAATGGTTTGCAGAGTTGTGCAATCGCGCATGTTATTTTCCGGTACCCGCCGCCACTTTATTGTCGCTATCGGATTAACCGTTTTAATTTAATCACCCGAGTGCCGATCGACCGATAGCAAACACGGAAAAACAATTTTCCAGCGACCACTATCTCGAGGGTACTTGTCGTATGGTGATCGACCGATCGAAAATTGTATTTCAGAGACTCATTTAGATCCCTGCCCAATTCTTTTCATCGTCGTAAATATTCTATGTATCGTGAAATGAAAAACAAACGAACAATTTTTTATGTTCCCCATGTGTCTAACGTCTAATGTCTAACATCTGTGTGATTCAGCCAGTTTTGTTATAAATTTGCAATATGTTGTTCACTTGCTTTTAATTACATACATGATCCAATAATTCGAAATATGTAAAAGACATATTTATAAAAATTGCATCTTTTTATTTTATCCTCTTACCTCTCGAATCTTTTTTCATATTTCATGTTTCTCTGAAATAAACTTATATTCTTTTTCTTTTTCTTCTCATTTCTAAAAAAAAAAAAAAAAAAAAAAAAAAAAAAAAAAAAAAAAAAAAAAA
>NW_006263389.1:117403-118606 GCF_000469605.1 Apis dorsata
GTAAAATATTCAATTTTAGGATTAGAAGGGAGACTCGAGTAACTTTATTCTTTCCGTTTGATTTAATTAAGATCAAATAAATTTGCATTAATAATAAATCAATGGATTAAGAAATATATACATGTATATATATTAATAATATGTATAAAATTTGAAAATATTTCGTACACCTATCAAATTTATAATTTCTCGTTACTCGCCCATTGCGCGTATGAGGCATAAGATATGAAATCTAATCCGATTGCCCCCGCGATAGAGAACATGAAACAGCGGAAAACTATTAACGCGCGAATGTAATTGTAGCATCGTAGTGACAAAATTGCACGGAGTATTACGCACAGCAATCAGCCATACACAATGCACAATAGAAGGATATGCGGGTACCGATCACCACACAGTAGTGGGGTGCACACAGGTCACGGTACATTGTCATGCAAGCAATGCGACGTGTTATGTATTGTTATGTTATTGGCGCATAATTGATGTCGCATTAGCGTCCCGCATACATCCCTATAATGAACCGACACGTATCGCGGGGAATCTTGTATATATGCGCATAACTTATACGCGTCTCGTTCATCGCAAAAAACGTCATGTATCCATAGCTCTTCGTCTCGTAGAAACTAGAGTTTTAGAGTGCATCGAATATAAAGTAATAATTATTGTGGAACTAATTATTTGTAGTTAATTCACATTGCGGATATATGACCAATAGCTGTTTACAAGCTCGTTTCGTATTTCGAATTTTCTATCGTGATTTTTACCCTTTATTTTTTATCTACGATCTCCATATCACGCGCAACACAAATCGGATTTTTCTATCAAATTGATGATAAAATGATAATTCTCGAATTCTACTATATTTACAATATCCACAATATTACATCCGCGAAATCCTCGTATCGATCAGAATCAGAAATCTACAATATTTTAAACTTCAATGACAAATTCAATATAAGTGTTGTGTCGTTTATCATATGTATATACACGTATGTAAATCCGTTATATCCTCTTTTTTCGTGCACCACCAGCATAATACTTCGTTATAGGAAGAAAAGATATCGAAGGAAGTTGAAGAAAACGCGAAAATAACGATCGGAATCGGAAGAATCCGTTAATACATCGTTAGTTGGTTCAATTAAACTAAAAAAAAAAAAAAAAAAAAAAAAAAAAAAAAAAAAAAAAAAAAAAAAAAAAAAAAAA
>NW_006263389.1:118993-122159 GCF_000469605.1 Apis dorsata
ATGCATGTACTCAATAATGAGTAAACGTAATCGCGTTAATAATGAATCAATAATATTTCGTAGACCGGTTCGAAACTCGGCCTCGATGGACTCGAAGGATAATGGAGGTCAGCTTAGAAGTCTGTACCACGGTCGACAAATCAGGTAGTTTAATGCAAGCGAAAATGCAGGTTGGACCATCGGGAGGGAGTTAGAGGTTTACAGGTCTCGGGGGTGAGTTTATCGCCGAGTTAAGTAATACGAATGTGTCTGTGCCCGCGACTGTTGGTGGGTGCCAGAGTTATCTATAGAGGACAGTTTTAACGTACCTACAATCCTCACTCTCCATTCCATATATTTGAATAAATAATCATTTCCCTATTGTATTTTTCTCCACCCTTTCACGTTCAATTCTAATAGTTTGCACCGTTAGAATCTAAAATCTCGTTAAAGGAATGAAGTTCGTATTCCAGCATTTCGTACAAGTATCTCTACTTTTTTCTCTCGTATGTTCACGGGACAAGTGTTATTAGTTAAATATTTTTCTTCTTTCTTTCCTTCGTCCTTTTCGAAGGGTTTTCGAAGGGAGGGGGGAGGGACAAGGAGGAGGAGAAGAAGGAAAAAGATTCGATTCCAATTCCATGGATTCCCTTCGTCTGTCGTCTTTACAACTGTTCTAAAATACGCGCAGTTAACGATTCCGTAAGGATCTTAAAGGAAACTTTCTATTCTCGACGCGGCGTTGTTAAACTCTTTACGACGCTCATTCGTCGTTACAATGGTGCTGCTGGGTACTATAGGCCGTTCGAATGAACGTACAGTTCCCGAGGTCTCAGAAAGGAGACCATTTATCTACAGCTGTCGACCGTTACTCAAGAGAATTTCAAGAAACTTTGTCAAGATACGTGATTACGCTAATGATTCTTTCTCAGATTTGAACACTATTCTAGACATTGCCAAAATAAAAAATTTTTTCTTTTTCTAAGAATAAGAAACAAGATAAATTAAACGTAATCTTGTTGAAAGTTTGCATGGTTCGATCGAATTACGATTAATATTTATCAATTTTTATCTTGTTGTATCTATAAATTATCTTATACGAAATGCTAGATTTTTATGGAAAAAAAAATAATAAATAAATAAATAAACTCACGTAATTGATATCGATCCTCGCGAAATATTTTATCTCCGAAACATGTCATAAGTGCAACACAGAATTAAAAAACGAAATCAAAAAAATTGAAATCATTCTATGGAACGATAATTAATGTGATTAGTGAGATGCAATTAAGGATAATAGCCTTGAATCGGACGAATTTTAATTTTGATGCAAGAAATATTTTTGAAACAAATTTGGAATTGAAAATACACGAGAGAAAAAAGAAAATATGTGAGTATAGGCATTGGAAATATCAATGGAATACGTAGTGGAAGAGACAAAGAGATTACGTGATCATTAATAACGCGAAGCATCATTATTCCACCAACTTTTACCTGCTCGGGCGAGCTCTAATGAATATAACAACGTACTGTTACCCGTCCCGATCAATTTATTTATCCTAGAAATGCCATATCTTAAGTTTTATTTTATAAATCAGTAATGTAATCTTAAATTTAAATCTTATCCTCAAAATTGTATAAAGTCGATATATTTTTTACTTATATAAAATTATGATAATAATTTCAGATTTTTTTCATCACTATACTTTACTATAATATAATATTCTCTATAAGATTTTGCGATATCATTTTCTATTAATCATTTTCTATTAATTCATATTAATTTATTATTGAAAATCAACAAAATCGTATGACGAATAATAGATTTATGCATTGTACACTCATTACAATCGGATCAATCGAGCGTCAGTTGTGCATCAGAATCATTTGGAACAAGCTATTGCGTTTATTCCATGCTCGTTATTATCACGATATGATAAAACCGATAATCGAACGGTACGTCTACCTTGCCACCAATAGGTTCTTCTAATTGCAACGGATATTAACGAATATCGATCGCCTATCGAAATGACTACCATGTCTGTACATCCCAATTAGTACAATTGATGAAAAATCTGGATTAACCGTACGTGCATAACCGCAAAAATTCGCGAATTCCAATTTCGAGCGTGACATGGAATTGTAACGTCATTAAAATTTCTCGCCATTCTTTCTTCCTTCATTGCTACTTGACAACTCGTTATATATATTCGTGTTACATAAACGTTTTAACCGTTCAACACTTATTTTTTTATTCTAAAATATATTTCACTTTGTTTCATTTCTTTTGTAAAATTAATTGTTTGTCTATAAGATTTCTTTTTTTTTTTTTATAAAAAACCGAATTATAAATCGTACAAACATGAAATTTGAACTAACAATAGAAAAAATTATTAGTAACGGGATAAATAGAAAAAATAACCGCAATGTTATCTGCAATGGTGAGAAATAAAAAAAAACATTTCAATTATATTCAATTTTTTATACGTATTATTTATTTTAAAATTATAGGAATATGGATTAAAAATAATTATTTTATATTCAATATCATAAACAAATAAGATAAATAATTTCGGCAAATTATGGATATTTTTAAGATATTACATGTATCTATATTTCCTAAAATTTTTTCCCTTACATTTTATATAATGGCAACATGTTAAAAATTAATAAAAAAGGTTTTTACTTGAATTATTTTTCTCAAACAAAAATGTGTTGTTATTGTCGCAACACACTTTCCTATATATATATATATATATATATAGAAAAATGAAATAAATTTAGGACAAAAGATGAATATTTTTAATTCACCAAAGGCAAATTATAAATGATGTTCAAATTAAGATGGTAGTTAATGTAGATAATAGAATTGAAACTTTGCAAGTGGATGGAAAGGAGCAATGAATGAATATAGAGGTTAAGGATGGATCAATGAGAGCAAAGGGATAACACGATTGCTCGTGGAAGAAGAGACAGGGGACTAATTGAAATCCCACAACGACGCCTTCGGGTCAGCAATTCGGTTCTCGTGGTGCACGAAACTTTGAAAGCTATATCATTGTTTACATACAGATCTCTCTTAGCTTCGTATATGACAGAGTCAAAACTTGAATCGAGCATGCACCGTAAAATGAGTATGATTTCGAATTATTGAANNNGATGATTTATCTAATTGTAAAATTCAAAT
>NW_006263389.1:122456-122804 GCF_000469605.1 Apis dorsata
GACACATATATATATCTCTATCATTACTGTTATTATATAATTTAATATGAATATTGATACAAATAATATGAATATTAATCAACGAAAGATGAATAAATGATAAGAAATTTAAATTTAAATTCATGCAAGAAGAAAATTTTGAAGACGTATCGATAAAATAATAATGTACACACACACACACACACACATATGTGCGTGTGTGAAATCTTAAAAATTAATTTCATTCCTTTTTTGTCTTGATCATTTGTCTTGATCATCGATCCATTTTTTTTCCCTCGCGAGATGAATACGCGGCAAATATCTTTTTCATAAAAGATAGATTTATTATGAATCAAGATAAGGTTATTT
>NW_006263389.1:123356-123882 GCF_000469605.1 Apis dorsata
TAGAGTGGATTTTGGCCAAGATTATACGTAATTATAGACTTGTATGGACTCGTTATACACTCAGTTCCGCATTTATTCACTTTCCAATGAAAATTGAATTATTTCATCGTTTATATGCAGAGATTGATGCACACGATACACTCCATCTATCAAATAATAACTTTTGTTCCTTCTTGCCCGTGAAGATGGCAAATGAGAAAAGTATGGGTACTATATGGGTATATTATCATGGGTCTGATCTTTCTATTTCGCGTCACACGTATTTATCGTCCGACGAAGAAAACAATTGTATCATATATCCATATGTGGCTAAAAAAAAACCATGATTTGAGAAACATTGGTGTAAATTGATCGTGCATAAGCAGAGTGATTGATAATTATGTGATATATATATGTGATATATATATGATATATATTATAAAAATCCTACTACTAACTAGCGTCATCACGCTAATTAATAATGTGTTAATAATGTGAACAAGCAAAATTCCATTTCCATTTTCTGCCATTTCATTTGACATTATTC
>NW_006263390.1:0-4466 GCF_000469605.1 Apis dorsata
AAAATCCATCGTTCGATCGCTAGAAAAAACATTTTTATTAAAAATAGAAATTAAATTCCTAAAAGAATCGAAACGAGAATCATTGACGCATCATTTGTCAGTGACCTATCTATCCATTACTTGATTCACGTTTCAAATTCAATCTATTTTTCGATGTCTCTTCTAAGAAACTTAACTTCCATTGTACTTTTCTTTTTTTTTTATGCTTCGTCTATGTTCCTGTAATAATTCTTCTATTAAAAAAGAAAAAAAAAAATCATCGAAATTTTCAAAAAATCATCGAAAATTAAAATAAAAATCATAAATTAAATGAAATTAAAAATTATCGAAAAAAAATATAATAATTAAAATTAATTGTTATCGTTAAAACTATTAAAATGTAACAAAAAGTAAGAAAAATAAACAACAATAAATTTGTCAAAAATGTGTTTAAAGATATCTTTAGAAAAGAAGTAAAACGTATCTATACTTTAGATATTGTTACGATAATAATATCGATAAAAAATGACCAAGAAATTAACAAAATAAACAAAAAAAACATTAAGCCTTCTTTACGCATCTTACAAATTAATAATAATAAGAAAAAATTAAAAAAGAACTAATTATCAAAAATATTATCGATAAAAAAATTAAACCATTAAATTTTAAAGAAACGAAAAATAATAAAACAAACGTAACGTAATGATATAACACCGATTGATAAAATAGTAAGATGAAAATTAATAACGTTACGAATATTATTAGAATATTATTACGAATATTATAGCGAACGTGAACCGCGACGCAAGAAATAATAACACATCGGTTATTATTATATATCTTCGTAGTCGGTTTCCAAGCACGGAACGAAGCGGACGTGTTTCTCTCTGCTCTCCGAAAGAGCTTATCGCTGTAAATAAAATATTATAGTATAAAAATTTATTAAACGAGTAAAATATTGCGGTATAAGGATTATTAACGAATTTTATAAATTATATAATAAGTTATAATAAATCGTTCCAAGGATTTAATAATACTATGATTATACTATAAAATAATATACTCACTAATATTAATTATAATTAATCAATTTAAAACTTTCTCAAATTCAATTTTCCCTTTTCGCTTGATATTCAAAATTTAAACAATAAATTCCTATTAATCCCTACAAACCATAAACAGAATTTAAAATCTTCAAAAATTCAATTTTATTTTTTTTCTATTTTGCTAAATATTAAAATTGTAAATATTTAATCATTCTTATTAACCATAATTAAAATTTAGAAATTCCAAAAATATAATTTTTTTTTAAATATTAAATCTGTAAATTTTTGTTAATCCATATAAATAATCATTCAAATTTGCTTTTTTCTTTTTTCTTTTAAATAATCATATGATAAATTTCTATCGTAAATTTATATTTTATATAATATATATATATATTTATATTATATAAATTAGAATTTGAAATTTCTAAGAATTTCTCTGTAAATTTCTCTTTTTTATTAGATATATTTCAAATAATTCTATAATTAAAATTTAAAATTTTCAATTTTATCTTTTTCTCTTTTCTTAAAATTTCGAGTAATAAATTTTCATTAATCCCGATAAATCATAATTAAAATTTGAAATCTCAAAAAATTTAATTTTCCTTTTTTCTTATAACTTAAATATTTAAATAATAAATTTCCATTGAAAGAAAAAAAGAAAAAATAACCTGTTTAAATCTCTATAAACGGAATACAAAATTTTTAAAGATTCAAATTTTCCTTTCATTTTTCTTTTAGATATTAAAATTAAAAAATTAGAAATTTCCATTAATCCGTATAAGTATAAAAGTATAGAATTTAAAATTTCAAAAATTAAAATTCCATTTAGAGATTAAAAATAAAAAAAAAAATTAAAATAATCCTTATACGTGTATCTTTTAAATTGTACATAGCGTACAGTTGTGTCTACAATTATTGAATCATCTGCTACGTAAAAGAATTTTCTATGATCTAAAGTTTCTCGATAAAATAGTCTTAAGCAACAGTTTTAAACGTTAAATATTTTTTCGATATTTTTTTCGATATTAATTATTTCATTTATCGTTTATTTTGCAACTGTTATTAAATAATAAAATTTAAATTTTCAATAATTTAATACTAATGAGAGAATTTAATATTATATTGAAAGATAATCGATTGAATTAAATCATAATAAGTATAGAGCGATAATCTTCTATAGATATAATATTATTTCGAATTACTATTATATTTGACAATAGTAAAGAAAGGATTTTGCGAGCAATCGATCGTAAATTATTATAGAGAGATAATCTACTAAGATCTAACGAGAGAATAAATAGAATAAAGATTATATTAACGAATAAATAAGCGGATACTTTATAAATTCATATTAATTTATTTAAATAGCATTTTATATAAAAGTTAAGTATTGTATTCTTTTTTTTTTTTGACACATTTTAAATAGTTTGATATATTAAAAATTATCTTTTGTATAATATTAGATTTCATATTTTATTTCTTATTATTTTATTTTAAAATTTATCATTTTTCTTTAATATATATTATTGCTTTTCACATATTCGATGATTCGATATATTATATTGTATAAGAATAATTATAAACTACGCAAAAATTGTTATTTTAATTTAACAATATATATTTGCAATGTATCGAATATTTTCCCAAATTAAGATATAGATTTTTTATTCGGATATATATTGAATCAACATATCGAACAAAGTTTTGTTTTGTTTTTATTTTCTTCAAATCTGTTATTAAGTTTTATTAATTCATTCTATATAATTTGTTTCAGAATTATTTCTTTTTCAATAAATAGAATAAAAGGATCTTTCTTTTTCCATCATCTCTTGAACCGTTGTCGTTGAATGCTGTCTTGAAAATTTCTCTCTCTTTCGGTTGGCCGTTAGTCCAAAATAAATGAGAAAGGCATTTATAAAAGGTATAGTATCTATTGGTATAAAAAAAATATATTTAAACATTCACTTAATCAATATACAAAATTTGCATATATGATTTTATTGAGTAATTATTGATATGTAATATATATTATTATATATATATAATTATTTTTTTAATATAATTTAAAATTATTATGTTTTGTTTCATTTAACAAATACCTCTTGAAAGAACTTAACCAAACTCTACTAAGCTGGACTTTGTCGTAAA
Source organism: Apis dorsata (assembly GCF_000469605.1). NCBI lineage: Eukaryota > Metazoa > Arthropoda > Insecta > Hymenoptera > Apidae > Apis > Apis dorsata. The sequence continues at coordinate 3,177 of NW_006263390.1, forward strand.
GATATATATGCTTAACTCTTGTGTCGGCATATTATTATTCTTGTCTCATCATTGATTCTTGCTTCATTCGAACGATAGGTAATTTAGTTTCTTGTTTCTTGATTATAAACATACATGTTGTAACACATTTGTTATGATACTGTTCTAAGGAGGTTCTAAGCATTTTAATGATAATAGTAAACTTATCATCCTTGTATTCGCTATTGAAATCTCCTGTTCTGCCTTTCAAGCCCTTGATTACTGTTTTTTCGATAACATTTTTCTTTTGTTTCCATAGCTTGTCAATATGCCAATTTTCTTCGATATTATTTCCATGACGTAGGGTACATTTTGTCTTATTTTATCTGCTATTTCTGCTAAAGTTTTAAAATCTGATTTTTCTGAAATCAAAAAAAGATGCGTTTCTTATTCGAACTGTAATAATTTTAACAATTCATTATTTATTTCAATCTCCAGTCTGTCTCGTTTTTTGTCTAATATTCAATTTCGTTCGAATTTATTTATTTGCTTTTCCATTGTAAAAATTCATAATTTTAAAAATTCATCATTTACCTCAATTTCCTGCCTGTACAATTATTTATGGATATTCTTTTTTTCTTTATTATTGTCTTTTAAGGTGAACGTATCATTTCAGATGTGCAACATGCTTGCTTATCTTATCTTCTCGTGAAACCACGTGTTTGCAACTTTTTTTTTTATCTCCTCGCGAAATCACAGGAGTCATATCAATTTCATGTTCGTTACTATAACAAAAGAAAAAATTAAAAGATTTTGTTGTTAATCATTTTTATTATTGGTACATTCTTACTTCATAATATTCGGTCGTAACACTTTCGACTTTTATCTTCGATTGTCACATATCGCTCTGACTTGTTGGCCGGATTGATGGTCGGTAAAATTGATTTCGTCGAGATGTCGCCACATGATCTTTTTTTGAGATCGGTATTTCAGAACATGTGACGCAAAATCCGATAAAATATCTTGTTCGTTCTAAGTATTATCTGTGAAAGAACTTATTCTTTTCAAATACGATAATTATAGCCATAGACTAAATATTTTATATATATTATATATTAAATACAAGAGCTAATTCTTACTAGTCTAGTTTTATATTTGTTTATATCTAATCTAGATATTTCATATTTTTTTAGCTTATGCTATAGTTTAACGAACAAGATTATTTGTTTTGACTGGTCAATAATATCAATAACGTGGTATAGATAGTTATCTGTCTAATGAAAATTAGACTTTCAACATGAAATATTTAAAAATATATATATATATATATAT
>NW_006263390.1:4660-6225 GCF_000469605.1 Apis dorsata
TTTATAATACAAATTTATAATACAAATTATTACTATATATGTGTGTATAATATAATAAATCATTGAATGTATTAATTTTAGAAATAACTTACTATTTTAAATTTATTTTTCTAAAAATATGTCTTTACATAGTAGAAAATGCTATGGTTGTTAATTCGATTAAATAAATTTTTTTTTTTATTCGATCAATTTTTCGAATGCGTAACAACAGCCGATATATTCATCCTATGTCATGAAAAACGTAAAAATACAATAATTAATAATTTAATAATTTTTAGAGTTAATTGTCTAAAAATTTCTCTAACAATTTATTATACGATATTAATAAAAAATATAATAATTGATATGGGACACTTTGAAATCTTACTATAATGGAACAAAAAAATTTATTAGACGTTATATACGCGTATTTTGTATCTTATTTATAATTTAAATATTTTATACTTAATGACTTAATAGATCGTTTGATAAATCTATTCTCGTTTTATCTGCGAAAATATTCATATCGTAGTAAACGTAGTATCGGTTATAGATTGATATGTTATGAATGAAAGATTTAATTTGTGCTTGTAGTGTTGTACATTTAGATGTCTCGTTGATCGTAATTGCTGTGAAATAATATAAATGGGTTGATAATGTTATTTCTTCGATCGTAACTTTGAACGAAACGATTATAAGATATGGAATTTGTTGGTATGCAACGTGTAAGAAGTCGAAAAAGAAGGAGACATTTAAAAAAGCAACGACGCGAACAAATAAAATTTGAGGTTAAGTCTGCAAAACGTTTGGGATTTATTTCAGAACGTTGTAATATTTTTATCTCTAAAGAAAAATTAATCACCGATACGATGCAAGCTAATTCCTTTTGGGAAAATTACACGGCTGCTCAAGAATGGCAAAAAAGGTTAGTTTATATATATGTTTATCAAAATATAAAGAATGATCAAAATTTCATCGGATTCGATTTAAGAAAGTGAAAAAAAGAAAAAAAATATTTCGATAAATAATATTAATTTTTAGACATAGTATAATTTGGTGGAAAACTCGATGTATTGCATTGGAACATGAAAATCAAATATTAAGAGATAAATTGAAATCTGTGATACGTGAAAAGGATCAACGGTATTCTCTGAATTATAAAAAAAAACATGATTATAAGCGTACGAATGTAGAAGAAGAATGCGAAGAAACAACATCGAGCGAAGAAAGTGGAAATATTGAATTTCATGTAAACGAAGAAATGATGAATTTCTTGGAGCAAAGCATGAGACATAAATTTGAATTGAAAAAGTTGAGAGAATCAGAAATATCTATTAAAAAAAAGAAAGAGGAAGAGGAGAATATGAATATTCAAGGTGGAGCAACATGGATGCATACAAGAAATAGTAATGCAAAATTGTTATATGGTGATGCGAGTTCTACAATATTAGCAATGGAAACTGCGCTTCAAGCTACGGTTGATAGACACAGGGATAAAGCGAAACCTCAATATTGGCCAATTATTCCTTTAAAACCATAATATATATATATATATATTTATATATGTATTTTATAAAAAAAAAAAA
>NW_006263390.1:6680-11562 GCF_000469605.1 Apis dorsata
TTCTAAATTAGCAGTTATCAAAAGATTCTTCGTTTCTCGTACATCGTATTGGCGAGAGATGACGCTATATACTTCTTTTTACTTCTAAAATATATCGGAATAGTTATATAACTTTCTTCTGTTTTCTATCTATGTGTATGTCGACATATGATAACGACATATGCATGTAACGATCATTGATAATTTTTCGATTTTCAAATGATAAAATGTTATTCTTGTAATGTTTATAAATATGATAAAATTAGGTATACAACAAAATTATCAATAAAGAAAAAGAAAAAAAACAAATATCGAACGATAGATTATTCGATTTGATGACAAACAAAGATGCAGCAATTTGAGAGCAATAGCCGTTTTGATTGTTTGTCGAAGATAGAGGAAAAAGAAGACGGTATAAAAACGAAAAGAAGTGTAAAAGTTATCTTACACTTCGATTCGCGCATACGATCCAAGAAATCTTAAAACTAATTCCAACATCGATTTGGAGAAAGTTTCTAATTATCGAGATAACACGTTATATATTTCAATATTTTTATTTTGTTCTTCTATGTATTTTTTGAATTTCTATGGTTTTTCGAATGATTTGTTACATTTTTTTTCAAGAATATTATTGATAGATATTTGGAAAAGATATTTGGAATTCTACTAGAATAAAATTTACCGAATCATTTACCATTTTTCTCCACTTGCCGTACGCAAAACAGGTCAAGGAAACTAACATGTAAATTTTATTCAATATATTTTTTTCAAAGATTCAAGTTATCGATCGACACGTGAATGTTTTATTCGATTTTTGTAACAAACCGGTCGTTCCTACGCAAAATGGACTCGGTACGCACAAGAGGCATTTCATATCCACCAACAACATTCATTTAGATCTTTATCAATCAACTTTCACCGTGTGATCGTATATTGCTTTTTCGTATTTTGCCTTAATCTTGATCTTCTCATGAGAGTTTTCCGCAACTGCAATAACTAATATTTCATGTAATAAATATTAATTTTATTTCCATGTCCAAGATTATTAACTAAAACGAACGTTTTTTTTTCATTTGATATATCATTTGTTCGTTTGTCATTTAATATGTCATTTAATTAAAATTAACGGATTATTCTAGATCTTTAAAATTCTGTTCTAGATCTTTAAAATAAATAGATCCGCAGAACATGAGAGAAAAATAAGCGGGCAGAGTATTTGACGAGTTTTTATCGACTCTCTGATTCTTCTTTATTTCCACGTAATGTAACTAAGTGTATACGTACATTTATTTTTTTTTTTTTTATTGCGATGTAATTTCGTACGTTCGTCTCTGATCGCGCTTCAGGATCGTTTCGTCCGGGCATTTGCGAGCTCATTGGAACGTTTTAAGCCCTACCTTTCGTGTAACGCGTCAAGATAGCGGAGGAGGAAGAGCAGGAGATGGAAGAGAGGGGAGAAAAAGGTAGAAGGGGTTTACTTTTTATCGGGTCTGTGTCATTAGTGGCCGCAACGAGTACTATAAGTTGGTATCAAGAACTCAGAAGTTCGAAAGATCTTTGAGAGACGAGCGATGACGATGACGAAGATGAGGTTGGGGATGAGTATGACGACGACGACGATGACGAGGACGACGACGACGACGACGACGACGACGACNAGGACGAGGGCGAGGACAGGGACGAGGACGAAGATATCGAAAGTACCTACCACCGTTCGCCTTATTAGGTCTCATCCTCCCTCCCTTAGTCCTTTTTACCCCTCTCGGTCCCCTTCCTTCTGCTTTTAAAATCATAGCTGCACGTAACCGTCTACTGATTATATGGATTCGGCGATGATTTCTGATGATGCCCCCGACCCCCGAAATGGTAAAATAATACAGTGTCGTCTCCTAGCCTGGACCCTTTTGGGTCTCGTGGGCCGGTTCGTTAGCGGGGCCTTGGCGTGAGGCACCCTGTCATTATGCGGCTGGTCTCCATCACCCCCACCAGTTTCCAATTTTCAGTGCCCCTCTACTACGCCTCGACGAAATCTCTTACCTCGGTTTCTTCCTTTTGCTTCGTCTTCCCGGTCCATCCTTTTTTTCCACTCTCTTATTTAACATTAGTATAGTTTGCCGTACGAAGTGAACCGTACGAGTACATGTATATATGTATATACGTCACCGATCTGAAAATAGAAAAGGGACGAAGCAAAGAATATCACATAGAAGATCAGAAAGATCGAAGATGATCTTTCGTCCCACAAAGTTGTCTATCTATTTTTCTATTGCCCGTTTCGAAATCACGTTTTTTACGAAATCCGAGCGCGAAACTCTAGATCCACTCACACACGACTACTGCGGACATTCGAAACTGGTAACTCGATCGTACTCGGTCCGCTTAGTACCATCGTTGCACCTTAGCTCGTAAGAAACATAGTTACTTCTTCTTTGTCTACTTCTCCTTCTTTTTGTGAATTTTCTTTTCTTTTCTTTTCTTTTCTTTTTTTTTTTTTTTTTTTTCTATCACGACTATCAATCCTTTTTGCTTTCAGTCGATGAAAGCAATCGTTGTGTCGTCACGAAAAAAAAAAGGATAAATTCGCGATGGAAACAACGAAAAAACGAGGAGGAAAGAAGATGATTAAGGAGGATAGAGATAGCGGAAGTTGAAATTCTCCCTTAAATTCTTTCTTTCAGAAAAGTTGGTAATCTTTCATTTTTGAACGACCTATGTCCTTGAAAGCAAGTTGGGGTGTAGGTGGCCCTCGCGACTGGTAATCATTTCGTTTAATGACGAGAGCTTTGTCGGTCCTTTCCACTCTTCGGCCTCGGATTATCGCTGCGTGCTCTTTTCTCGTATCCGCAGATCACTTTGGTTCTTTCCATTTCTTCTCTATCTTTTTCTTCTTTCTCCCTTTATTTCCGAACTCTGTAATTTTCCCCTAACGGCCATGCCACCGTGCCACTATACCACGCCGAAATTGGCGTACAGCGGAAAGATTTCGTAGAAATCTCTGACGTTCTTTAATGGGAAGGCGTCTGAACGGTGACAATGGCACTTTTTCTCTTTCTTTCTTTCTTCTTCGGAATGAAGAAGAAAAAATATCGATCTAACGAGAGAGAGGGATAGAAGAAGAAGGAAGGAAGAATCGCAAAGTCGAGAAGAATTAGGAGGAAGATAATCATGGAGCGAATAAAAAGATAAAGAAAAATATCGACTATAAAGAAAACGAAAAAGAATAAAAAAAAAAAAAGAATCGCGACAACGAAAAATGATAGAAGGGGGAAACGAAGAAAAGGAACATGATGGAAAAGAAGAAGAAGGAGGAGAAGGAGGAGGAGGAAAAAAGAAGAAAGTAAAAAAGTTTTGATCGTCCATATTTTTCACAAACCATATGTATTACGGAAATATGTGTAATTAGAATTTAGACGAGATTCAAAGACATTAAGATTCAAATTAATTTCCGTTCTAATATGTATTATGCGAATGAAATTGAAATTCGATGATGAAAGAAAGGTTGTTGTTCGCGTTACGCGTTTGTAGCGGATCTCTTTCCCGCATCCAGCACCTGCGAGAGATCGGGCCGTGTGGCCGATGGTTGAGCAAACAATACGGACGATGATGCACCATCTCGAGCGCATTGTCCGTAGCGAGTAGTAGTAGGCGGCGGATTTATCTGCCTACTCGTAGAGTCAGGTAGAGGAGCCAAGCAAGGTCCTCGACCCTCGGGACGCGTCGCGCGAGTCGACAGAACCCGATGGATCTTCCTTTCGTTCCAGCTCGGGATTTCGCACGGGAACGTTGACATTTCCGTCGATCGCTTTCGCACTTCCCACTTCTTAGAAGGAGAACAGGTAGTCCAGTTTTCAATGGATTGGACGCGTTCAAACAGAGCTTAGAGCTGTTTCGCGATCCTGTCGTCGTTTATATAAGATAAAAAGTAAGAGCGTAGCGCGCGAGATATCGAAACTGCGCATAATTGCGCGCTAATCTGAATTCTTGGCGCATATGAAATTCCAGCGCGTGCCTGTATAGGGATTTGTTTATTTGTTCGTTCTTTAGAAGGGTCGAGGGAGGGGGGAGGGGCGGAAGGAAAGGAGGAGAGAGAAGGCCATGCTTTTAGATTCTCGGTCACGCCACTCGCGCATCATGAGTCATCTGTGATGCACCGTGGAATTATTAACGCGAGAATTTATCACTTATGGTCTAGCTGCGTGCCGAGTGTAAACTATCGATGATCTATGCACGAAATGCTGCGAAATATATTATCGAAGCACGCGATTATCCTGGAAAACGCAAGAGTTTAATATCGTCGTATCCAAGTATCTCGTGAAACCAACATCGATCTTTTGATCTTTCAAAAGACGTGTTAACAGATGATCAAAATTAATGCATCGTTTCCCGTTAAGATGCAAATTTCATGCTCTTTAAACGAAGATTGGAACGTAGTGCGACATAGTTGGACAAGATCTATGTCGCGTAAATACGCAATTCGTAACGAGAAAAGAAAGAGCGCGCGCTTCTATCAAAAGAAGCGTTCGCTTCGTTCGTCGAATTTCAACGATTTCACTGAAAAAAAAAACGCGAAAGTTCGTACTCAGCATGCAAACTATCCGGAATCTCTCTCGTCACGTCACGAAATTCCAGGACCTTTGGCACAGGCGTAGAAGAGGCTCGTAGGGCTGAGCGCGGAATGAGCGCCGATGGTAAGTCGGTTCTTCGCATACCGAACTCTCAGGTAGGTTGGAAGGTGGTGAACGAGCTAGACGAGGAAAGAAACGAGAAATCTGTAAGGGGAGAGAAAGAGAAAGAATCAACGGCGAAGGGGAACAGAATTGGAAACAGAGAAGAAAGAGTAAGAAGACAGTGAGAAAGAGAGAGAGAGAGAGAGAGAGAGAGAGAGAGAGAGAGAGAGAGAGAG
>NW_006263390.1:11767-14490 GCF_000469605.1 Apis dorsata
GAGCAAGTAAGCAGACAAGCAAGCAGGCAGAGTTTGGTATAGTTAGTCTAGCTGCTCGATGCTGCGAAGCGAGCTGAATGCCGAGGCTCCGGTATATCGAGGTGCGCTGTACTACCGCTCCCCTCTCCAAGATGGCCGCCGTTTGGGTCCAGCCGGGTTCCCCTGACCGAGCCAGCCGAGTCGATCGTGTCAGGGGAAGGGTAGGCCTTGCAGGTGCCGCCATGTCAGTGCATGCCTAACCTCGAAGCCGCGCGGAACGGACGCTGGGCCCAACAACGCCAACATCTCTCACGCAGTGTTTCCATTTTCATCAGCCGTTGTTCATCGAGGCTCGTTGTTAAATCACAAGATCGACCATCTAAAATTCTCGCGATTCGCTACGTTTCGTTCGATCGATCGCGTGTGCGCGAGATCTCGGATCGAACTTGTATAATATACAGAGGAACCGAGAAAGAGGTGTATCGAAGCGAAAGGAGACTCTGTCTAGAAAGAGAGAGGATCGGAGTAAACGTTCTATGATACGCGACGTGGAAAAGTCGTATCAAACGTGGTTTTCATATCTTTTTCTTGTTGAAGGTGGTTCGCGTCGCGTTCATCGTTCGTGGATCGTTGGTTGTTGGTCGTCGTGTAGGCAGTGTATCGCGCGTGACAGTTTTTGGGGAAAGACCGCCTGATGTTATTTAAACGCAAATACAGCCGTGAATCGAGGTGAGAAGTAAATTCGCGGTAAAAAAAAAAAAAAAAAAAAAAGAAGAAGGGTGATTAACGTACATTTCGATTCGTCTCACTTGCCCGTTAACAACATCCAAAGGAGGTAAGAACGAACGAACGATCGATCGATCGACCATTTTTCGAATACGAGAGTCGAGAGAACAAAAATTTGTATGCAAAGCGGTTAATGGTGGCCGATGAAAATGAGAAAAGAAGAAAAGATTACGAAGCTAAGGGTATAGAGATCGATTGGCGGAGGAAATCGTGAACGAATCGAGAATGAATTTTTGAATCGGATCCGACGGAAGCCAAGAGATGAAGGGCGTTCCAGACGCAAAGCGATCGTGGCGAGTTCGCGACCGATCGTGTTGATCGTCGAGTTATCGGACGTGAATCTAACGCGAGGAATGTACGATATCTCGAGGCGAAGATATTCTAGAAGAGGTGAGGACAGCGCGGATACCACGGGTTGCTAGAGAGAAGAAGATAGATCTAGGGAGAGAAAGTAAGAAAGAGGACGAGAGAGCACGTACGCGGTGTTAGAACGAAAGGAGGAAGAAGAAGAAGAAGAAGAAGGAGAAGGAGAACCGTAGAAGAGGAAACGAGGAAAAGAAAGGAATAAGTGATTTGAAGGAGAGAAAAGGACAGGAGAAGAAGGTGGAACGGGGTCGGATAAGCTCGCATCTACCGAAGGAATTTCCACGAGGCATAGCGAGTCCTGGCGAACGGCATGTTTATAATCTAGCACAGTCACCTTCAGAGACGTTGGTTCGTTGGTCGAAAGGATCGGCAGGCAGGTTATACACGGAAGGATAGGCGCGAACGCACAGTCGAACGTAATTCCTAGAAAGGAATGGTGGAAGTGTTTACGAGAGAAACGAGTTGGATAGAATCGTGATTGTGGTTGGTTGGTGGTGATACTGATAGGTAGTGGGTGATCAATGTGTCGATTGATGATAGTGTATAAGCGCTCTCTTTAACCGGTGAATTTTTTTTAAAATATCGACGAAACTCGTGCTCGGATTTTCTCGATTAAGAGACGGACAGACTCGGAAAGACGGACAAACTGAGACGAACAGACAGACGGATAGAGAGAGAGAGAGAGAGAGAGAGCGAGTAGAGAGAGTTTTCGTGGCCGTATGAAGAAGATTCGGAGGCGTCATCTCACGATCGATCGTTCAGGAATGGAAAGAGAATCGAGATAATAGCGAAGGAGGGCGGAGGTGGAGGTGGAGGTGGTTGTGGAGGCCCCCAGGATGCGGCACCTGCTACTGTTCCTCGTCCTGGGAGCGACTCTCGCCCCGGGCACGCGTTCCGAGCTCGTAAGATACTTGGAGGTCTCGGAGAACGCTCGACCGGGTACCAGGGTGGGTTTCATCGACGCCGACAGTCCGCCGTACTTGATCGTGTCGGTTTCCGGATCCGCGGTCGATTCGGATTTGATAGTGGATCACGCGACAGGCGAGATAAGGACAAAAGTGGCATTGGATCGGGAGACGAGGCCGTCCTATAGTTTGGTAGCATTGCCGCAGAACATTCAAGTGGTGGTGAAGGTTCTCGACGAGAACGATAACGCGCCAACGTTTCCTGTGGATCACGTGGACGTCGAGTTTCCGGAGAATTCTCCTCGGGACGCGAAACGAGCTCTGCCACCGGCCAAGGATCCCGATCTCGGCCAATACTCGACCCAACGATACGAGATCGTGTCCGGGAATCACGAGGACGCGTTCAGATTGTCCCAGCATCGTGGCCGCGACGGTGTCCTTTACCTGGATCTGCAGAATTCCGGCTCGCTCGATCGTGAGGCTCGGTCTCGGTATCATCTGGTGATAGAGGCGTTGGACGGTGGTGCTCCGCCGCTTCGATCCAGGCTCCACGTGAACGTGACGGTACAAGATGTGAACGACAATCCGCCGATCTTCAATCAAACTAGATACGTGGCGAGCGTACCGGAGAATGCGACCGTCGGGACGCCTGTACTCGCGGTGAACGCGACGGACAGTGATGCAGGT
>NW_006263390.1:14684-20744 GCF_000469605.1 Apis dorsata
GCGACAATCGGATCGCGAGGAGATGTTTCGCATCGATCCGGAAACGGGAATGGTGTACGTGAACAAGGCGTTGGACTTCGAGTCGAAGGAGAGGCACGAGTTGGTGATCGTTGCGCGGGATCGTGGCGCCCAACCTCTGGAGGCGAGCGCGTTCCTCTCGGTCCGCGTAACCGACGTGAACGACAATCAACCCGCGATCACCGTTATTTTCCTCTCGGACGACGCGACTCCCAAGATAAGCGAGAGCGCTCAACCGGGGGAATTCGTCGCTAGGATATCGGTAAGCGATCCGGACTCGAGGACCGAGTATTCGAACGCTACCGTCACGTTGTCCGGCGGCGAAGGGCATTTTGGCTTGGCTACCAGGGACAACATAATATACTTGGTGGTGGTGGAGAGGCCGCTCGATCGCGAGGAAAAGCCCGTCTACGATCTCTCGGTGGAGGCGACAGACGCCGGTACGCCACCTTTGAGAGCCACTCGAACCTTTCGTCTGATCGTCACCGATGTGAACGACAACGCCCCGAAATTCGCTCGAGACAGATACGAAGCTCACTTGTTGGAAGCCTCCGAGCCAGGTACACCGGTTTTGAAGGTGACCGCGACGGATCTCGACGAAGGTGCCAACTCGGCCATCAAGTATTCCCTCTTAAATTCCACGTGGTTCACCATCGACGAAACATCCGGCCTGATATCGACCCAAACTCACGTGGACTGCGAGGCCGACCCCGCCCCGATTTTAGTCGTGATCGCGACAGACTCGGGTCGCCCTCCTTTGAGTAGTAGCGCGACAGTGCGTGTCACGGTGCACGATCTCAACGACAACGAGCCCATCTTCGAGAAACCGCTGTACAACGCGACCGTACCGGAGGATATGCCCGTTGGACGCTGTTTTCTCAAGGTAAGAGAACTCGCCAATTATCTTCGAACCATCCGTTCGTTCACCGTGTGTCGCATCGCGTTACGTAATCTCTATTTCCCGAGTAATAATCTCTCTTTCTCGAGAGATTGACGTTCGCGTTCTGTCGATGTTCGACAGATGAAGCCTCTTCTAATTGATCCGTCATCGTCGAGGACGATTGACGTCGAGGAGATACGAGGCGAATTAATTAATTAAGAGGCGCGAACGAATCTTCTCCCGGATTCGCGTATTTCGATCTTCTTGCAACGAGCCGATGTTTTCGATGTTTCGCGTAAAACCGTGTCCATGTTGTAAAAAGGTTTCCGGTAAATGCGCGTGAGTCGGCCGAAAGGGCAGCGGCGCCTGGGACCGGTCGCGCCGCAAGCCACGTATCCACGTTACGCTGGGAAACTCGTAATTGGTACCGCCGTTCCAAACGTTTTCTCCATCGCGCCATACCTCTGCCAATTAGCAGTACCGCGTCTTATACTATATCGTGGAAAATATTCTCGAGTATATACGGTATACAATATACATATTCGATGAACGGACGGATTCCTCTCGTTCGATCCTCGCGTTGCTCGATGCTGGCGCGAACGTGATCGACGCGTTGATTCGATGATTTCAATGTCGTGGTCGGGTGTCGGACGATGCGGAGACGAAATAAATCGGAACGCGTTGATTCGCATTCGATGCGCGTACTACACGCGTTTGCCACTGTGCGAATCAATCGAGGAATAATCGCGGACGTAAAGTAAGAAGAGATGAATGAGAAAGGGATTGGAATATCGAGAAGCGGAGTCCGGTGGCCTCCGCTCGAAAATCGCTCGTTGCTCGTTGCTCGTCGTGTATACGCGTGCCGTGGAGACGCGTTTCGTTCGCGCGGGAAAACCTGGTTACGAGCATCTTTTTTTTTTATGACGGCTCTTGCGATGCTCTTCCCCGAAGCGATGTAAGACAAGAGAACAAGTTGCTCTCGACATCGAGTTTGTATGGTATGTGTAAGTATTCCTCTGCCAATCCGATTGGACCCGGACCCCCGCTTCTCCCCTCTCCATATAACGTGGTCGCAAAAAAAGCAAAGAAACGATATCCATTCGTTCGTCGTGCAAATCAATCGATTCGAGGTGTCGCGCGTTCCTGAAATTTGAGTCAAACCGCATAAGAAATTACGCACTCGTGCGAGCGCGAACGCGGAACACACTTTATCTGATGACCTCTTTGAAGAATGATCGTTTTAAGCTTTGTGAAATAATCATCGAAAATATACGCGTCGGGCGCTCGTTTGCACAAGATAGCAAAGTCGTTACGCGACTTTTTTGCGGTTTTATCCAGCGAATCTCTTTCTTCCGTTTCGTAACGACGCAAACTTCTTCCCCAATCGCATTTACTTGGTGTATATAACAATATATTTACGTTACATTGCGATAATTTAGTTACAATTTTTTTCTTTTTTCTTCGATCCGTATATTTTTTGGATCCGTATCGAAATGGATAAAACGAAACGAACGAATCGATGCCCGAGCTGATGCGTACAACGAATGTCGAATGTCGATGGAAATATCGAGAGGAACGAAACGAGTATATTTTTCAATTGAGTGGTAGGCGGCCGAAACGGACATGGAGACGGATACGCGTGCACGTACCGCGACCCGATCTTAACGACTGCCCCCCCAACTTTCGTACGATATATATTTTATCGGCGTTTCGTTGCCTAGTTCAATGATGATTTATAATTGTTGGTCGCTCGGCTGTAATTATTATAATTACAGATTTTTCGTCGGCCTCTCCCATCCGTCGGTTTCTCGAACCCGAACCGGCCGCTTCTTTTCGCTCCATCCCCTTTCGTTCTCCGGCTCCACCCCTTTGATTCTTCGCCTTCTTTTCTCCTCCTTCCTCTTCCTCCTTCCTTCTTCCCGCAACCTCGCGTGTCTCTCCTCTCCTCTCCTTTCCTTTTCATTCCTTTTTTTCTTATTTTTCTTATTTCTCTAGTTCGAGAGACCAAAGGTACATGCGTGTATATATGTACATACATACCATATTACGTTCTCGAATATAGCGAACGAAAACAAGTTTCGAAAGTATCATCGTGATGACGCGAGTTCGAATTCTTTCGCGTTTCCCACAGAATTTCACCGGCCTTTTGTATTCGTGTTCCTGCGAATCGTTTGGTTTATCGATACGAGCAAAAGATACGAATTGCCACGATAAATCGAGTTTCGGTGTATTCGTTTCATCTGATTGGCAAACTTAACACCTCTTACCACCTTTGCGTTTCATACGTGAAAGGGATCGCGTTGCTGCGCAAAACTATTCGTATCCATCGGTCGAGTGAGTATTCGTCTGCTCGTTGTGCCTGGCGAGTCACGGGTTCCGATTCATCTTCTTCGCGCTAACCGCCCTTCCATTACCCGTCCTAACTAACTGGCAGAATCGTTAAATCGCGAGTCCTTTTTCTGTCCAAGTTTTCTTCCAAGGATGGGCGAGAAGGGCGATCGGACGGAAAAAAAGAAAGGATCATCTCCACTGCGTTTTCGAAAATATCGTAATATCGGCAGCGAAAGGTATCGATGCCCGGTCGAAACGAGCGTAAACGGAATTTAGAGGTAAATGCGATGCGATGCGATCGATCGGACCCCGGTACGCATCCTGTATCGCGGTACAAAGTGATGACCGTAATGACTCTAACCACCGTCTGACATCTGGCATTAGGCATTCGAGGTTTCGAGTGGCAACGCCCGCAGCAATTGTTGCCGTTTACGACTGCCGTGCACGCTCTCTTTCCCTCTCTTTCCCTCTCTTTTATCGCGCGTTCAGTTTCGTCCTTTGCCTCTTACTCGCGTCCACACCCGCTCCCTCGACCGTATATACCCTGCCTCTTCTCGTCCTTTCTTCGCCTCTCTGTCCGATCGTCGTCGTCCTTCTTCTTGTTTCTCTGCCCGGTCTACTCCCTCGGTTCGCTCTCGATCCTACGCGCTATAGACCGCATTCCCGAGTGCAACGACGAGGCAGAGATATATGTATATGCATTGGCGTGCACCGGTCGTTCCAGCCACCGCGTGCACGGCCTGCTCTCGCATCGCGCTACTCGCATTGCGATCGCGGCTCTATACCTTCTACTGTCCTCATCAACATCGCCGACTCTTCTCTCTTCTATTCTCTATAAATCGTACCGAGACCGTCATAAGCGTCTCCGTCTCCTTTTAATTGCCATTTCTCACCTTCTCATGCGCGAGCACACGCGAATTCTTCCGTCTCTCCCGCGTATCGCGGATTAACATATACGTATACATTCTATATCTGACTTTCTTTTCTATATATTCTCGCACATTCCCTTTCCCTAACATCTTCTAGTTTTCGTTTTGTTTCCCTAACATCTCGCGAAATTAACGGGTTGGTCTCTATGTCTGGAATTTTGTTTCTGGAATAATAAAGATCGATCGAAACTGGCGAGAAAATAATTCGCATATCTCATCGAACGTGGATACGCGTTATTAAGGAGCGAGTTATCACGGGACCGCCGTGGTGGATCGATGGAAGAGGAACGGGAATCGTAGGTTAATCTCGGAAAACGAGATCGTCGCGGCGTGGCATTGTACGTGGAGATAGTTATTTCCACGTAACCGCGAATGGATCGAGGAGGAAAGAGGGGGAGGGAACGGAGGAAAAGGAGGAGAGACGAGCGAGTTGGTTATCAAGTTTCTCGTGTGTCCCTGGATTACTCAACGTTCTCTTCCTCTGTTAGTGGGTGGTGAGGTACGAGACGATCGTCCGACGGTCGTTCGTCGTCGCGATTTCCACCGAGCTGGGAGATCTTTGCAAGGGCTACTACCTTACGGTGTTTTGTAACTTAACAAGAACAACCACGAGGAGCGAGTCGCATACCGATGAATACGATGACTGACCCTCGTGAGTAGTGTGCGTGCTGTTCTACGTACTTACTTATATACATACGTGTCCTTTGGTCGATCCCAGAGTTGCACGACACGCACGTAGTTTCACGCACGCACTTTGCTCCTTGTTCATCGTACGAGAAGGAAAGGATGATCGTTTTTTTTTTCATTCTTGTTCATTTCTTTCGTATTTTTCGCATATCGAAAAGCATCGATAAGTGAGGAAATCCCATCGATTAATTGCGATCCCTGTTTCCGCTTCCCATATATATATATAAAAGACGCGACAGTCGTTTTTCGATCGAACCGATTTTTTCTCAATCACCACGATTCTCGTTAATATCTTATTCGCGTTTTCATCGATGCGCGATTTACGTACGATGTTTACCTAGGATCGAAAGATCAATAGGATCCTATCGCGAGGCGTTTTACAGTCGCGAGAAACGTTGCTTTCTCCAATGATGACTGGTTTTTCCCTCGAAACTATCGTCGCGCGCTCGAAGGAGAAGTGTATACTATACGTCGATTCCTGGCGCATAACTGCACACGCAGCTTTTGATTGTCGATTCAGAGAGCGATATCGGCGACGACGATTCTGCACTTTGGATTTCGTGCTGCATGCCAAAGTGTGTACAACCTTGCCCGGCGTAGAGGGGAACGAGCGACTCTGATTGAACTTTACTCGAGGATCGTTATCGAAATTCTTTCCCAAGTTTCGTAAAACTTGTCTCTCAATTTCTCGATGCTCGTGAATGGGTAAGACGCGAAAGCGTGAAATTAGTATTTGAAGAGGATTTGAAGAGGTGAGAATTCGTCTGAGGAACGATCGAAACGGTTTTTTTTTTCATTTCACGGATTCTCGGTTCATTCGATCGATCGAGAAGCTGTAAATTGTCAGTTGTGTTTAACGAAACGAAAGCGAGACGAAAGGGAAGCCGAGTATAAATGCGTACACACACTTATAGGTGTACGCACTATGCATCTGGAGGCGTCTGAAGAGAAAGCGAACGTTCGATAGGCAGATCGGTGCCAACTATAAGTCGGGCTAACCGATCGTGAAAAGGTGGTAGGGGAGGGAGCTGCGTTCGAGCCGCACTTTCCAATGCACTTGGTACGAACGTTGTACCGGGAAAGTGCATATGCGTTCGACTGTCTCCGTTTGCCACGTTTCGCACGAACGCGCGAATCGTGATTGAAAATGTGTACGCGTTCGTTTCCTTCGCGAGACGACATTCCCTTCTCTCTCTCTCTCTCTCTCTCTCTCTC
>NW_006263390.1:20868-26556 GCF_000469605.1 Apis dorsata
TCTCTCTCTACAGGAGGCTGTAACCTACAAAGATAGTAAATTATACGGGGAATGTCGTTCCTTCCTGAAAAAACGATGCTTAAATCGATCCTGGTTTACGCGTTTTACACCATCTGCCACCAAGGATAAAACAAGGATCTCGCTATTTCGATTTCACGCGTAATTCCATTAGCGACTACCTCGATGCTCGTTCTAGACATTTTCTTCTTGGTTCTTCGTATCGTGTCTCCGGTGACTCATGTCGAGCCTAAGTACGTAAGTAGAATACGTAGAATCTGTATACTTGTCGCGAATACTTGTTGGACCGATTCGAGAAAAATCGATCGCTTTTTGGGCATCGATTCGGGCAGAATTCGTGGGTAAGTTTGTCGCGCGTGCTCGTTGGAAAATTAGAAAATCTGTTTCTATGGCCAGCGGTTACGAAACGCGAGTCTCGGCGGACATAGTTGCCGATTGCTGTACGGCGAAACATTAGCGAGTCGAGCCGCTAGATAAGCGGTCAATTGGCGACTCTTCCGCGTTTGAAAAGGCTTGAGAAAATCGTAAAGGAAAGGTTGTTGGAGCTGTATATCGGCGGCACTCGAAGAAGGTACGGTCGGTGAGATGGGCCGAGTGACGACCTCGATTGACCCGTCGATCCGTCACGGCTCCCCTCTTGAACGGCTCGCACAATTAGCCGGGTAAGGTGCAAGAACGAAGGATCGCTTCACGTGCGTCACGTGGAAGCTAATATCGGGCTAATGCAGCGGCAAGTACGCGTTCGATAGATATGTTTGGTCGATCGATTCGTCGAACGATCGCGTTGATTCGGTGGTTCGGTTCTTCTCGAAGCGCGTAGCTGCGTGAAATAATACGCGCGAGACACGCGTGTCTCGCTAATGGATTCTCCTGGCCCGAGGCCGATTCGTTTTCGTCGCGTCATCCCCACGCGGAATTTGATTAATTACGACCGCACGACCGGCCCCGGTAATTACTTTCCGATAGGATCCGCGCCTTTCTTCTCACTCTCCACCAATCATCTCTCCCTTCCCGTCTTCCTTACCTCCTCCTCCTCCTCCTTCTCTCCTCCGTCTTTTTTAATCATCTCTTCCCTTCCACGGAAATTCGTCGTTACGCCGTTCGATCGATGCGATCGACGATAAGTCGACTTATCGGTTCCCTCCGAGAACGATGTCTGCATCTTTTAGAGGTTCGACGTACGCGATGCGCGACGTCAAAACCTTGGGAAATTCTCAGGATATGTATAAAACTTTATTTCGTCCATCGAATCATCGATTTTCGCCAATCTCGACGATCGATCTTGATCGTCGTTGATCTCATCGTTGAGATCTTCTCCTTTTTTTCTTTTTTTTTTTATTCGAAACAAATATCATTCTCGAATCCACGGTAATTCACGGGGAAACGCGAACGAAATTTATTTCATTAGATTGTACGTTTAAAGGCCAAATTAATCGAGAGATAGATTAATAGTTTATCAATTCATGTTCGTATCCACGATGAATGCGTTCTTGGTTATGTGAAAACAGGTCTATCGATCTGTCGGTTACCGCATAAAACTTTTTATTTTTTCACCATGACCAATTCTACCCGCCATTGGCCTTCGCCGTAATGGACTACGAATTTGCCTTCACGATAGATAATTATAGCGTAACGCGCGTTCACTACATTTCCTGGGATCGTTCCTATATATTATCACGCATCGCTTCGACTCTCCATTACCCCCGATATCCCTTATTCCCCTTCCATTCCGGTAGCTCGATCTTTTTCTGTCGGCGTTTGCGACACGACTACGCCGCTTTAATTCCCTTCGCTTTCCCTTTTCATTTTCCATGGTTTTTCACTCGCGAATCCGCGCATTTTTTCTTCATTCTTTTCACATGGCCTCTCGACTTCTCGTTGCTCGTTCTCACAGTTTGATCGTAGGTACCTACGCTCGTTGTACACGCAACACGGCCATTCGGTGGGATATTCGATCGAAGCAGCGGGGAGCGAAGCGTACGTACATGTATTAACGGATTTTGTCGATCGAGTACTCGGTCGATGTACGAACCTTTCTACGAGCCGTTGAAAGGGGTAATCCACGAACTCGACGTAGCTAATTTATAGGCGCCTAAGGCATTCTGATTATGTCGTTAGTGGCTCGAGATAGAGCAACCGGAGTACCGGGGACCACTTTTAACGCGGTTCAAATCGTTCGGTAGGCGAGCCAAGTGCAAACGAGGACAGTGCCGTGCTTCCGAGGTACACTTTTAATTAGACCGACTACCAATCAACGAGATATCATTCGAGTGCTCGCAGTCTCTCGATTCGTACCTGACGATACATCGATTCGTATTTCCTTCTCCTTTTTCTCCTCCTCCTCCTCCCCTCCCCCCTTCATCCTTTCCTGATACCTTCGGATCGGTTAACCAGAAACATCGGAAGCCGTTTTATTTTTTCTCTCTCCTTTCTCGAGAAATTTATTCGCTCGATAACCGAATAACCGAAATGAATTATTATCGATCGCGTAACGCGTCCTAGACACACACGCACGGACACATGTCCGTAATTGGTTTGCGATAATAGATTTAACAGTTCGGATCAACTGTTTCCGACTGTTAGAGAAGAAGGGGGAAATAGACGTTTAATGATAATGTCCGAACCGGATAGAATCGCGAATCAATCAACCGAATGCTGTTCGAGTTGGATCGGTTGGAAGACAAAGATGGAGAAAAATTTCGCTAGGAGGAAAGAACATCGTTTGAGAGAACATGCGTGAAATTTGACGCCCCGTTGATAATAGGAAGGGATAACTCGTCGTTCCCCATAAAGACAAAAAACGAACGACTCGATGAAACGAATGCCAGGGGCGAGGTCGACTTTTAATTAAATGGACGTTCAATCAACGGGCGTCTATGTATCGTTGACTCCGATTACTCTCGGCGAGTAACCGATGCATTTCCGCGTTCCCCGGCCACTGCAACCAACAGTGGTGAAGGTTTCCGTTCCGTAGAAAGAGAGATATCGTCGAAAACTTATTCTCGGAGGTCACTCCCCTCGAGTCACTTTTCCCTCCTCTTGTCCGCTCATCCGCTCGATTTTATTTCGCTCGTACGTCGTTTTTTCTTCCCGTCCTCTTCTTATCGACGATCCACCACGAAAGCTGGAAACGTCGGATGAGAATGTAACGAGCGATTAGCCACCACCTGTTTCTAATTAATTCGGTAAAATGAAGCGAGCCGGTTATTACATCGCGTCATCTTCGTATCGAACGGTTCGCGAACCAGTTGAACGATAAGCAAAAGAAAAAAAAAAAAAAAAAAAAAAAAAAAGAACCAATCAACGATAACTAATTCGATAATTTTCGTCTTTCTTCCAAGCTCGTTACGTTATAGGAATCGCCGTTCGTTTGATTCTTTTTTTTTTCTTTTTTCCTTCTCATCTTTACTCCATCTTTTGATACCCTCGTTCTAATATAGAATACATATGTATATATAAAAATACGTATTGAATTTTGATATTTATCGAGATAACTTATCGTTACGATTCCTATCGTCCTCGTTCGTGTTCTTGATCGTGATCGAGAAATGCAAGGGAATCTTTCCGATCCGTTTTTCGATCGCATGCTCGATTCTATTGAAACGATGTCTGAACGGAACGATTCGAAATGATTTTCTTTACCGTGTTTCGGAAATATATATTGTCTTGCGTCAAACGTTGAAAGAAGTCGGATCACGGTTTGGACGACCTTGCTGCGAACTCTCCGAGAGAGATTTCGACTTGCATAACTAGGCCTGGTTGATTCTGGCGGAACAGAAACCGCGAGCGATGCCGTAACACGTTTGAATAGAAGGAAGAGTGGAGAGAGGGATCGGCGGAACACGGCGGAGGACAACGGAAAGGGAAGGGAAGTGCAGTGGAAAAGAGAATAAAAGAAAGCGGTTGGGAGAGAAAGATACGTCGTGCGTCGGGGCATCGGACTAACAGCAGGTGGTTGGTTAGCTTATATGCCTTCCCGGGAATCGGTTTAATCTACACACGCACACGCTGGTACCTGCCACGATCTGTTACCTTCTCGTAGTAGACCGAGTCGCGATAGTTGAGCACCATGTAAATGGCATGCGTATCTTTCGAACGAGTATTACAATTGGAAGAACGTCGCTCGAAAGCGTGTTACGCGTAACACGACATTTCTGTGATTTATAACGCGCGCGTGGCATGAACGATCGTATCAGGTGGATGCATCGTTTTACTAACTCCCGTCGTTTGTTAGTTTTCGAGTAACGAGTATATACTATCGTATACCAACGTATCATCGAAATTTCAAATTCCCAATCGTTTTATTTTCGATTCGTGCATGGTATATCAGGTTGCAGGGCGAACCTTAACCAATCTAGAACCAGGAAGTTTTCGAAACGATCCGATGGTGGATGCTGTAGGCCGTGTAATATCGGTAACGTCGAATACCGAAGTTTCCGCGAGAGATCGGAGAATGCAATTGCCCATGTTCGCCGCGGCTTAGTCTCACTCTTTCTCTCTCCCTTTTTCTTTTTCCCTCTCTCTCTCCTCTCCCCCTCCGTTTCCCATGGTTTCGTTGGTTTTAGACATGTATCGCGAACCGTTTCTCTCCTCTCGTTCTTCCATGCTTTCCAGTTAGGTACGCCTGTCCGAACGCCTATCTTACGATACCGTTTCGTGTAGAGAATCGGTAGAAATTAGCCAATTTTCAAACGTAGTTCCATACCGTCGTAGTGGATAGCCCTTCTTTCCTGCTTCTCTCTATCTCGATCCTTCCTTTGTTCGACACGAGGAATTTGACGGTGGAGGAACGAGGTGGGCAAAATCTTTGAAGTAGAAGGGATCGAGGGACCACCTGTCGCTCGATGTACGCTTTGTAGCGGACTCCGTTCACGATGTCCGCGCGCGTACGTCACCTCTTTCGAGTATGTATCCGTGCGTGTGTATATCTCGAACACCATATACGTCACGCATAATATTCGCGGTTCGATCAAACTTGACGCGCGTCAGTATTTGTAAACCGGTAAGACGGGTAAGCAACTGGTACTCCTTTCGAGACGGTATTTTTATTTAAATAGTTTTCAATAATACAGCGCGAGTAGTGTCGCGCGTAACGGCACGCGATTCGGTATCCTCGGTATGCGCTTTGAAAATAATCTTTTCTTCGAGGAAACTTTCGAGACCCCGTGCCGAACGAGCCGTTATTAAAATATTTTTCCCCGACACGTCCGCACCACTTTCTCTAGGATCGTTCCTCGTTCCTCCTTCTCGATCATATCTCGGATCAATGGTCTTATGTCACACGTTCCTCTCCTCGTCGAAGAGCGCAACAGTTATTGTGTGGTCAAGGTGTAACTCGACCCTCGTTACTCCTGTGAAACGAGTCGTCGTAAGTAGATCGTTCCAGAGCTACACGACTTCTCTTTCCTTCCAAATTCCTAGAAAAACTCGAAATTACTAGCTTGGAAGAATATTCGTGTAAATGTATCGTCACGATGTCAGAACGAATTTACGTTCCTCCGGATTGAATCTGTCCCGTTATACCAATGCCGACGGCCAATGCCATGGCCGTTTGGTAATAATTATCATTGGTGGGAATACGAATTCTTTTTCTCTTCTTTTTCTTAACATTTTCGAGAATGTGCAAATTTCGAAATTTCGAAGATTTAGAAGGAAGATTAGAAAGATTTT
>NW_006263390.1:26663-29669 GCF_000469605.1 Apis dorsata
TCGATGCGAGAAACGAGAGGCAAGAGAGTGCACGCCGCAACTGAACGCTGAATGAAACAGCAACGCGCATACCGTTTCCAACTCGTGTAACCCGAACTGAAAGTCACTCGGCCTATCTTACCTTTCTCTCCTCGTCTCTTTCCCGCTCGTTGAATCGCCGCCCGTACCAGATCCAATGTGGCCGACCACATGTACCACCGTATCACCAAGGACTGACGAAGGGAATGCATGATTCTAGCGCGTGCTTTTTTCGTGTAAATAAATATCTACATAATGCTTTTCCGATCCGGTCATTTCTCCCAAAATTTTCTCCTTTTTCTTTATTTATTAAATTCGCTTTTTCGTTTTTCCGAAGATCCGCTATACGCTACGAGAGAAAAGTAAACGAATATATAGATAGATGGATATAAATGCGAGCGAATATAAATGCGAACGAGTACTCGTGTTCGTTGTCGAATTTGTCTTTCAAAGGTTTCAGCTTTGAGACGAAAACGAGACTTTCATTTTTTCATGTCACGAAATTTAAAAATTTAATTGCACCTTTTTGACGTTATAATACAAGTTGCCGTACAAAGAAAAAATCGTATGATGTAAAAGATGCCCGATAAAAGTGAAACGTTAACCCGAAATTATGGAAGGGGAGATACGAGAATTAAAAACGGTGCTGACATTGAAGTATGAATTATTAATACACAGCGGTAGTTCGAGCGAGTAAGTTAGCCATCGTTTTCGATTTTTTTTTTGTCTCTTTACCGTTTGCTTCCTACGCGATCTAAGAAACTTTGAATCACGATTAATCGTGTTAATGGGATATTTCTTTGAAAATTTACATCTCTTATCGATGCAATAACAAAAATCCTCCGAAAATGAAATTTCTTCTTCCTATATTATACGTTATATATCATTTTTGTAAATCTCTAATTTTTTTTTTTTTTTTTATTATTATTTCATTATCTTTTACGATAGCACAACGGCAGTTTAAAAGAAATTTTATAAAAAGTTTGACGAGATACGTTCGAGGAAATTGTGTGATGATCGTGGACAAATGCGTGAGTAAAAATACCATTGGCATCGATTGGCGAACGTGCGGGGGGCCCCGCGTTGTCGAGAAAGGCCCGCATTCGTTCTACAGACTCGAGGAATACGTTGGAAATGCCGAGGATTCGCTATCAGATATTCGTTACTCACATCGAGCCCCCTAACCTCCCGCCCCCTCCCTTTCCTTCCTCCCTCTATTCCGTCTGGCATCGGGATCTTCTCCTTTACGATCCGCACATGTGTTTCGTTTGTACACGGCATGTAACGTATGGGCCCTGTATTATTTATCGTACAGTCTTAGCCGCCGATCGCGAATGGGATGTACGTTGTATTCAACAGGCCCTCCGTTTACGACGCTCCGCCTAATCATGTTAATTTTACCACAAAGACGTAAATTAAATCACAGCAAGAACTCGCCTGTTTGAATTGTTTTATTCCCCTTCGAACACGCTCGATTTTCGTTTCTCTTTTCCATCGCGTTCCAATCAATCGACCGCGCATTTCCTACTTGATTCCAATACTTCCTAGACATTCCACTCGAGAGATGTCGATGTTGAAGAGAATTCCGTAGTGTTTTCTCGAGTCGAGGGATACCGAGCTACCGTGATTCGCGTTTTTTCGATTCTTCTCGATTCTTTCGAAAAACCATAACCATGGATAATGCGAATGACGATCGTTCGAGAAGGGAATCTAATGGACAAAGAGGCGAAGAGAAAAAGGGCATGGTGGATCGGAGAAAGAGCGAACGTCAATTTCACTGTCCATATTAATATTTCATCCCGATCGATGCGACGCATGCGGTGCAACACAGGATGGACAATTGACGAATCAATTTTTTTTTTCCAAGTTTTTTTTTGCCAAGTTTCACTTGCCCAAATTCATTTGTCAACAATATCAAATTTTTTTTTGTCAACAATATCCAATTCGTTAACTTGGCTCTCCCCGTGTCATACCGTGTCGCTCGATCTAAATCGTATATTTTTAGAAGATAAGGATTGTATACCTGTTCTGCTTTTATTTTGCGAGCAAAGTCGAGACTTTGATTTAGATTTGCCAACCGAGACGCGTACCGTGCGTTCTCAAGATTCTACGAAGATTCTTTCTCTCCGGTACGGATGGTTCGCTTTGCGAAGATGGGAAAAAAAGCGAGATTTTTGTTCGGGGAAAAAGTAAAAGACCTACGGAAATTGTCTTTGAATTTAACGATCTTCTTTTACTATGGATCGAGTCAAAGAACGAAGGTGTCGAGAAATCTCGGCTATTTAATTAAAATCATTGAAATATGTTTAAATGGACTTTAAGAAAAATGGCCTAAGTTGGCCATGTGCTCGTTGTCGTCGTCGTCGTCGTCGGTCATATTAAAGTAATTAAAACTCGAGGATGGGGAGATGGGCGGCAACAATCACGCGCATCCTTGTCCGCGTAACGCTTTTCAAGGAGAGCCACGCGAAAACTGGAATACGATGGAAATAAAAAGATCTTGACGCGTCATCGGGGGGAATTTAATTTAATTTTATGGACGCCATATCCCTTTCGCGATTTTTTGCATCATTCTCTCCTTCGGCCATACGTACTATTCCCAATCTTCTTTATTCCATTCGCGTTTCTTCCCTCTTCTATCGAAACCGTGGAAAAGCAAAGTTTTCTTAAGATGAATCAATCTCGAAACAACGTTTTTACGTAGAAACTCGATCTATGGTCCCTTTACCAACTTTTCCTTCGTTCTTTCTCTTCGTTTTTCTTTGTCGTTACCTTTTTTTCTCTGTCTCGCTTCCTTTGCCGCCTTTCTTTTTTTCCAAACTGACCTGCGATAAGTTGAATTCCGGCCGACGCAACACCGAGACGAAAGGTAGGCGCGACCGATCCGAGAACAAGGCACGAATAAACATTGAGAATGGGAAACCGGGAAGGCCGAATGAGAGAGAGAGAGAGAGAGAGAGAGAGAGAGAGAGAGAGAGAGAGAGAGAG
>NW_006263390.1:29789-37344 GCF_000469605.1 Apis dorsata
ACGCGCGATCAGAGGAATGAAGAAGGAAGAAAGAGGAAAGGAGATGAAGCGATTCTCGTACTACACACGGTGAGCAGAGTTTGCCTCGAACGCGAAAAAGAGAGTAGCGTTCTCGATTTTGCCTCCTTTAAAGGAACACGCCGGTTTTATTAGCTCGAACGATTCAAAGAAATTCCCAAGAGTGAAAGGTAGTCGCGTTCTTCCTGTGTCTTCCGATCCCACCAATGCATTTCAACTAACGAACGTCGTCTTTGCTCCTTTGTTTGTCGTTCCTCAACGATGCGCGATGCGGATTACATTAATCCTCTGTGGCTTTAGGAATGAATACGCCTGAATAAAATGCCGACAGATTAATCTGTCACTTTCTCGAACGATTACGCGTGTATCTCTCAAAGCACGCGGGGAAGAAGAATCTATGCGTGTATGAGTGTGTGCGTGTACGCGCGTGTATACGTGTGCGTCTCGAGCAGATTCTTAGATCGTTTCGCGGTGTTGACGATGATAACGATTTTCCCAAGAAATCGGTGAAGCGAACCATGTGCAACTTTCGTGTAGACGTAATAACCTGCAAAGTGCATTCGCCCTCTATTAAACGAACCACGTATCGTATAGATATACCTCCGTTCGCTCGATTACGAAACAACTAAGTCAAGAGAAGAGAAAAGGCGTTCCACCTTTTAAGGAGAATCATCTGATCCAGTCCTGATTTTTCTTCGTTCTCTTTTCACGTACACGTACATACACGCATATATCCTCTTCCCCTCTCTTCTTCCTTCCTTTTCTTTTTTCTTTTTTTTGTCTCGTCCTTGAGTGGAAAGTTTTTTTTACGATACGTTTTTTAAAATCATATATATACATACATTTCTTTCTTTTTTTTTTTTTTTTTTTTTTTTTTTTTCGTAAGTAAATACATACATTTTCCGATAGTTTATTCGCGATTGTTCGTCATCGATATTACGAACATCGACGATAATTTCGAAAGCGAACGAGGAGCGTGATAAAATTCGTAGAATTAGAAGAGGATCGGTGTTTCTTTGTTTTCTTTTTTTTTTTAAGATAGGATAACGTTTACGCTTATGCGAGGTTCACGAACAATACGGGAGCAATATTTTGAATCGATCTGTCAAAAGGCAGAGCTCTCGGGTTATTGTTTGTGCGACACGTTCGTGTTCGGTGGCTACGCGTGCTCCA
This sequence comes from Apis dorsata, assembly GCF_000469605.1. Classification (NCBI taxonomy): domain Eukaryota; kingdom Metazoa; phylum Arthropoda; class Insecta; order Hymenoptera; family Apidae; genus Apis; species Apis dorsata. Next base: position 30,981 of record NW_006263390.1, read on the forward strand.
CTTTCGAAGTTTTTCGGCGTAGTTCCCCTGGAAGACGAGAAGACGAGCATCGGGCAGCAGGGGTTGTTGGATTCCTACTAGGACCTAGTAGGTGAGAGCATGGTGGAAACTGGTCGGTCGGTCGGTCGGTTGTGTACGGGCCGTGGAGGAACGGACGGGACGGGACTAGGTAAGGGGGAGAGAGAAAGAGAGAGAGAGAGAGAGAGAGAGAGAGAGAGAGAGAGNAGGGTGAGTAAGAGGAGAAGGCGGAATGAGCGGCGAGGACGAATGAGCGGTGAAGAGGGGGAAGAAGAAAGAGGGGATAAGGGCCAAGAGAGTGAGACGACCGGCATTCCACGGGGCCCGTATTAATTATACCAGGCTTCGGTGATGCTATGCGAGCGCGAGCGAGAGAACACTCTACTCCGTTCTCTTTTTCTATTCGTCCAGTTATCTCCATCTTCGTCGTTCTTTTCTCGCGCTCGCAGTCGGAGCGAGGAGGATCGCCTCGGACCGGACTACTACACGGATAGAAAAGGAACGGTGAGGGGACGAGAGTGGGATCCTTCTCGACCGCGGTAGGAGTACGCTAATGCGGATCTACTGCCTCTCTAACAATAAGCCGGAACGCTTGAAGGAATAAACTGAGAGAGAGAGAGAGAGAGGAGGGATGTTACTACCTACTAGGTAGGCAGTGCTAAGTGACTTTGTATCGCGACAATTCGTATACGCGTTCATCGCCCGCCGATCGTACTTTTTAAAGAAAAAGATGGGAAAAACGTCCACGTTGTCCACGTTTGAAGCACGATTTACGATTCGTCCCGAAGCGTAGATAACGATAAAACTCGTTCACTCGTTCTTTGGCGGACTTTGAAAAAGGAGCGAGATATATTTCTCTATTTCGAGTTTGCGTGGAATATACGTGAGCGGCAGGTATAGTTAACGCGTATCGAGTATAGCGAGCGCATCCGAGGGAAAGACGCAGAAGAGGTAAGGGAGAGTAGGAGGGGAAGAAAGAACGTAGCTGGCAAACGAAAGAGGATGGAAAGTAAATTACCTCTAGGAGGAGGGCTAGTATACGGGACGGGGGGTTAAGTTGGAGGATGAGATGGCACGAGACTGCGGACGGACTGAGAGGATTCGAGAAGAAAAGAAAAGAGCGGGAAGGGGAGGAGGAGGATATAGAGAGGCAAACTAGAGAGACCGCTGACCGACGGTAGGCTAGTGAAATTGCACTTTTAAAAGTTTAATCTCATAACGTAACATCTTTTCTCTTTCTCGCGACGATAATTCTTCTTAAAATAAATAAAAATCTCTTTCTTTTCTATCAACGCGATTATCGAAATATCGTTTCTTCGAAGAAAAAAATAGGTATAATTGCGTTAATGCGATGTAAAAAAAAAAAAAAAAAAAATGTGCGTGCGTTTTTGCGTTTGCATAGGAAGGACTCGGATTGTGAGATCGCGCGAGCGAGTTTCCGCGCGCGGTAGCGTTGCGTGCATGTTGCACGACGAAGAGACGGACGGAGTGGAATGGTAGCCACGCGAACGCTTCGGGCGAATCCTTACCTCTCGATTCTTTTACCTATATGTCCTTACCAACGTCTGGATACACGTTGGCTCCTTCGCATCGGCCGACCTTGAATCCGTTTCTCCCTATGTATCGTATAAGTGATTTTGATTTTTCGACCGATATAATCGACATCATTCGACACCTTCATCGTTTCGTTCATCGTTTCGCGTGATTCTCATCGTACCATTGTTTCTAGAGAAGAACGAATGATCGTCGATATTTGAAAAATATTGCGAGATGTTGAGAGAGAGAGAGAGAGAGAGAGAGAGAGAGCCGACGTAAATCACAGCTTACAATAGTTACCGTTCGAGTTTACGGCGGTTGTATTATCCTAATGTATCTTGACGGGTTGGTACCCCCCGATGAATTTGAAAAAGGGTTTGGAATCTCGACGAGGTTGTCGTCCTAAATAAAAAGAACGCGACCGAGAGGAATGGAAGACGGAGAGGAGGAAGAGGATCGGAAAGGACCGGCTAAAGGTTGTGTGCTTTTGTGAAAAATCGAAAAACAAATTAGTCCGTGCGTCGACGCCAGTCACGAACGAGCGATTTATCAAAAATTAATTATCCATTAGGCTTGGGATTGGGTAGAAAAGTGTAGCTTTGTTGCGCACAATAGTTGGCTGCCCGAGGCTTTGCCAGGTATAACGGGAAGAGAGAAAAAAAGATTCAGGGCGGTGAAGAGCGGCGAAGAGCGGAGAAGAGCGGAGAAACAGAGGAATGGATCGATGGGGGAGAGAGAGAAAGAGATTCGGAGTCGTAACACAAAAAATCGTCTACGCCTCCGAATATCCTGCGCCTCTGCGTTGTATCTCTCTTCCCAACGGAATGTCCGTGTTGTCGTTTCGCCTTCCATCATGACCATTTGAGATTTAAAATTTTCCTAATTCCACCATCATGATCCACGATATTGGTATTATAAGCGGAATTGCGATTCGTTTGATAGAAGAATGGCATATTTAGTTGGAACCAGATTTTTTCGAATCGAGTTCCCTTCTTATTTACCTTCAAATGCATAATTCAGGGGAAGAAGAGCGAGACGCGAGGTGGTCACCGGATGACCCGAAGGGTCAAGAATGCCCGAACCGCGGAGAACCGATCGGGGTGGAGCGTGTACACTCGGTTCGGGACGGACCCGTGCGTCCATTTACGACAACGATTCGAAGGATTTTTCAACGGGAGGGAAGCTGGCAGACATTTTAGCGGACTACGTTAAATCGTAGAATTAACTTTTTGGTTAGTTGCACGTTTCGTTCTTCGCATATCCGCGTATAATTTACAATATTCATTTCTTAAATCTGATTCTCGCTTTGACTCTCGACTCTTATTTATATCGGCGGACATATATTCGATGTTTTCGTTCACAGGTGTTGCTCGTAGCGATACTTTTCCGATCGAATCGAAGAGAAAAATAATATAAAAAATTCTGACGAAAATTTTCTTCCTTCCCCCTTCAATGGGGAGGAAAAAAAAAAAAACTCTCCTCTCCTTTTCTTTTCTTCGTCTCTGAGAGATTTTCGAGAATGAGAATCATCGATCTTGGTGTAGGCTCTGGTTCCATCCATGAGCGAGTACGTTGGTGAGGTAGTGACGGTTGTTGCATTTTTGTGGGTGGATATCGAGGAAGAGGGTCTTGTTGCCAGAGGGGACACAGGAGAGAGGAAGGAAGAGAGAAAGAAAGAAAGAGAAGTAGAAAAAGTACGGGTGGGAAAGAAGATTTTATTTTTGGTGGGTGGCTCGAGGTACGGCCTTTCTCGATTCCTCCTCCTCCTCCTCCTTCTCCTCATCCTCCTCCTTTTTCTCCTCTTCTTCTACTCTTTCGGCTGTTCGTTCTTCCGTACCACCTCCAAGGATTCGTTCGAAGGGACATCGGATACGCGCAATCGGCTAATACTTTAACGTCTGTCACCGACGTAGACCGGACTCACCAACCTTTTCTCTCTCTCTCTCTCTCACTCTCTCTCTCTCTCCCCCCTTTCCTTACCGTCATGAGAAAATAAAGTTCGTTTCTGCGATTCGTGCATCTTATCTGAAGGAGGATTCGCGCGTCGTTCGCGAGTTATTCGAACATCGATTCGTCAAAACGCATTGACGGTTAATTACGCTCCTTTTCCGGGGACAAGTTTCGCGACATCGAAATCGTCATCTTTTCCTCGTTTTCCACTTCATTTCTCGACGCTTCGAAGTTGCTTTTAATCTCGCTCTCGTCTATTATATATCGTTTATATCTTTGTCGTTTCGAGAACACCAAGAATTAGAACACGAGGTGTGTCGTTTTATCCGTTGTAGTATGGGATTAGATTGCGCTGGAATCTGTGTGTTCGAACGATTCGATATTATAATAGAAATCGCGATCTTCGCTCGATTTCGATGTCTTTTTCGTCAAAGTGTATGGGTATCCTTGAAAAACATTTGCGAAATGGAAATTTATAATTCCCGTCTGGGTGGCAACCCACGCGGTTTAATTATCGATAATCTACTTAATCGTTCGTGATCCGAGGCGGCCGCGTGGGACGCAAAAGCCTTTAAATCGAGCAGACGGAGGCATATGCAGATTTTCAAGGTACGTGCGCGCGGGTACCGGTCGTCCTACTTTCTCGCTGCTTGTCGCAGGTCGCGAATTCTCGGCTGCGCGACAGTGATTTGTTTCGCGAGTTGCAAAACAAGAGGTACGAAGGGAGAGAGGGGATGGGAGATAAAGAGAAAGAAAGGTGAAGATCGAGTTGAAACGAGAGGAAGAGTCGATGAAACGAAGGAACGAAACGAGTGGTCGCCGAGTGGGGAAACAGGACTGGGTGACAGTGCACGCAAGCGTGACCACGTGCTAGACGAGGATCGAGAAATGAATTCGAGTAAGCACGTAGAGACGAAGGATGAAGGAGGAATGCTACGTATTTGTTTACTTACGTATGCCGATGATATTTTCGCTCGCGTAAAAAAAAATCGTTTTAATCGCGGTATCGCGGATCGATATCGCGTGACAAAGTCGAATCGTTTCCCTATTTCTAAGAAGGAATCGTTGCTGTATCGCGATCAAAAGTAGGCGCGAGCGTCCGGATTGTGTTCAGAAACGACGCCTTAGCTCGTCCTCCTCCAGCTTCCTTCTTTTTACTCTCGCTCTTCCTCTCTTACACCGCTCTTTCGTTTCGCACGCTTCGCCTTTCTTCTCATTTCCCGTCTCCTTCGTTTCTCTTCTCTCTCCGTTTCTTCATCGTCTTCATCCTTGTCGTCCCATTTTTATTCTTCTCTCTCGCTCTCGATATCTTAATTGCCCGTCTGCCGAGATATTTTCGCGAATCGCAAATTTATGGACCAGCCCCTCAATGGATCGCGCTAACGACGTACTCGTATACCTATATAGGTATGTACGACCGCGTACCGGCACGAACTCAACGCGAGAAAGAGAGACAAGGACAAAGGAACGGGAATTGATGAAAAAATTCAAAGAGAGAATGAGAGAAAGAGAGAGGGAGATGGGAAGGTAATGGAAACGTAATCGTCGATCCCTCGCTGCGAGAATCGTTTCGTTAGTTTGCGCGTTCTGTTTCGAAAGGAATGAATCGGCATTTATCGCGATATTATCGCAAGAATTGCCTATAAATCGATGATATCGTTAAATCCGATGGACAATATAATTTTCTTACTCGCAAAAATGAAGGTGGATAGAGTAACGATTAAGCGATGGAGTTTAGAAAAGTCTTGATGAATAGCCAGCGAGATATTTCGGTGCTAATGGAACCGGTATAAATAGCGATACGTTTATTCGCGGTATCGCTTATTAATGCCAAAATATATCGTCCTCATTATAATTTTAAATTGATGAGGATATTAAGAACCATAATCCGAAATTATTTGGTACCCTCGACGAACGTTACGACGTTCTTTGGAAAGCATTCACCATAGAGCGAAGCGGAGAGGAGACGAGACCTGAGAAAGCCAGATCATCCATTCCGAAGGAATTCACGCTAACGCAACGGATTTATCGTGCTTTCTAATGGTCGCGTCAAATTCAAAAACTCGTACTCGAGCCTGAAACTTTTCTCGATTATCGCTTATCTAAACTTGTGGGGCGTAATAACGCGTGACGTTGCTTGACACAAGCGCGCGCGCATCCCTCTCCCTTCGTCGAGTACAACTTAGATAATATCTAAACGATGATTCGTGTTATCGAGAAGAAGAATTGTTACGTCTTCTCCGTATATAGTATATAGTATATAGTATATAGTATATATATATATTGAATATAGTATATAGTATATATATTGGAATTCACCACGATCAAATTTATCAACGATTTAACTTGCCGTGAATTCTCGAATTCGGAATATATAATCCTGGAAAGATGAAAATGGTCTCCCTGGTGGTTACCTGGTCGAAACGATTCCGTGTAACGAGGAGGCTGGGAAGGATTCATGGCGGAGATACAACAGTGACGGGAGAAGGAAAGAAAGGAAGAGTGAAAGAGAAAGAAAGAAATGGAAAGAAGGGGCAGGAAGAATTTTAAGTTGGAAACCTTGTCGCCCGTTCCTTTACCTCGAAACCACGAATACCGCTGATGCTGGGATCCCGTGTCTCGCAGAGTAGAACTACCTTTGACTTTCTTAAGTCGTGAATGAAAAAAGGAACGCCGAAGGTCGAGGGAAAAAGAGACAAGGGATGTTTCGTCGACGCCTTTGACCTTATTTCGTGGCGCCTTCTTCTTTTCAAAAATCAATTGTCGATCTCTCTCAATTTCCCTCGACGACGATTAACGTCGGGAGAGAGAAATCGAACGAACGAGAGAGAGAGAGAGAGAGAGAGAGAGAGAGAGAGAG
>NW_006263390.1:37537-38331 GCF_000469605.1 Apis dorsata
TTCTATCGCCTCTTTTCCTTCGTTGTTGGTAGACGCGAGTTCGAGCTATACTTTACGACTGGATTCCCCCTCGTAAAATTAACAAAGCTCGAAGAATATTGGTTGCGGAACGCACGATCCTAATTGACGACACGCTAGCTACCTGTGAAATTGATTCACCGCGTAACCTTTTCTCGCTGACGAGTAACGAAAATATATTCTACGGAAGGTGTAGAAAACGAATTGCCACCGATCCAAACATTTAGATGTACGTTTTTGCGATCCGGGCGACGTCGTACCTGTACTGTTACGATTTGCGATCAACCGGCTCTCGATATTAGCCGGAAAGCATCGACATCGTGCATTACCCAAGGCTTTGTATCCACACGCCCACGATCGTTTCTCGATCGCTGCTCCATTCACCACGCGTATTCTTCCCCCCTTTAACAACTTCCGTTGCTTTTCTCGATTCGAGTTAAATTCTTTGCTGATTTACTACCAACTGCTGCTGTATTTCGGCTTCGTACAATCGATGGAGCAACGATGGAGGCGGAGAAAGGGATCTTTTCGCGCGGAACAGGTGGTTTCGCGCGGATTTCGTATCGCACTTGGCGCGAGTATGCGCGCACCTTTCTCGTGGATACGATTGGGAATACGCGCGACAGGGAAAGGCGGTGTTCGGTAAATGGTAGCGATAAATGAAGCAAACCTATAAAAGTTGAATGGCACGGATTGACCAAGTTGTTGCCTCGATTCTCGCGGTTCGGTGAAAAATCGTTGGAATCGTTAACCGCCATAAACGGCGGTGGCTTGCG
>NW_006263390.1:38355-40458 GCF_000469605.1 Apis dorsata
ATTAGAGTCGGTTTAGCTATATACTATGTGTAGCACGGTCGGCCTGGTCTCCACTCGGATTCAAGCCTCGAACGAAGAGAGACGATGTTTCGCTCTGGTCACGTATCCTTGCTTGTATACTTGGATCGAGTCGAATCGATTGGAATCGCGCTCGCGCGTATAACTCCTCTCTCTCTCTCTCTCTCTCTTTTCTGCGTCCCTCCCTCCTTCCCTCCCTTCTCTCAGCCGGTCAACTTTTCGTGTAAATTTTATCGACGAAATTGCGAAAAGTTGCAGAGTTTAAAATTTGCGAGCGAAACGATTCAATTCTCGATGGAGGTAATCGAGTCCAGACTCGAGAAGGCGATTGCGTGACGCATGCAAGATACATATTTATACGCACTATACAATTCGCGTAATAGTTGGATGGAAGAGTAACGCGATATCTAAAACGTGCACGCACGGTTAACGGTTTAGCGCCGCTATTCCGCCAACTGGTTTCCGCGCTAGTTCGACTAGATGACGCGTCACCGTCGATGAAATACCCCTCGATAAAATACAAGCGAATAAAGAGGAAAGGTGATATTTTAATCGTAGTTTCGATTATCTCGCTGTTCGTGTACGATATCTGGTACTTATGTGTGACGATAGTTTGTTAGACGGTGGAAGGAGATCGAGAAAAAAGGGAGAAGGGAAAAGAAAATCGTATCGAAACGTAGAATCGTTGTCGCTGAAAGGTGGTCGATCGATTTGGACCTGTGGACGATGGATCGATGGATAGAGATCGAAATAGATGCGTGCGTGTGGCGTTGAAAATCTCTCTCTCTCTCTCTCTCTCTTTCTCGTATGTGGATAACGATGAGACGGATGGCGCGGTGGTGCAAGCGTGTACTCGGGACGGACACGTTTACGGAACGTATTATCCGGTTACACGTACGTAGGTACGCTCGACTACGTAGGTGCACCCTGACACCGCTCGCGCAGCGCACGGCTTTCAACGATGGCGACTAGCAGACTGTAAATATCGTTATGCACGTTCTCCTTGCCGGAGAGGCCGCTATCGACGCTATATATTGTCAGCAATTATTGCTACAAGAGATTATTTGTTGGTAGGCCGAGGCGGATAAATCAATAACCACGGTTGGGAGGCGCGGTGAACGTCGAGGGAACGAGGGATGGATCACGGTTGGACGACAGCCCTTTATCGCGGTCATTACCGTCCTTGTCGTCGCGATTTTTACCTTGGAATCGAGCGAACCTGGTTGCTTTCGTTACTTTTACCCGTTTATTTTTGCCCCGAGTAGTACGCGATCGCGATCGCGAAACGTGAATATCGGTCGGAGAAAGAACGGCGCGCGAGAAAGCGAGGGCACACGGGATACCCGCGATGAGATACCCCCGTTTCGAATAAATGTATACGTTACTCGTGCGCCCCGAAATCGAGGAACGACGCGTACAAGCCCGGGCCTGCAAAAACTGGCAGATGCGTGCGACGTTTTTAAAGCAGTCCAACTGTATACGCTCGCGGCCGTGCGGAGGAGATTCAGGAGATCGTAAGAAAAAGAGGAGGTCCACGGTCGTAAGATTTTTCTCATTTCTTTGTTGGCAAGGCCGTTCCGTTGCTCGCGTACCCCGCGATAATCGATCGAAAATCCATCGAGAGAAGATATCCCCGCAACCGAGCGGAAACGCGCCCTCGCCCACAATCGCGATACGCGGTGTGGATACGCGCGTTCGTGTCTGTTCCATGAGAATCGAGGTTCGAGCTATCGGATCTCCTCGGTCGTACTCGTTCCCGACCTTGAAGCATGGAACGAGTTGTAACACGGGAAAAGGATGACGCGGGAACGGGTGGGGTGCATGATGATTGCAGCGACTCGAGCAACAACCTTCCTGATCTCTGTATTCATTCTATAAAAGCTCGATCGTTTCTTATTTTCGATCCTCGTAATCGTCCTCGTTTTCGCCATTTTTCATCTTTTTCTCGAAAAATGGAATGGAACGCGACCCCCGTTTTCTGTTTTCACTTTTTTCCCTCGAAATCGAAACGACGGGGGGAACGATTCCGGCAAATGGACGAAATCCTATCTACTGCCTCGTTTTGCGCGCATTTTTTTTTTTTTT
>NW_006263390.1:40645-43041 GCF_000469605.1 Apis dorsata
GTGACACACGAGGAGGCATCGCGTATAATCATTCTCCCGTAGTTGTAACTCCTTTGACGTCGACGATGACGATGTTCTTTCGACTTCGATCCGCCGTATCCTCTTTTATCGCGCGTGGATTTGACGTCGCGCCTCCTATCAGTTTCGTTCTTCGGCTTGACGTAACTCGATGTAGTTCTTTTGCGGTTCCACTCTTTTTCCAATGTTACGAGGGACAACGAGTTCCGGCGCGCGTTTATTCTCGTCCCGCGATTTACCCGTCCTCTCTCTTTTTTCCCCTCCCTCTTTCCCTTTCCCTCTCCTTCTCCCGATCTGTCGTATCACGATATTGGCGGCATATTGTACGCTCGGCATATCCCTTAAAGACGCGATTCCTTCGCTCGATACGCCGACGCGACCAGTGTCGCGAATCACCAAAATCGAAAATTCACGCGGCTCGCGAACAAGAACATTCCCATCGAGAAGAATACCTTGTTCGGTTGCCGAAAATAAGAGGAGGAGAGGGAGGATCATTGGGAGGAGTAGAGGTGGCCTTGGAACGAAGATAAATACAACACCCTCGAATCCGTCCTAGAATCCGAGCTCTAGGGGCCGAACGAAATCTAGACACTTGGACCGCAAGACGAAGCACGTTACGTGGAGAGAAGTGGAACGCGATGGGACAAGGGTAGAGGAGGAGTTGGGCCCAGTAGAGAGAGCACGGTTATTACAGAACGTTGTAAAATTATGGATCGTTAAGCGGCTTTACGAGTTTGTTCTGTTCGCTCAGGCATCTCGGTTCTTTCTTCTCTCTTTCTTTTTCCATTCGCCACTTCATTCCTCTTCCTCGGTTATTCTTTCTCTCTCCCTCTCTCTCTCTCTCTCTCTCTCTCTCTCTTCCTTCTCTCCTCTCTTCTCCTCTCCCCCTCATGCACACCATCACCCGAATATTTTTCGATCGCAGCAACAACCTTTTCAGATTCCCGATCGATCATCCCGATACTTTTAAATACAAAACGAGCGACGATTCTCTTTCGCGATTCGTTTTTTTGATTGCGTTGGATCGAGGAAGAGGAACGAGGACGCGTGTTGCGCGGGAACACGAATCGTATCTATCACACGGGGATTTTATCTCGAACAAATGAAGCGCGATCGAAAATCTTGTTGAAATAGCTAAAGTTCGTGGAGAAGATGTATCCATGTCGAGAAAGGGAATAGAAGCGTGCAGTAGAGAGCGTCGAAAAGGAGCTCGCCTCGAGGCTCGTCATTAGTCCGTGCGATCTGGCGTATCGTCGAGTCGGTCAGAAGTAAGAAGAAGAAGAAGAAGGCGAAGAAGAGGAAGAAGAGGAGGAAGAGGGGGAGGAGGATGAAAATGTGGCAGAAAATGACAAGCAAAAGGCGAACACGTGACGCGGTGGAAAGAGGGAATGGAGATGGGAGGGAGCGAGAGGGAAAAGGAGGAAAGAGGTCGGAAGGCGGTCGATATCGTTAGAAGCGCGTAAAGCTGTTTTGTACCGAACGAAACAAAAGGCACAACACGGATATCATTGCGCCGATTCGCTTGGCTATAATGGAAGGGCTGTTCGCGGTGGACTCGTCTCATTTCTTCTCCCTTCCTCGTAATATCCTCCTCTTCCCCCTCCTTCTCTGTTCGCGACCACCAAACCATTTCTCTCCCATCTTCTTCTTTTCCATCTTCTCCTCTCTCCTCGTTTTTTTTTCTCGGAAGCGAAACCGTGGCTGCGAGGTAATTGTAGTGATTATACCTTCCTCTCTCTCCGACTGTCTATCCACCTATCTATCTCTTTTTATTCCCGGCTTCGCTCCGAAACCCATCCCCACGTTCTTACGCGGTGGCATGTCCCCTCTCTCTCTCTCTCTCTCTCTCGATCTCTCGGCTAAGTCGGAAAAAATGGTTTCATCGGCATGGAAATTCGTCGAGGGACCGGGTTCTGCTCGTTGCCGGTGAAATAGCGGAGAAGAAAGAGAAGGAGGAGGAGGAAAAAAAGGAGAGAAGCCGAGTTTCCGTTTCGATCGCAACGCGGACGAGGCGAAAACGAAGAGCACCGAGCTACCGGCGCGATTTCAACTGGATGCCGTTGGAGCGAAAGAGAGTTTTATCTGAAGGGGCGACGGCGATGGCAGTTCGACGACGACGACGACGGCGGTGGCGGCGGCGGTGGTGGTGGTGGAGGTGGAGAGACTCGGGCGAAGGCGTTCGAGATGGCCGCGAAAGAGACGGCGGTCAGCCCCTTGTGGTGTGTCCGTCAGCCCGGCTATATATCACGTGTAAACGACTCGGGTATTAGCATATCTGTATCTGTCCGGTGGTTGTCCCTGCCAACTCTACCGGGGTGAACGTCTCCTCTACCCGCCTCCACCTCCGGACCCACCAGGCCCCCTACCCGAACCTACTC
>NW_006263390.1:43529-44119 GCF_000469605.1 Apis dorsata
TAGAGACGATCGACCGACGACCATCCGACTTTTGACTGCCGAAACGAAGGCAGAGGGGAGGGGGAGTGATGAAAAATAAGAAAAACGCGCGTTGGATGAAAAGAAGAGAGATGGAACTGGAGGGAGGAGGGACGAAAAAGGAGGGGAAGGGAAAGAAGTACGGAGGCCGCGCCATCGTAATAGCGGCCGAATCATTTTGCCGGGGTATTTTTCAAAATGACTGGGCACCGTAGAAGCGGTATGCCGTGTTCTCTCGCGATTCGTCTGGGGCTTCGCCGCTCCGAATTGCCCGCAGACGCGAGGGAAAGAGGAAGAAATGGGAGAAGAAAGAGGGCGAAGGTGGCAAGGAGAAGAAGCCTGCGCACCAATGTACGCGATACGTCGTGGCCGTCGTGGTCGTGGTCGTCGTCGTGTGCGCCAAAGGAAAGGGAGAGAAAGAGCGAGCAAACAAGAAAGCCGTACGTATCACGGCTGCGCCAATGAGATAAAAGAAACGAAACCGGGAGAAAGGGAGGATCGAAGGAGATTGAGAGCATGAAAGAGAGATGGAGGAAGGGTGAGAGAGAGAGAAAGAGAGAGAGAGAGAGAGA
>NW_006263390.1:44682-46406 GCF_000469605.1 Apis dorsata
CCCGGTAATTGCGTACGCCAACCGTTTCTACCGCGGGGATGAATATTTCGATCTCTGGCAAAGTCTCGGCCTCTTCTCCGAATCACCGCCAGCGTGACTCGTTCGAAAGCAGAAATCCCGGTATCGAAAGAATTCGTGCCATTGGGAAACGGGATGCGATTCTCTTTTCTCTCGATAGATTCCTCTCCTCCTCCTCCTCCTTTTCTTTCTCCTCCTCCTCCTTTTCCTCCTCCTCTTCCTCCTCCTCTTCCTCTTCCCCCTCCTCTTCTACTCGAAATCTTGCCCGTCCCTCCCTTCGGGCTATCGATTTCGATCGGGAATCATTCCGACGAATCACGAATTCGCCGCATTTTCGTTCCTTCGAAAATGAACATTGGTCGGAACAACGACGAATCGTCGAATGATCCTACAGTTTTTGGTTCCTTTGTCTTTGCGGCCCAAAGACGCGGCCAATCTCTATTTCCGAGCTATACTATTCTACGTCGTCTAGCCAGGCAGACGGTATAATTTGTCGGGTCGTGTCATTTACGAACTCTCCGCGACGCGAACCTCCCACTTTCCTGCGAAGGTTACCTCCGCGTTTCGATCCTCGCCTCTCCCTCCTCCCATCCCGTCGCTCATNNNATATACCTATCCATCGCGCGCGTGTCTCTCCTGTTTCCCCTCACCTTGTTTCTCAACTGATCGTTTGCCAAATATTCGGAGCATTGCGTTACGAATACCTAGCGCTTCGAGAGAATCGACGAGGCCGAGAGCCCGAGGGCTTCGCGAACTCTCCGCTACTCCGAATTCCTTTTCCTTTCCCCTCCGCAAATTTCGAGATTCCGGAATCTGTGGCCTTCGCTCCCGCTCGCGTTAACGGTTAACGCTGAATCGATAACGAGAGAACGTTGTTCTCACAGCGTGAATCGTGTATCCGAACGCGAAGATAACGCGATCCGTCCTTCTCTTGTATTCGCGCGTCCGCCGCGACCGTCGTTACCGAGATACGTACGTATGCGAGTCTCGAAGAAATCACCACAACCACCACCACCATCGCCGCCGCCGCCGCCGCCACCACCGCTGCCGCCACTGCCATCACTACCACTACCGTGTTCGCCGTCTTGCCGTTCCGTAATTGCGGACGAGTCGCTAAACATGCAACGACATTCTCGAGCACGCGATCCGTCTCCGAGTTGCTTGCCTTCTACCTGGCAGATCGGTGAAACGAGTTGGAACGAAGAGAGAGAGAGAGAGAGAGAGAGAGGGAAACGGAGACAGGAGCTGCTGCTGACCGAGGAGAGTCCAGTCGGAGAATCGTAAACTTATTCGACAATCGTCTGCACGCACGTTCGGCGTACGGCTGGGATGCATATCGTTTGGTGTACGATTCGGACATACCCCGGTAATCGTTGAAATGCCGCTATTATTCGTTTAAAAGCCTCGCTCGCGAATATAATTATAATTCATCCCTCGATGATTCAACGTACACGCGTCGAAAGAAAAAATTCTTCTCTCTCGCGAAGAGCGAACGATCGGCTCGTGATCTACCCTCTTTGGAACGCTATCTATCTATATATCCGTTTCTTTTCGACTAATAGGCGTGGACTCGTCGATAGTTGGTAATAGTTGCGCAACAAATTTGAAACTCCGCCCAAATCTCGATTGGGACGGAGTCGATTCTCGGATGTCTCGGAAGATATTCGAAGAGGAGTTGGAGAAACGCGTCCGAGGAGCGAGACTGG
>NW_006263390.1:46413-46910 GCF_000469605.1 Apis dorsata
AATCGAAAACAGGGGAGAGACGAATAAACGAATCGAGTAGAGAGACGGCGTCACGCGACACACGGTGGTATCCGGTTAAAGATTCGGCATTGGGGGGCAGCAGGGAGCGAAGGATGTAGCTGAGAGATGGCGAGAGTTCTTATTACGACGTGGCCGTTCGTCGTCCAATTAGAGCCGTCTAATTGGAGGCTCGTGGAGGCGCGGGGATGACGGAAGTGGCGATAAGGCCGGGTGCGACCCGTCACGGTGCAACCACCGGACGAAAGAACGAATCCGAAGAGAACGGTCGAACCGTGCCGCCGGTACACACCAGTGACGTATCCGAACGTACGTGCGGCCCTCACAGAGCGAACCGAGGCGCGAATATAAATCACGCCGCGTTATACCCGCGGCTGCTTCACGCACGCATGCATATACATATATATATATATGTATATATGTATATATATATATATATATACGTATACGCGTACACGCGATCGCTACGATACGTTTCT
>NW_006263390.1:47314-50721 GCF_000469605.1 Apis dorsata
CCTGCTAATTTGCACAATTTGCCGTGGCAAGCGACGAGCAATGAAAGTGTAGCCGTGTCCCGTTTACCTATGCACTCGTCTATGAGCACGCATGCATGCACGATGTATATATACCGCTTTAGGGGCAGGCGTGTGCCTGGACGGAGGAGCTCCATCTCGAGCCGAGTGGTTGTTCACGAGCGTGCGATCCCTGATATTTGCTCTCGCGCGAATAAAGGGACCGGCTCGTTTTCCTTGTCACTTATTTCGCGATAGGGAGAGAAGGAGCGGGAAAGATACGACGGGAGAGCGAGAGGACGGACAAGGTACAAGGGCGAATCAAAATGAGAAAGAAGATGGAGGTTGGGCGCGGGGAGAGATTGGATGGAATAAGATGGAAGGAGGGATACTCGTGTCCTGTGTTTCGAGTCGTAGAATATTCGCTGCTGGCTCGTTGCATGAATAATTAAGATTATGTTTCGGTATTATCGGCCGTTCGCTAGCATCGAGTGGCCCATATACACGTAAACCGAACACCGAGCCAATAATATGCGTTAAGTATTACGGGCCAGACACGATTATACTCGAATACATTGCCATAAACATTTTAAACGATCCCAATAATTTCCACCGACTTTTAATACGGTCAAGTAAGAGTAAGATATAAGCGCGGTAATTAATTCTCGACTCGGTTTTAACGTGTACCACTGGTAATTTATATCCGCCTCCGTAGGAAGCGGTTTCAATTTTGCTAGTCTATTATATCTCGCTTCGAAGATCGTTTAGCGCTCGCTTCGAAAGAAGAATCTCGCGATCGTTGGTTTTAATTACGCTCGGGATAAAGTCTGGCTAGCGCGTGTAACGCGTAGAGAGAGAGAGAGAGAGAGAGAGAGAGAGAGAGGGAGAGAGACGGGGCAAAACGGGGGAAGGAGGATTGCTCGCCGTCCATTACGCGATCCAGTGATGTATGGTGCGAAACCACGTAGGCAGCTATCTATCGCCTTCACCTGTGCGCGTCTTACCGCGCCACACCGCCACCTCGAAACCCCTCGATCTCGACCGCTCGAACGAGCACCTGTCCGCTTATATCTAATCCTACATAACCTTGCCTATAAACGAGAATACTCTGCCCGCTACGTTTCATTGTTGCCTCGATAAGCGCTTCCCCTTCTCGACTGAGTCCACGCGTCCTTTTCTCTCTCTCTCTCTCTCTCTCTCTCCCTCTCCTCTCGTTTCGACAATTTGTACCACGTCGCGGAGTCGATCGCGGTTGTTTCGTTTCGTCGCTCCTTTTCGCCGCGCTGAAGCGACTTTCTCGCTCGTTTCTTTTCTTCCGAAACCGAGACTTTTCGAGAAACGATAACACGCTTTCGATACGAGCCGTGTTTTCTTTCGAGCTTTAGTAGGTCATCGAAGAATGGTAGGTAGATTGTGACGAAAGTAAGAGAGAAAGTGTGAGATATAGAGAAGAGAGAGGTTGTCACGGAGTTTGTAGTTGTCTGCATTCCGGTTTACCGAGAACCTATGCACCTGAGATGCATAACTCTGGTCGGTGCGTGGAGCGCGGGGGGAACGCGTGCTTCGACAGAGGGAGAGAGAGAGAGGGAGAGAGAGAGAGAAAGAAAGAAAGACGGAAAGGGAACTGACCATTTTCATTGGATGCATTAAGAAACGTTTAATAGTCGAGTATTGCGCAAAATAATTCTTGGCGAACCACCGATCGCCTTTCGATGAGATATTTATCGTCTCGCTGAGTTGTTTTCGAGATATCGCCGTTAAATCGCAACCATTCTTTTGCCACATTCCTCGCAAATCGCAATTTGGCATCGCCCTTGTTCGAACGAACGAGAAAATCGTGCGATGCCATGGTGACGAATCATTTCCAAGGTTGGCGAATCGTAATTTATTAAATGTCACGAATGTCCATATTTAGGGACGAAATTCCTTCTTTTTTCCCCCTTATTAACGCGTATCTTCTTCAAAAAGCGATGACGCGATTCCTCGGCGAGGATTGCCACGAAAGAAGGATTGCTACGTATCGTATAATTACGATGCGATACGATATGCTAATCGCTTCGTCATTTCGTAAGCTCCTCGCTTTTTCGTAATCCAACATCTTGCGATTTTCGTCCTCGTTCGACGATCGTTGTTGCCACGTTTCCGTGTACAGCGCGTGAATCGAAGGATTTATTTCGCGATGGAAGACGCGATCGACGCGAAAAACGTCCCGTTGGAGAGTCGCGTACACGACTAGTGGAAATAGTGGGAAAGATGGAAGAAAAAAAAAAAGTGATTTCCGTTAGCGTTGGTTATAGCTTTCTCCGACACGTCGGTGTCGGCGATACAGGAATTTCGTTACTCCCGGGAAAGGGGAAGGTTAGAGAAGTTTCTGACTCGCCGTGATTTCTGGGACGATACACGCTCGACCGCTTGTCGTCGTGGATGGAACGAACGTGCATCGCACAACGCGACGCGATCCTATCGGTAATTGCGACCGGCTGTATC
Source organism: Apis dorsata (assembly GCF_000469605.1). Lineage (NCBI taxonomy): Eukaryota > Metazoa > Arthropoda > Insecta > Hymenoptera > Apidae > Apis > Apis dorsata. Next base: position 49,799 of record NW_006263390.1, read on the forward strand.
CGCGGGGAGTACGAGAGAGAGAGAGAGAGGGAGAGAGCGAAGAGGGAGAGGGAGGGAGCGGAGAGAAAGGAAAGGGAGAAAGGGAGAAACTCGGAAAGGAGGAAGGCGGAAAGGGGGATTCGATCGGACGGCGATTTACGATCGGGAGAAATTTGTTGAAACTCAATTGGCGAGGAAAGCGGAACGCGACACGGAAAACAGGGTTGCCGTAACGTAAACGCGCGTAGCTTACTCGCAGGTGTAGTCGGGTCGGTGGTAAACTGGTATGCTGATGCAATTAGTACAACTTACATCTATTCTCTCTGTATCAGCATAACCCGCGCGAGTCGCGAGAATGGCTTGTGTAACGATAAAGTGAAGCGAGCGCGCAAAGAGAGATGGAGAGAACGATAAGCGGGAAGAGGGAAAGAATGGGAAGAGGGGCTGAAAAGGAGAGAAGGAGCGGTGTTTATTAATGTGTGGCAACGGAGCGTGTCTGTCATGTAGGTTGGTAGGTAGTAGGTTGGTAGATAGGTTGGTAGGTGAGAGCAACGATGCCGATCGAAGAAGAAGGAGGAGGAGGAGGAGGAGGGGGAGGAGGAGGCTAGTTGCTCCCGATGGTGTTGTTGCTGTCGGCGCGATCGCTGTCGTTGCTGGAACCGAGAACCGAGACCGGCTCCTTGTACGCGTGTGTCTTCGCTTCGATTCGCTTTAATTAGAGCAAGTTCGTGTTTACACAAAGATACGCCGCTTCCACTCGGGAAAAATCCGTAGGCGCGACTGCATTGAATCTGCCACGTCGTACTTTATTCTCGTCGTCGAGTCGTCGTCGCTGCGGTTCTCGCGCGAGCCTAATTATTTCAGAATTCCACGCTTGCGCGTACATTGCCCTTCTTATCTTTTGCGAACGATCTTCCTTATCGTTGTCATCGTTCAGGGTGGCG
>NW_006263390.1:51339-58526 GCF_000469605.1 Apis dorsata
GATCGGTGAAAAATTTTTTATGATCCGATCAATTGGGATGCAAACGGGGAGCATTTATGTCACGATCGCGTATTTTCACCGTGTTTAATCTTTCTTGTTCTTCTCCTTTTTCTCTCGACGATGATCACGATGATGCGAATAATCGTAATTAACGGAAAATGACGACGTTGTACCGGTTAATCGTATTCCTACTCGTATAATAATCAGTTACAGCGGAGATATGATTAGCGCGGCATGATCGTGCGAAATTTTCACGAGCGAGATTTTCTTGGAAGGTTGCTGTTTGAAAGAATGCGGATGAAGTAGTGGTAATTTCTCGAATCCTAATAGCCGTGTTTATTACGATGTAATATTTTTAATTATCGATATCTCGAATACTTTACCGGATTTTATCGGTTTCTCGCCAATTTTCCATTCCAACGCGCATACTTGGCCACATTTTTTGCGTTGCGAACGAAATTTTTCCGTTATTCTAACGCGTTGACATCTGTTCGCCGTTAGGAGATCGTCGAAACTCGTAAAACGATGATGGATTAATTATCGTAACAATTGCGCTGAAAAATTTGCGCAAACTATTTTAAGCGTCTCGAGATATTATCGCGTTTTAATGGTCTGCGAGTATTAGGGATCATAAAAACATCGGACGTTACGTCGTCCTCTCCGATAATTTTATATTCCGTTCCTCGGGACAACGGCGATCCGAGAATTTCTTCGCAAAAATGAATTTCGTAGATTTCGGTAATTTTGTCAAATTCTCGATAACTTTGTTCGAGATCGAGGGAATAATAGTAATAATAATAATAATAATAATTAATTATCATCCATCGTTGATCGCGTTTGGTGAACTTGCGTTTGGAAGGGATGGAATTAAACATCGCACGAGTGAGTCTCGAGCCATCCGTTCTTCCAAGAAAAAGCGGAGAGCCTGTTTACAGGCAAAATCGTGCGTCGGGCAATCGATCAATCGATTCTCTAGGCGTTGCAGGTTATTACGTGAAAAATTCTTGTAGCTCCGATAGCTTCTCGCCGCGGGAGGGTTCGGACCCCCAGCGTACTCCTCTCTCGCGCTCCTACTTCCATCCTGCTTTCCTCTTTCTTTCTTTCATCTTTCAACCATCGACGATCCTCATCTATCTTTTCCCCTGTTCGTTCTAAACTCGAATCCTTCCATCTCCTTTTTCTTCCTTACTCTTCTCCTTTGATTCTTTTAACCTCCTCCTCCAAGATATCGCGATACAGTATCCACTCTATCTTTCTTATTCTCCTTTTTACCGATATTCTCTCTCACACTTTTAAATTTCTCTTCCACGTAGAGAGGAGAAGGAGGAAAAGATCGCGTTTACGAATTCCTGGAAGAAGAGACAAAAGGGAGAGTAGGCTAAAGGAATGCAAAGGGCACATTGCGAGGATATATATATATATGTGTATATCGGCTCGATTGAATCCGCGTGGAACGACGGAGAACAACGAGTTTGTAACGGCGTGAAAAACCAAACCGAACATAGAACACGATTTATCCGCTGGTCGCGATTTTTATCGGTACAGCTTAAAGGTTACAGCTACGACGTTAGATCTTGATTTGTCGGTCGACGGCCGGTGGGAAGTTGGCGTACACGCCTGCACGATATTTACGCGTATTCGTAAGTATCGCGCGTTCGAGTGATTCGAATCGACGGTGAATTTCTCGCTCGGTGCTGGATTTCGTGGTTTCGAATCTCTATCTCTTTATCGAGCATTGACTCGTGAGATTTTCAAAACCAGTTCGAGAGTAGTCACTTCCTTTCACGTTCTATCGTGAAAAATGCGGTTGTTGGGGACGACGCGACAGCGTATCGTCAAAATTCTTCTTTACGGCGTAAATAAAATTCGCGTTTGGCGAATTGACGAATTTAAAGAATTCTTGGATCGATCTTAAATCGTTAACCGACCGTTAAATTCGCAATTCTTTTTCCGAAAGAAAAGTTTATGAAAGAAAAAGTTAGATGGTAACGAGACGGGTTAGATCGTGAGGTTAAAATAAATCGGCGAGGTCGATTATAAATTTCGTGCGTGGACGTATGTAGCTGGTCGATATCGTCGTAAATTTCAGCGCGTCGAATGTAACAGAAACATCGAATGTAGGCGCATTAGGTATGCGATCGTGGCTTCGTACCATAACTCACGGCCATTGTTGTTATTATCGGTGTTCGGCTATTCGGATCGGCATTATTAGCTGCTGCAAACTGCTGCCGGTCATCGCTTGTTTCGAGCGCATCCGATTCTTGAATGAATAGGAACGTCGACGAAAGGCTGCCAATGTTGGACCGATAATTTGTCGCGGGTTCCTTCTCTCTCCCTCTTTCTCTCTCTCTCTCTCTCTCTCTCTTCTCCCTTCCTTGTTCCCTCCTCCCCCTTCCCCCGTACAAAATGCACGTATTTTTAAATAAAGTATCGGAATCGAGCAAACTCGATCGTTTTCCCCCGATGGTGCACCAGCAGCCATCGTCACGGTCACCGGCGCGCCTGTATTGAGCTGCAATTGCGCGCTTGCGCGAAAGAGCGAGGAAAGAGAAAGAGAAAGAGAAAGAGAACAGAGCGCGAAGCTGGTGGCTCGGTCGTAAAGCGGTAAGGGAACCGTGGCGATGCATTCGGTTGCAGCGTAGCGTGTAACAGGCCGTTTAGCAGCCGCTTAGCGATCCGATTCTACCGATTAGAGGAAAAACCTTGCGTAAACGCGAGCCGCCGCGTTTGTTTCGCGCCGGTAGCCATGCACCGGCGTGCATTATGTTCGCCCGCTTGTCCACGGTATTTGCAGCATATTTACCACCGCCGCGGTTGATAACCGGTAATTCTATCTCGGTAATTACCGGCGTAGAACAAACTAGAGATATATAGTAAGGTTTCGTTCGTATCGGGATCGGTCGCGTTTGGTATCGGGTTGTTTGGTGGTCGGAAAGGCGAAGGCAGGATTGGGAAGGAATTTCGGAACGCGAATCGAAACGAACGGGTAGTATACATCGAAGGCGGTTCTGGCTGGTAGTTGCGCGTTTCCGCGATGCAAGTCGAATCCTTCATTAGGCGCTACCGATCGGATGGTAGAGAGCAGCGTTGCATGCACGCAAGTAGGATGCTCGGCAAAAACCGTTGGCTGCACGCGTGCAAAGTGTTTCGCAGCCCGAGGGTATACGGAGAGATTCCAGATTCTCGACACCACTTATCTTCCACGCAACTTTCTACCAGTGGAGCAGATGAGAGGCACCGATAAAAACGCATGAAATATATCGACAGCATTTTATACGGACACCGCCGATCGACGATCAAGTTATTAATAATCTTTTCGCATTTAGCTACCGTATCCACGACCAATGATTCTTTTCGGCTTACCACTACTATCGCTACTATTACTACTACTACTATAACTATTTCTTAGTAGTATCATTATTATTATTATTATTATTATTACTATTACTAGTGGTACTATTATTACTATTACTATTACTATTACTATTACTATTACAACTACTACTACAACTATTACTATTATTACTAGTACTACTATTATTATTACTACTACTTGGTTTTCACGTTTATTTTTATCGCTTCGACAAAGAAGAATTCGAGCAAGTTCCAATCTATCGATCGATCGATCTGCTCTTGTTCTCGAAGAAGAAAATATAGAAGAAGGTAAAAATTCTCTTTCTTTCTTCATTCAAACGAGAAGGATGGGGATGACAAGGTAACGGCGGTCGACGCGGTTTCGTGGAATGGTGGATAAACGGTGGATTTTTCATTGGCGCGACGCCAATGCAACGTCGACTATTCAGCCAGACAGCCCGTTTATATGAGACGGTAAAAACCTCCTACCGTATACGCACGCCGAGAGCTGGTTTCAATCGCCGCCGGCTATACGAAGATTCCAGATTCTCGTCATCGTCCGTCATTCCGGTGTAACTTTGCTCGGAATAAATCGGCTCACGCGATGAAAGTGTAACGCGATAATTATAGTAAATGCCGAGCTTGTAAATATCGATGTTGAAACCGAAGCGAAACGGAACGGAATTGGAACGACGACGAGGCGTTTTCCATTCTCGAAAACGCGGTGGACGACAAGTGTCCTCGGTTCGATCGATCGTAAATACCGAGTTATTCAAATTTTTCAATCGTTCGGCTCGTATTGCCACGTTATTTGCACGGGTTAACGGTTTCGCGCAAAACCGGGGTGGTGGCGATGTGTTTCGGAACAGTCGGAGAGTCTGCGTGCAACGAGCGTTCGTTTGGTTGCCGCCTTGTGGGCATTTTCGGTAGTATGACGGATTCCCCAACGCCATTCATCTTTCGTTCGTGCGATCTTGTTGCCCGGAGAAACGGCCGATCCACCAAGGTCCGTCCTCGGCTTTGAAACGGTGAACGAGCGACCGAGCCACCTGCGTTCCAACAAATAGGCCGCACCCAGACAAATCGTCTCTTTCACGCGTCCCCTTTTCGTTTTGCCGCTTCTTCCCCGTATTCTTCGCTTCTCCGTAAATAGAATTATTACATTTGTGTCGGGCGACGATAATTCTCCCCGCCGTTTGGATTAGAACGGGATGCGGGGCTTCGAATTGAAAAGTAATCGCGAGGAGGAATCGCGCGCGACGCGAGGCGGACGAGTTCCCTCCCTCTCTCTTTCGGCGGAGAAAATAATTTGTGGGTGTCCGATGTTGGCGTTGTTTGCGGTCTTGGAGGGAATGGGGAAAGGGGAGCGGGGGGAGGATGTTGCGGTCGCGGATGATCGTAGATGAGAAAAGGGGGCGATGGTGGACGCGAAAGGAAAAAAGGAAAGCGCGTGGAGATCTCGCGCGCACTTGTGGACTTTATTAACTGTGGCTAACGTTACACGATGGGGTGTACGTATACGCGATCGCTCGTAAATCGAGACACTTTTGCGGTGTCCGCGATGTCCGCGATGATGGCGGACCGAGCCGAAAACTGCACGTTTTCGAAGCGATTCTCCTCTCGAGAGAATGTCCCGTTAGCGCTTGTTCGCGAGATAAAATCGTTGCCTTTTCTTCCTTTCCAACTTTGCAACGCTCGCTTCTTGGATTTCCGGGCACGAAGCAGTCACGGTTACACGAGTCCGGGACGAATTATTAACCGCGTCCGTCCGTCCGTCAGAGCGTCTCAGTTCAATCCTCTGTCCGCTATCGAGATTTCTCGATCTATTCCAACTAACCAACGATAACGAACGATAATTTCCGCCGCCGCTTGGTATCCGAGCTTGGTCGCGTCACTTTTTGATTCCGCAAGATTTCGGAAGATCGGGAGAGAAAAATTCGCAACGTTCGATTTCGGAAGGAGGCGAGAAATCGCGTTGTTACGCGAGACCGACCGGGGTACATAGGATTGGCTCCGGATACGCGTTAACTCGTATGGTATTCGAGTATGCGAACGCAGTAAATAGTCGTGCAAACATCGTGGTAGGGAAATAATAGCGTCAGCGTGGATGGTAGCGGAAAGAGGCTCGTGCGAGGCTCATCGGTTGTGTTGGATCGTACAAGAAACGCATTCCAGCATAAAGCACGCTATAGGTCCTGTAGATAATTATCTGTGTCCGAGAAAGAGAGAGAAAGAGAGAGAGAGAGAGAGTTGGACCGGTACCGGGACTCCCCCGGAACCTCGCGTTCGGACGCAGGCGGAACCTTGGTAAATCCTGAATCTCGTAAATGCATAAATAAGCTCTCGCCGCGCGTGACACCGGTTGATCTGTCTTCAAGATTCTCTCCTTCTTCTCCTCCTGTTTCGTAGCCGGTTAATCGTCCTTCGATTCTTTTCTCTCCGCGAGAGAGCTCCGTGTTCGAGCTTCCTGCCGAGCGACGAAACCTCGCTCCAAGATTTTTGCGTCGCGATTCATACTCGATCGCGACCAACTTCCCTACCCTACGCCCTACCACCACGTAACTCGCTTTTATCCGTTTCTGCTCCTCCAATCTTAACGTGCGCCTTAACGAAGGTAGGTCTTGGAGCGGTCTCGAGACGGAAGAGAGGAAGGGGCTCGTTACACGGGTGTCCGAGTCGGTTTCCTGTTTAGGTATTTCTGGCGGTTTGTGTCGAACGAGCGACGCGTCGAGACACGTTCGAGGCGCGCGTTAATCGCGGCTGGTCGCGCGTTCCCCCTATCCGACTTGGCCAGGGTGACGAGGGTGACGAGGGTGACGAGATCTTCTCCTTCCGACGAGGAACAGCAGGTTTTCCCTCCAGGATGGCACGGCCAGGTTTGGTTCGATTGATTTCGAAACACGGTAAGGAAGGTTGACGCACCGCTGGGAACCTCGGACCCTCGTTTCGAATCGAATCGCGTACTCCTCGTACGGAGGAATGCGCCGCGTCACGCTAGCCGACGTCTCCAATCTATTCGATCCGACAACAACGCGTTCGAAAATGATAACGAACGATAAATCTAATCGACGAACGGGACGAAAATTTTGGGAAAGAGGCGCGGTGTCGTCGGGTTCTTCCTGCGCGATTATTAGAGGGAAAAGAAAAGGGAAAGAAGAAAGAAGAAAAGAAGGAAAGAAAGAAAGAAAGAACGAAAGAAAGAAAGAAAAGATATATATATATACGGGTGGTCCTGCACCGGACAGGGTTCCTCGGGGCTGTTCACCGACAGCGGCACAAATACGCGATGCTCCCGATGCCGTTCTATCTACCAGTACGCGGTTCTGTACACACACGCGCGCTTCTGTATCTCGCTTCCTTTCTTTCCTCTCGCCCTCTGTCTCTGTCCGTTCCTCCCTCACAGATAGCTACGCTCCTTCTCCCCGTCTCGTTCCGTCTCCCGGCTAAAGACTCGCAGCTCGCTTAACGTCAAAAACATTGCGATTTTATCACCCCTTTCAATTAACTTAACAATATGCCAGATACACAACGAGAGATAGCCAATAGTTTGGCGGTGGCGAGAGGTCCGGAGCCGGGTCGAGAGAGGCGATTCGCGGCCCTCCAGCCGGCCAAAGTTTCGTCCTCGGCCACGTGGAATTTTGGGCAGAGTAAAGGGGCGTGACAGGGCAACGGGGAGAATTCGTATGCGCGAATCGGTCGAGTGACGACGATCCTCTGCCATTGAAACGAAACTTTGCTTTTCGCCACGCGCGATTCTCATCTCACCCGATCCCTCCCGTCTGCGCTTCGTCTACGCTTCGTCTACGCTTCGAACGAGGAAGGGACGTTGCCCT
>NW_006263390.1:58757-59069 GCF_000469605.1 Apis dorsata
CGCTAAAAACCACGACGGGGCGACGATCTTGCGCCAGGTAATGGAACGACCTCTCCCCCTCTCTAGTAGAGAAACGAAACGCGCCGGGATCGCAGTCATTGTCGGTCACCGAGCATTCTCATTCCGCACGAAAATACCGTAGAATCGGTCGGGAAAGGAACTCGGAGCGGAACGTGTCGCGACTGAAATTAAGCATCGATCGGCGTTTAATTACGTACGAATTCCACGCCGAGACCGTTATCCGCGTACATTACGGCGCACGAGGAGTGGCGGCCGCGTGCCGAGCTCTCTGCCTTTTGTTGTCGCCTTCCG
>NW_006263390.1:59077-59413 GCF_000469605.1 Apis dorsata
TCCCGTTTCGAAGGCCTCGAAGAAACAGCTATCGATCCGTTGCTTCCCGTGGGACGATCACGCTTTGTGGCCCAACGTTTGCATCGACGCCTCGGCGAATGCAATGATTTTTATCGCTGTTGGTCGATTTACGCGTTGATCGAATCGTTGCTCGTTAAGCGAAGTAACAGGAATCGGAATGGAAGAAGCAATCGCGAAAAATCCGAATCCGTTCGAGTGAAAATGACCGCCAATAATTCGTGATTCATTCTCAAGGACGTCGCTCGACCGTTCAATCGTCGCGATTCGCCGATGCGGGCTTGGAACGCTCGCGATCTAGTTATTTGTCGGTCATTC
>NW_006263390.1:59427-61781 GCF_000469605.1 Apis dorsata
TCGTATCGTTGGAACGGATAATCGGCGATGATTCGAACGATTGGAAACGATTGGGAAATGAACCGGTCGATCGTGAAGAGAACTCGATTTATCGAAACGGAAACGAGGGAAGAGAGAAGAAGGAGTAGTAGCGAGATTATCCCGGCGGTGTGAGATTGAAGGTAACGCTCCTCGATAAAGATTACGCGTTTTTGTCCCAAAAGGATTTGGAAGGATTTCCTCACCGCGAGACGCGGTCGAAAAGATAACACTCGGGGTCTCGGCTCGGTGTGGTCGGTCGCCGCGATTCGTCCCGTGTACGGTGGTTGCGGCGTATCGATACCGGTCGGCGCATTACCAAGCTATACGCGGTCTATAAACGACGAGGAACAAAAGTTACGGTGGTCGGCGGTGCGGTGTGGCGGTGGATCGTTGGATCGTTGGCTTGTAACTCGAGGTAATTAGAATCGGAGGTACGTACACCCCTGTTCCTTCGCCTCGGCTTCTCGGACCGTCTTTTCGCTCGTACGTCTTTTCCCTCCGGTTCGCGACTCGGCTCATCCTTTCCGCTCTTTTTCTTCTTAGTGGCCGACCACTCTGTCGGTCGTCTCGTCGCCCCATGTGGCGCGTTTGCATATACACGCGCGCGCGCGCGAGCGCGAGCGCGAGTGAACGTAAGCGTAAGCGATGCGCGAGTCGGCTTGGCTCTCGCGAGCCCTCCCCCTCTTCCTCCGCTCCAGTCCGCTCGTATTTTCTCCGTCCCCTCGAAGGATATTCCCGGTCTTCGTCGCTGTTTGGCCAACCTCGTTGCACGCGATCGCGATTATTATCGATCTTTCGCGGTACCGGCGGACAGATCGTGGTAATTCCACGGGATAGGGACGCTTTTCTCCCGCGGTGCTGGCTCTAGGTGGTCCGTTTCCTTAACCTTCGTCGTCGTTAACGAGCCATCCCCGACCGACTATCCGGATACGCGCGCGCCAGCCGAAACACTCGTTTATACTCTTTTCCAAATTCCGTCGAAAGAAACTCGAAAGAAGGTCGGTAAATTTTTAAATCGAGTAAATACGCAAGCTAGTTGCATTCTTGGAGAAAAATGCTCGACGAGAAAGAAAGAACTGTGGAAGAAAAGATGATCGGACGATTAAAGTCGAGAATCGGTTGGCGAACGCGCTTCTGGAGATAGAGATTAAGGGGTCGATTCGTCGCGTTTTCGGCCGAATTCGTTATCGTTGCTTAGATCGAAAGACGAAAGAACGCGGAGAAGGCGCGTGTGTCGAATCGAAGGTCAACAGAGGTCGTCGAACGGCCGGCGTCCCCGGGTGTGGGTGGTTGAAAGAAGGCCAGACAAATTACCCCCGGCTTAATACGACAATGTGCCATCAACTTTGGCCTACACGCTGACAGTTACTATTTCATACACCTTCTCGGTGCCTGCCTTCTGCCTTCTACCTTCTGCGTTTCTTCGAACCTTCCCGTTCTCCGAACCGGCCAACTTCCCGCCGCGTTTTTCTTCTTCTGCTTCCAATCGCGTGTCGTTCGTCTAGTCTCCTGATCCGATCGAGAGCTTCTCTCTCGTTTCGTTTCGCGCAAAGAACGAACGAATGAACGAACGAACGAGATCGCCGTGACGATAAAAGTCCATCCATCCGACGAATCCAGAAACGAGGAAGAAATCGCGAAAAGTGAAACACGCGTATAAAACTCGCGAACTTGCTCCTTTCGTATCGATCCATCTCTCTCTTTTTCCTTCTCCTCCCCCTTTTCACTTTCGATTCTATCTTTCTCCCTTCTTAATCGCACGAAAGATATATCTCGGAATCAATAACGGCAATTAAAACATCGATCACGTACGAAGCGGAGGCCTGGCGTAGTAGGAACGGAGGAACGCCTAGGCCAGGTTTTGAAAAGGGTTTCGCGGAGATCCCGTGGAGGAGGGTGAAGCAAGAAGAGGAGGGGGAGGACCTCATGCGGCGAGAGCATATTACTTGGCAGGAGGCTGCGTAGATCCACCTCCTCTTTATCCAATCCTCTTTTCTTCGCTCTTTCCCTGCTTCTCTTTCACCTTCTTCGCGAGTCTTCGCGGATACCCTCCTCGAAGCGTACCAGGGTTTCTCAACTCGGATTTAACTCTTGATAATCGTTTGTTCGATTATCGGTGAAATTCGAGAATGTCCGGCGATCATAAATAAACTCTGGCGGCTTTCTTCGATTCTTCGGTCGAACTTCCGAATCCGACTCAGGAGGAGAGTTGGCTCGCGTGCGCGTCAGCACGATATCGGCGGATATAATTGGCGAGCGCGAGTTGCTCGAAGAATTGGGTCCGGGAAGGGAGGAAAAATTGGAGCGATCCGAGAAAGGAGGAGGAGACCCAC
>NW_006263390.1:61804-69832 GCF_000469605.1 Apis dorsata
TCGTCGTGGCTCGTGGCGACGGAAAGGTTCCGGTGCGAACAAGACAAAATGGCATCGCGAAAGGCGCGAACTGCCGTTTAAGGATGGCTGTATCGTAACCCGATGTAAACGGGTGGCCGGTATCGAAGAAAGATCTTTATCGTGGAAAGGATCAAGAGGCGAGCAACTCGTGCGATCGTCCGCATCCGGGTGTCGCGTTCCCATAGAACGAGCGAACCAACCAACATCGAGAGAAAGAGAGAGAGAGAGAGAGACGTATCGACGCAGAGGGAAATGTGTGCACGCGCACGGTCTCTCGAGGCGGCGGCAACGGGAAGCGAAAACGGGAAGAGGGGAAGCGGACGGTGGTGGTGGAATCGTAACTCGGAGGGATGAGAGAATGCTAGAGAATCGGCCGTGTACGAATGCATAATACGAATGCATAATAATGTGGTAGCTGTGAGAACGACGACCCCCCCTGTCGAGGATCGACGCGTAAACGCCGCTAAACAATCCCGGTAAGTGGCGTGGCGAGAACACCTCTCCTATAGGCCTCGTGTAACCCCTCGATAAGGTATATAAGGAGGCTCGGTGCGCGCGTTACGAACGCTTACGAAGGATGCGAGGCAGAGGTGGTGGAACGCGGCGAAACGACTACGGGAGTGGATCCGGAGGGGACGGTGAAATGCAGGGGAAGTGTCGGCAATCGTGTTGTCATTTCTCAACTGGTCTTACCGCTGCGTTCCATGGATCGGGTCATCTTTCGGCTCGTCCTTTCTCCTCCGCCTCCTCCCACTCTCGGTGTCTATCGAAGGCGAGCTCGCGCCGTGTCTCGAGCCGTCGGGCTATTTATTTAATATCGTCACGAACGAGGCACTCGGCGAGGTTGGAGAGATCGATGACGCGCGCAGTTGAAGCGTCGGAAGATCGGCACGATTCCTTTCGCGAAAACGCGTTCGATTGTCGTGGGATTGTTCGACTATTGCAGCGGCGACCACGCGTCGAAACTTCGTTTCTTCGGTAAAGTACCGGTTCCCCGGTGGTTGCGTCGATGCGGAGAAAGAAGAGGCAGGGCAGCACGAGCAGAATTGCCTTAAAAGAATTTAAATTGGTATCTGCCGGATAAAGAGTCGGGAATTACTGTAAAATTCGTCGATCCTCGCCCACGCGCGTTTATTACCGGCATCTCCATCTTTTTTTCCTTCGCGGTCCTTCCTTCCTTCCTTCCTTCCTTTCACGTCTTCCACGTCTTTCACGAGGAAAGGTGTCCCCTCTTCTCCCTCGTCGCAGGGTTAGCGGTTTAGGTTAAGTTCGTGAGGGACGCGAGCCCTTTTATTTACTTTACCGGTCCGCGAAGATCGTATAGGCTCGATAAAGCATGGCCGCGACTCCGAAAGGATACCTTCCTCTCCTCTCTCTCTCTCTCTCTTTCTCTCCCCCCTTCCCGGAGTTCGCCTCTTTCCAATTGGCGAAAGTAAATTAACGCGAACTCGAGGTATTCGATTCCCTTGTCCGTTCCTTCCCCTTGTCTTTCTTCTCCGCCGCGATATTCACGACCTCCGAAACGAACGATTGCACGATCGATGGATCGTATATAAAGCGGATTGCATTCCACGCGGTTTTCATCCATTTCTCCTCCGACGTACTCTTCCTCCTTCTCCTCCTCCTTCCTTTTCTCTCCTGTTTCTCTTTGATCTAGATCGATCGGGTTAGACGAATAGTATCGGGAAACGGGTCCGTTGAATTCGCGATAAACTCGTTGATCGTTGGCCGCGAGCCCCGACGAGATAAAGTTTTCTTTCTTTTCTGGTGAGTGGCGCGCGGGATCGGTGAATTTGGCGTGGATCTTTAAGAAGCGTGTCGGACGTAGGCGGAGAAACGGTCGGATGACTAGCCGTTCCTCGCGCCCTTCCTCGTTTCCGTCGCGTTATTGTCGCGGTCGAATTGTTTCTTTTCCTCGGGACCGTAACTCGCATCGACGAAAAGGAGATGAGCGAGAGAGAGAGAGAGAGCGAGAGAGCGAGGAAGGGAGAAGGGCCAGCGGTGAAATTTCAGCCAAACGCGTTGCTCGCGGCCGACTCGGCTGTAAAAAAGGGAACCCGCGCGCCTCCTCCGCCCGATTCCGTTCGCAACGTCGGATAAAGACGGCAAGACCGATCGTTCCGCACTCTCCGTACCTTCCCTCTCGATCGATTCCCTCGCTCTCCTCCTCTTCTTTTTTCTTCTTCCGCTTCGTCTTCGTCTCGTTCGATCCTGTATCCTCCTCCTCCTCCTCTCTAGCTCGGCGAGGAGAAAGGGAGGAGAAGGAGCAGCACGACGGAACGAGGAAGAGGAACGATCGAATCGAAAGGAAAAGACGAAGAAAGAAGGGAGATGAAACGGGAGGGAAGACGGGCCCGACCTAAATGCGGGTCCAGGCGCGGGCGGCCAGTTGATATCGAATTTATCAGGTGTCGGGTTGCAACCGTTCATGCTCTGTCCTTAAGCACGCATCCGTGCCGTTTTGCCGGGCCAACGCGCGCGCACGTTCGGCCAAACTTCCATCCGATTTGCCACGCTTCGAACGACTCGTACACAGATATACATATATATATGCATATATATGTATGTGTACACGCGTGAGTGTAGACATTCTACTACGGGGAACCGCGAATTTCGATTTCCTCGAACGTCGATGATCGAAACGTTGTACGTAGTGGTAGGTGGGGAGGGGAGAGGTACGAAAGCGAAGAAAGTCGCGGTGGTCGCCGCGACTATCGGTCGTCGTTCCTCGAACAACCGGTCGAAAGAAAAACGGGGCATGGATTAGAATGGAAAGGAATCGAGAAGAGATCCGAGAGGAGTAGAAGGAGAAGAAGTTGGAATAGGTAGACGTTGATTAGGAGGAGCTCGAGGCGTGCTTTCTTTCGTTCGATCGGTCGGTCGATCGGACGGTGTGTTCGCGCACACTCCTACCAGCTGAACTGGATTCCCTCTTGTCCCGTCTTACCTCTAGCCTATATTCCCTCTCTGGACGGAGCTCTTTTACCGTGGCTCGCCGTCAGTCTCGGCGAGTCGCTTCTGTTTNCGAAGCACGCGATCCTCGTTCGCATGTATAACCGGCACGACCACCATCTTCGTTCGCGTTCCGTGTCGTCTTGCTCGCTCGCTCGCTCGCTCGCTCGTTCGTTCGTTCGTTCGTTCGTTCGTTCGTCCCTTCGTCTCGTTTCGTTCTCGTCGTCCGTCCTACGTTCGTCCGTTACACGACAAAAGCGTGTGTTCGCTCGGCGCACAACCATTAGGCCGTTGTACGCATCGTGTGTACCCGCCACCGATATACCGTTCTCCTACGTCACCGCGACCACTATTCTCTCTCGAATCGCCGCTACCGTCGATTTCGCCGCGCGATCGAAAATGCACCGAACCTGATTCCGCTCGTTTGATGCCCGAGGTGCGTTTCGCCGAAATCGGGAAATTCGGATGCAACGACGCATCGACACCCGCATGGTTTCGATTTCGCGTGCGTGTGCCCACTCGCCAATTAAACGACGAATTGCGCGCGTTCCTAATTATTCATCACCGATTATTGTAACGCGTCAAACGATTTCACCCAACCTATAAATTACATCCTCCCTAGGACCATTACCGATCGAGTCCTTCCTTCATCCGGACGTTAATAGGAACCCGTAGAGATATGATTAACGATCTTGCTTATAGTCGCCGTGACGATTTACATATTACGGGCCGCGTCTTAATTTGACAGCGAGAATTCGGCAATCTCGAGTGGCTCTCGAGTGGCGAACGCGATCGATTTTTCTCGAAATTTCATCGCTCTCTTTCATTTCCGACCCGATCGATCGCGTTTTTCTTCTAGGTTTCACTTTCCACAACCAAGAGAAAGAGAATTGAAAATTCGCCGCGTTGCTTCGCGGCGTGGACGGAAACGATGCGATTCGTATGCGCGATATCTTTTTTACGAGCGCACCGAAACGAACGAAGAAGAGGGTGGAAACTCGGATCTTCTTCTCGTTGCCGCGCCGACCGGAAGTTAGACGCAGCTCTTTTGTATACACCGTTTGAACGTAGTACGCGTACCGCGTGCTTGCACGTGCCTCCGAAACCCTAGCGAGTGTTCCTTCCACGGAATTTTAATAACGATACGTAGCGCCGTGCCTTGTAAATATATGCATACTTATACGTACCTACGTATAAATATTGCGGAAAGCGAGAGAAATTTGGTCTCATAACTCGAAACGACGCTTCTCGAATATATATCTCGTAACTCGAAACGACGCCTCGCGAATATATATCGAGGCGAATTACGTTTATCGACGTCTACCTCGCGTCGTGGCGGAAGAAAGAGAGAGAGAGAGAGAGAGAGACACTCGTTTTCGCGGTTGCGATTTCTTTGAAGTAGATACGGATACCAGTTGGAGGAGAAGAAGCAGCGGAGGGTCTCGCGCGTCGATAAAACGGTCGGATAGTCGTAAATTTGTTTTTGCTCTTCTTCCCATCCCGAGCTCTTCCTTTCGCACCGCGGCGCGATCGGTAATTCTCTCTCTGCCCCCTTTCTTCTCCGCTTCATCTCACCCCTCGTCCCACCCCGTCTTACGCTACGCTTAAACGTACATCGACTTTGCACGCGAACCGACTTCATGGAAGGGAAGAATAGGGGCTGAAGAGGAGGAGGGGGAGGTAAAGAAGAAGAGGAAGAGGGAGAGGAAGAAAAAGATAAGGATGAAGACGCGAACGAAGGGGTAGAGAAAGATGGGAGATACTCGTGAAATAAGATGCGACATCGAGAGAAGAGAAAGCGTGAGATACGAATTAGAGTATGAGGCGGAGGGGAAAAGGGAGGAGGAGAAAGAGAGATCGTTAAGAGAAGGAAATTACATCGAGAGTGCTTGGAAGTCCATTGGACTCCTATTAGCAATAAAATCGGGCAGCACCGTAGCCGAACGGTTTCCAATGATGGTTCGACATTCTTAAACGTCGTCCTTTAACCACTCGCCAGCGATAACGCACGCGGCAAGATCGAATCCAGGATGACGCATCATCGTTTCGCCCGATCCGATCCCCGCGATATATCTCCTAGTCGTTAACGAAATCTAATTATCCTTTTCGATATCCTACGAATCGAATGGGAGATGCGTTTTCGCGCGTTTCTTTCTTTCATCGTCGATCCCCATCCGTTTCTCGAAGCGAGGCCTCGACGCGCCCGAATTTGTTGTCATTATCGCTGATCGCCGGCCTCCTACGTCGCGATCAAGATCGCCGAACGGCAATTTCGTGGCTAATAGTCTATTCGTTGTTCCTATTCGAGGAAAAAAGCGGGAAGGCGGTGGAGGAGGAGGGGGCGGAACTGCGCGCGACGAGATCGAAAAGACCTCGCGAGCGGTCGGTCGGCTCGCGAAGCATCTCGATGGTATTCAGGAGCCGTTCTCTTCGAATGCAAAGGTTAAGAGGAGGGATGGGAGTGGGACAACGAGCGAGGGTGGTACGGATATATAGCAGAGGGAGAGAAGGAAGAAGAAAAGAAGGCTTTCCGACGCCGCGCGGAGAGAACGGAGAAGAAACTGGGAGAGAGAGAGAGAGAGAGAGCCGGGATAAGGTTGCTTTCTCGGTTTAAGCCGTGCATACGTAATATCTGATTCTACGTCCGAGGGAGCAGCAGGTCCCGCGATTGTCTGGTCGTAGCGTGTGCGCGCGCGTTGTCGAGAAGCGAGACGGGAAACGTGGAGGGGATGCGATTCGGACGAGGACGAGGGAAGTCAGTAGCAGCCACGGATAGAGAGAGGTTAAGAAAAAGACGTGGAACGTGGGGAAGCGTGGAGAGAGGAGCGGAGAGAGGAGCGAAGCGAAAGAGAGAGAGGCATCGCAACCGAGAGGAAGATGAGGGGAAGAAGGAAGACGAGTAAGGAGGAAGGCGAACAACTCGGAGAGGAGGGTGATTGTTTTACCGGTGACATGATAATACTTTGCTCGCGCGTTATTTAAAGATGGAGAAGACTTTCTCCGACTTTTTTATTCTTAACGTGGACGAGAAAAAGAAACCTGTTCTCTCTTACCATGCGTTCGTTATCGTGGTCGTCGTGGCCGTCGTTATTGTTATTAACGTGGTAGAAAGAAACGGGGGGGGGGAGGGGGGAAGGGAGGAAGAAAAGAAAGAGAGCAAATGAAGGAAATAGTGGGAGGTGGGTTTGGCAGAATGTGGAAGGAGAGAGGAGTAACCGAGAGAATCTGGCGGCGGCGGTAGCGGCAGCGGCAGCGGCGACGGCGCAACCTATTGTCCTCGTGTCCACAGCCTTTTTCAATTCAAATTGAAGCCGCAAAAAAAGCGCAGAGCACACACACGATTCGGGGACCGAATGCGAAAGCCGGTCCCTCGTTCGTTCGATACAGCGGCAGGAGGACCACTCTTCTTCTTCCTTCGGTCAGGCTTCTTCTTCTTCTTCTTCTTCTCCTTCTTCTTCTTCTTATTCTTCTTCTTCTTCTTCTTCTTCTTCTTCTTCTTCTTCTCGTTCTCGTCTACGTCTACAGGGGCTGATTCTATCGGACCGTAAATATCACCATCACACAGACGCGGTTAACGGACCAACCTCCTTCTGCGATCGGGAGCACAAGCGAGCACGCATACCACTCTACTCTTGGCGAGGGAAGGGAGTACTAGAAACGACACACGCACGTGTATTCTCTTTCTCTCTGTCCCTGTCTCTCTCTCTTTATTCTCTCTCTTTATTCTCTCGTGGCTTTCGTACACCGCGATTATACGTATTTTCCAAACTCGACGACGTCTCGTCGTTTGACGTCCGAATAATATAGGGAAGGACCGGTGGTACGCGGGACTGGTCCGAAATCACCGCTTTCGATCAGATTCGCCGCGTCCTCTTCCGTTAAACGACCGTCCAGTTACCGAAGAAATACGCGGAATTCGTCGCGTTGCCTCGTTGTACTCCGAGTGCGTGTATTTTTCGCCTTCCTCGTGAGAATCGACAAGATCCCCGATAATTCTCGACTCTCTCGTTTGCAGTCGTTTCTCTCCGCGAGCTCGAGGGACTCGAATCCCTCTTAAGGGTAAAGGTAATTTAATTCATTCGACCGAAATCTCCTTTCTCTTTGTCTTCCCGTTCATTTAAACTTATTTATTTGTTTATTTACGTTTTGTAAAAAACGAAGAAAAAAGAAAAAAAAGAAAGAAAACCGAATTAACATTTTTTTTGCTTTCGCTTTGGTTTCAGGTAAGCTGATTTCGATCGATCGATCGATCGGGGAAAAGGGAAAGGTGGAAGGAAGGATTCTCCGTTTCCCGTAAACAATCGTAAGTACGACTCGATCGTGGCAAATCTAGCCGTTCGCGGTTCTTTCTTCTTTCGGAACTGGTTTCCGAAACACGGTGCAAAGGTTAGGCAGTAGTGGGGATTAGCCCCTTTGTACGAGGGGGGATGACACTTTACAAGAAACGGAATGATCGGTCCTGGGAACCAAGCGGAGACTGGATCTTTTGAAAGAGTTATGGGTACGTAGGGTTCTGCGAGAGCAATCTTTGTCTCACCCCGAAAAGTTGTTGGTTCTCAAAGGTTGTTGGAAATACGCTCCCCTCCGTATCCGAGACGGTAGATAGTTTAAGGCGGTACCGCGATCGGAGAGCAGCGAGAAGAAGAAAGACGGAGAAGAGGAAGACGAGGACGAGGACTAAGACGAAGAAGAAGAAGAAGAAGAAGGAGAAGGAGAAGAAGAAGGAGGAGAGGAAGGAGGAGAGGAAGAAGGCCTTCGATCGCGGATCGTCGGATCGTCGGCCCGCTGCCCTGACCACAGTCCGACCGCTTTGCATTTGTTTCGGTGATCGGTCTGCGCTGCCGCGGCCCGCTTCCCCTTTCAGCTGTCTTCCTTCGTAGGTCCTTGTCATTCCTCCTATGCGCTCCCCTTTTTCCTCTGCCGCGCACTGTTTCGCCCCTCCCTCCTTCTTCCTCCCTCTATCTTCTCCGGTCGCTCGTTCCCTCGCTGCCTTGGACAGCCACGTCAGTCTCTAAATTACCCTGCCGCTGGGCCCTCGACCGTGTCTATCGGCTG
>NW_006263390.1:70125-71516 GCF_000469605.1 Apis dorsata
AGCAATGCGTTTCGGCCTACCGTGCCCTCTCTCCCTCGGTTAATTGATAACTGATATCTCGAATCTTGGGACAGTTTTCGGTCTTTGGACCGAAGGTTTCGCCCTTGTATCCGAGATCACCGACGACGAATCCACGGAAACGAAACGCATCGTCTTCTTCTCCTTCCTCCCTTCTTCCCTCTCTCTCTCTCTCTCCCCTCGTTCCCAGGATTCGCCAACTTGCGCCTCGCTTCTTCCTTCCTTTTTCTTCCTCTCCTTCTTCTTCCGGCCGTTCTTTCTTCGACCATCGAATTCACCACTCGGGGAAAGAGTGGAGAGGGAGAGGGAGCGAGAGAGAGCGATCTTACCCTCCTCCCTTTTATTCGTCCGTTTCGGGGCCGTGGCTGGCGAGATGCGCGAGAGAGCGACAAAGAGCAGGGCTCGACGGAGAAGAGGAGAGAGGACGGAGAGGGAAGAAAGACGAGGGAGGGTCGTGCGGAGAGGCAAGCGAACGCGCCGACTGTCGCGCACCTTTTTTTCTTCCTCTTCTTCTTCTTCTTCTGCCGCTGCAACTTGTGTTGCTGCTGCTACCGCTACTCCTGCCATTGCCTCCGCCGTTGCTACTCCGTCGCTTCTGTCTTCTTCTCGTTGCCTCCTTTCGCTCTCGCCCTTCCTTTCCCTTTCTTTCTTTCTTTCTTTCTTTCTTTCTTCCTTCCTTCCTTTCTTTCTTTCTTTTTTCGTAACTCTGCGCGACGACTTATAAGGCGATTCTTCGCGTTCCAGTGGAAAAAAAATCCAAGTTCCGTGCTCGCCGGGCGTTAACATCCCTGGCCATCTTTGTATCCCTTTGGATCCGGAATAACGTTCGACCCTACGAAACAGCTTCTCCTCGCTCCTCGACTTCCTGAATTCGAGGGAATCGATGGAAAGGAGGTTAACGCACCCTTTAACGCCCCCTTCCCTTTCTCCCCTTTTTACGAAACGAGGAGAATTTCGTCGTGGGTAGCGATCATCGCGTCGTTTCGATCCTACTATTCGACGTTACCCGTGGAAACGAAGAGCTCCGAGCCCCTTCGATAAGGGGCATAATGGAAAATTAGATGCGGTCGAGGCATTCTTAGAACGTAGAAAGTTTCGATCATAGAGTACGCGCAAAGTATAGGGTACCAGAGACAATGCATCGACGCGTAATGACTAGGTTAATGGGAAAAACAATGTGCAAACAAGGCACTGCGTCGAAGATAAGAGAAAGAAGATAAGCGAATATCGCAGCGAGATGGCTCTCTCTCTCTCTCTCTCTCTCCCTCGATTTAATGATATCGCGATGTTTCGAACCCGCGTTACAGAGTCATCGGGCGGTCCCCCCCCGATATGATAACTCGGCGCGGTGGTATTCGACGAATACGTTACGA
>NW_006263390.1:71933-78089 GCF_000469605.1 Apis dorsata
CACGTCGTACGTTTACCTCGTGAACACTGATATTACTATTAAAAGCCGAGTTTACTCGTTGGCTGGGATGGGCGCGCGTCGTGGAAAACAATTTTCCCCCGATTGTGTAGTCCGATCACGAGGCGATATAGTAATCGCGGCGATAAAGCCCGGTTGGCCACGGTGACACGAGGCGAAGGTACACGTAAGCGGATATCGAATCGTTTCGAGTCGTGTGTTTCGAGTCGGTGGCCGGCCTCGGTGCCACGGATCTCGATTCTTCGGCGAGAAGGCAAAGACGGGGTGGTGGTGGTGGTGGTGGGAGTCGTCGGGTCTCGGTACGTGGCCCGCGAGGCCGGATGTTTGGCCGTGCAACAATAGAGGGTGATAAATGTGCACGTCAAGGGCCGCGAAGAGGGCTCCTTCTTCCAGCGAGCCGCTGCTGCCCGAGGAAATTTCTAGCCTTCTCCTCGGAGCGATGCCACGGGACGAGAGGCAACACAGTTATCTCCATCTTGAAATGGGATACACGAGCACGCCCGCGCATCCTAATGTCGTTTTTCGGTCGGATTCGCTTCTCCTACGTTCCAGGTAGAATTGGGGAATTTCTCGAGACTCGTTACCGCGACAACCGCCAACAATAAAGTCACCAACATCGTCTCTATCCGGGATCGTTATCGAGCCAGCCTATTTTCTCGGATGTTATCGCTCTCGCACGATAGATGCTGCGACCGCGATTAACGCCGCCCCTACTTTTCCTTCCTTCTATTTAAAGAAACGTATCGTCGCCGAGCACGCGGTTAAGATAGGACGATAAAGGAAACTTGTCTAATTTCTAAGAAACGCGGCTATCGACCGGTTACGCGAATCTGATTAAATGGAAAGTATAGCGGTCTTTGGAGCGGTAATATTACCGCCTAGGCGATAGTAGCGCTCGATAAACCCGAGTAACATCGAGTACGCGAAAGAGTGGAGTATCGGTTACTCTCTGCCGATCATCCGATTCGCCGGGATATACGTGTGTGTGTGTGTGTGTGTGCATCCTCGTGATAAAAGGCGATCGTTTGGGCGTGACGGGAAACCGGGAAGGAAAAAAATATTCCGTATTAACGGCAACGATTACGATTACTATCGCGACAAACTTTGATTTTCTCCACCACGGCCTGTTTCTCGAACTCGGCGAAACGATGTAACTAACGACGATCTACCTCTCGAACGAGTCTTTTTTTCTCGAACTCGAATCGAAAGGGAAAACGCGCCTTCTATCGTTGCGCATCGATACGAGACGAACGCGGAATCGAAGGAGCGATTGCTTTCGATCGATGGGACGAACGGTCCTGTTTCAATAATGACAGATTAGACTTTTTCCTTCCCCTCCCTCTTCTCTCGTCGTGTAATAGGATTACGCACGTGCCACGAGAGACAACTCGCCACGCTCGAATAATTTTCGAAGCTCTATTCCTCTTCTCTGTTCCTCCCCGATCCTTGCGAGTTTCTCGTTCGGGAGATATCTCGCTCGATCGTTGGTAGAATTTAAAAGGGACAGAGCGATTCGGACCGACGATAGAAGATGAGATACGTGCCTCTTTTACCAAACCAGAAAATTATTCTCCCTTCTTCGGTAAGGCCGTTGAAGTTTTCATTCTCGCGCGTTTCCCCCCGATCGGTGTCTCGTATCGCCCTCTTCGAACGTCTCTGCGCTAGTATAATCGCAAATATCGGATCTCGTGGTTACGATCTAGGAAATCTATACGGCGCGTATCGAGCTGTGTATCGTTAATGTTAACGTCCACGCGGAGAAGATGGAAGCGTGGGCGTTGATCGTCGCAGTTCATTGAAAATTCCAGCTTGTCTTCGGGGTCCCGTTAGAACCTCGCCAGGAGGGCTACCGTCCTTCTCTCGGGAATCACGGATTATTTAGTGGAGGCACGCGCTACCGCGCTTGATTTTCACCTACAGATAACTCAATCTCCGTGAATCCCTCGCGTTGACGGATCTAAAAATCCAAGAAGGTAACCTCTCTCTCTCTCTCTCTCGTTTTCCTTCGACCGAAAGAAGATTCCTCGTTCTTTTTTATCGACGAAAACAATTATATGAGAAAATTGGAAACGAGACGGCGCGAAATGAAAAGAGAAAGAAAGCGGGAGAAATGGAAAGGATAAGGACGAGAGAGAGAGAGAGAGAACGCAGAACGAGAGCATCGGTATTAATTACACGGCGCGCGTCCGGCTCCCTAGGCCACCTACGGTTACCCGCTTTGCATAATACGTATATACACTTACGGTAAGGGCGGCGAGGGAGGATGCGAAAGAAGGTAGGGGCGAGGAAGAAGGAGGAAAGCCGGCAAAGTGCAAGGCAAAGACGAAGAAGAGGATGGTGGAATGACGCGGGAGGGGCAGGCGGGAGGATCTGGCGCGGATCGAAAACGAGGAACGGCGAGGAACGTGTTCCATTCCTACTCGGTCGGAACCGGAATCGCCTCCTCTTTCTTCTTCGTCGAGAGCTGAACAGCCTCGATGGTTCGTCTTCTTCTGTTCCTCTTTCCTTCTCTTTCGCCGGGTCGAAGCGCGCCTGATTATTTAGGCAGCGAATGTTTAATCGAAGCATTGTATCGGTAGGGCCAGAGCTGCTGGCTGCTCGGTTGCCCGGCTCCTCTCGTTGTGTTTAGCCAAAGAGACACTCCGCCTTCTCCACCTCCACCCTTCGCGGCCTTCCCCTTTCCCTCTTAACCCTTCCTCTTTTTCCTTCTCTTTCTCTTTCTCTTTCTCTTTGTCTCTGCGCCACTGCTCGAAACGCCGTCACCATACCACCACCACCACCACCACCACCACCACGGCCATCACCACCACCGCCACCGCCACCACCGCCACCACCATCACAGCCGCCACCTCATCCTCTTTACGTTTATTCGTTTATTTGCTGGTGGCTGATACCTCATTACCGCGACAGATCCACCGATAAGCGTACCGTTCTCGGAAACACACAATGCGCCCCTCCTTTCTACAGGCTGCCGTTGCTGCTGCTGTTACTTCTGTTGCCGTAGCGAAAGAAAGGAAAGAAAGGGAGGAGGGCGAGGTGGCGGCATCGAGAGTACAATCCTCGCCCTTTCCTTTCTTCTACCTCTCGCCGATCTCTTCGTTCTTCCTTCTCTGCGCTCTCTCTCTCTCTCTCTCTCTCTCTCTTTCTCTTCCAGTTTACCGAGAAAGTACTACTTAGATATCGCCGTGGTCTTCCGTGCATTTGTTTTGCCTCCCGCATCGTTCCATCTCGTCCACCCCCCCACGGGGGTGGAGTCCTGGTCGATACAACTCCATTTCAAGTTACGTAGCTCCGAGACCCAGAGAGCGGGGCTTTATCGCTCTATCGAGGACTCGCGAATCGAATTTCCATTTATTAGTGGCCTTTTAGAATTCGACCGATCCTACGGAAGTTAATCCGCCTATTTGCTTCTAACCAATCCCAAAACAAATCTTTCAATCCGAATCGCTTTCACACTAGTTTATTTAAATACCGGTTCGAATTGAAACCGCGTTCGAAGAAAGGGATACATTCGAATACCTGTCGTGAATTTCTACCGTTGATCGACTATCGAAATACCACCGCGCACAATTTTATCGTTTTATCATCGATGTAGGACGACCTCTGCTGTTGGAATAATCGCTCGTACCATTATTAGTCGGATCGTTGTAGATAGAAAGAGGAATTGGAAATACGTATTCCGCAAACGAACGAAGAATTCGAATCGTTGTATCGACGAGATTGACTTTCTTCTTGTCGAATCAGAATTGTCGATACGATCTCGTTCAAAGTCTCATCGAGCGATTCTCTTGTTTCGAAATTGGAAACGCGTTCCACGTCCGATGGGACAAATTTCCCCTCGTTGATCGGAAATCGGGTAGATGTAACAGCGGATAAGGGAAATAGAGGACGAAAGGCGGATCGTTGGAATCGGTGTAGAATTAGTGTAGAAAGACTGGAAGGGTTGTAAGAGGGTTGTAAAAAGAAGAAAGAGGGAGGAGGGAAGGAGGAGGAGAAGGGGAAAGAGAGAGCGCAAAGCGAGGAGGGTTGGACGTTATTTATCGATAGCAATGAAAAGGTGGCGGTCGGCGGTTGATGCCGGAGGCTCATTATTCAGATTAACGTTACGCGCCTTTTTTCGCTGGCCAATACGCCGGTGAATATTACTCGATAAATCATGGACGTCACAGTGCTAAAGACCCAAAGAAAGGAGGGTCCTTGAGATTTTTCAAATCATCTGGCTTGATGAATGCAACATCGTTCCTCGGGCCACGAACTCGGCTGCCCGATGGAACACAGAGCGCGCACCAGAAAACATTAGCATGAGTTACCACCATCGCGTTGCATCGGCGCGGGTTCAAATGGTAACGCGATACATCGATAGCGCGGCTATTGGAATCGTTTACAACCAGAATTGGGCAAAGCATCAAACGCGAAAACGAGACGAGGAAAAAGCTATCATATTAATAGATTCGAGACGGAAGAAGATAGGTTCCTGGCAAAGAAATTGTGGAGGGCGTTTTGGAAGCAAACGCGCTCCCTTTCCACCTCCCTTTCCGAAATTCGAGCGCGGAGAATAAAGGTTCGCATTATGCAGGAGAAAACTTTGTTCCTGGCCGAAATATGTGGAGCGAGGGAACTGGCGCTTCGACGCTACCGATGTAATCGAGATTTATATCCCGATTACGGTAATGGGTAGGGGCAACCGAGTAACGAGCAACATTCTCGTCCGACCCTTAACATAGTTAACATTAGTATCGTATCCGTATCCGGGGAAAGGAATGGGGAGCGACTATAAAATAAATATGTTATTTAGAGAGATGGAAACGCGTCCGCGTTAATTTATCGAGTCGAACGAGTGAAACGGAAAAAAGGAAAAAGAAAAAAAAGAAAAAGACTCGATACTCTCGATACTCACTGGGTCACCGTTTATAGATATATTCGTCTAGCTCGTGGTGGTAGAAAGGATATCGGGGAGGAGGGAGTCGTCGGAGGGCAGCGGAACGTCGCCAAGCGTGGGATAAATATCTAGGGTCTGTGTTTCGTTTAATTAGCATCGGTATACCGGGACGGTCGCACTCGCGTACGAATACGTGTATATAGGTGGAGCGGAGGGGGAGGGGGTGGAGGCGCCGAGGACCGAGAGAGAATCGCATCGCGTCGATTTCGCGAGTGGGTGGGGAAGAAGCGGCGCTCGACCCGCGGGGCTGAGGACGCGCACGGAGGGGGAGCCGGAGGACGGAGTGGAGAAGGGGGAGGGAAGGGGATAATAAAAGAAGAAGGAAGAAAAGGAGGTTGAGAGTTGGACGGACACGTTGACGAGGCACGGTAGTACCTCGAGGACTAATTAAATAAATCCGGGAGCGGCTTCTCGGGCTGCGAACGCAACCGTAACCACCACGACGATGGTTAGGGTCGTCGTTGCGGAGGCGTCTCGGGTCAAGCGGGAGGTCAGCACGCTGGCGGTCCATCTTCTCCTCCCTCCTCTCTCGCTCTCTTCCGCTTCATCACCGTCTCGCTCGCTCGGTGCTCCTCTCCTCGTGACGAGAAGACTAGCCGCCCGTCTTCTAGATCGCCTTCCGTCCTAGCTAGTCATGCTAATTTATTCGACGCCCGGCATAACGATCGTTTTCCTTCGCCTCCAACTCGATCTCGAGGGGAGGAAACTTGGCGCCGCAACTCTCGCCTCCGTAACTGTTTATATATATATATATGTTTAAAATGTAACTGTTAGGACGCATCGCGCGGGAGAAACGCATCTACGATTGGGAATTGGCAGGGATACGATGGAACAGAAACGAACGGTGATGCGTACGTACCTTATGGCGAGCGATATTAGTCTAGGTGGCAGCTGTTGGCGAGAACCTCCTCTCGCAACCAATCAACGTGCTCTCGCTCTCTTCGTTCGACTCCCTTCTCGGTTTTCCCTCTTTCTCGGTCTCGTCGTTCATCATCCACGGCCCCCGCGCTTCTCTTCACCGGCCCCTGAGTTTCTCTCCTTTCGGATCGCGGATGCAAAAGTCGTTACGGCGTAGGTTTCGATCGGTCGCGACGCGATTCTCCAATTGTCGATCATAGAGAAAAGGGGGAAATTTTCATCCGGGGTGGTGGATGGTCGGCTTCGACTCGACGGCGGGCAATTTATACGTTAAACGGTTT
>NW_006263390.1:78175-79057 GCF_000469605.1 Apis dorsata
TTTTCCGCGAACCTCGCGGTACCAGTTCTTGCGCATAGATCTCCGCGTCGTGGTAGGTAGGTAGAGAAAGATGCGTACGGATGCGGCTTGGACTCGCGTTCGGGACGATAAATATAATGCTCGTTCGTGTAAGGAAAGTCGACGCCGCGGCCGAGGATGAAGAAGAGAGGGACGAGAGAATCACGAGAGCGGTCTAAGGGCATCGCAACCCGGCCACTTTGCCACGGCATGCCACTCTTATCCCTAATTAGCATACAATTTCTGTCATAGAGGAGACCGGTATAAGCACTAAATACTCTCGCGGAAATACTCTCGTACCGATGCGTGCACTCCAGCCGATCGACCGACCGAGGACAAATTGCCCTCTCCGTTCGCGTGTCCTTTCCCCTTTACGATTTACCCACCGCTGGTCTATCTTACCCGAACGAATCTACTTACTTAAGCGCGCGTAATCTTTGCGATCTCTAATGAGAAATAATCGTAAAATCGATCGAACGGAGAGACGTCGACGGGATCGAAGGATTTCGCGATTAAACGAGGGAAGGAAACGAGATGGTCGGAAGGAATGCGAGGGAAGACAGCCACCGCCCCCCGTGGCTCGTCGGTGGTAACCTCGGCCAACTGCTCGGCATACGTCTAACGCGGTTTATTGGACGCGAAGCAGCGCCAACGAGGAACGAACAAAGGGAACGAAACGAAGGAGGATGCAGGCGTTTCTGCGCGATCCTGCACGCTGGGACTTATCTATATGCAGGAAAGTGCGCGTGCGTCAGACTATACCGTCAGGCATACATAATTAATATTTAAACGAGAAACATGGACACTGGCGGCCATGGTCGGGCTATGCCTCCGTAAAACGTGCGGGGTAAATCCGCGTGGAAC
>NW_006263390.1:79103-80030 GCF_000469605.1 Apis dorsata
ACGCTTTGTTCCCTGCTATCGGTCGATATTTCGATCAGGGAAGGAAAAGAGAAAGAGAAAGAAGAGGAAAAAAGCGGCGTCGAAAATGTCTAACGGGTTGCGCGCGGCATTCGCAGGAAACGTTTAACGAGAACACCTGCCCGGTTCGGGGTGCAAATGCACGCGTCATTATCAACTAATAAGGCCCCGTATGGAACGATCGGGTATTACGGAGCCGTTGCGTCGGGAATCGAATGACCGGTGAAACTCGTTAAATCGTTACCACTTACCGCCATTGGTTAGAGCGTTTAAAGGTATTGCCGCGGTAATGCGGACAACGATTGGCCTGTGTTTCGCTTGGGGAAAAAAAAAAAAAGGAGAAAAAAGAAAAAAATTTTGCCACCGGAACGCGTATATGCCAGAATCGAAAACGGATCTAGAGAAAGGCGAACGATTTTTCGAGAACGAACTTACCTATATGTACGCGTGAATCGCGACGCATCTCTCTCCCCCTCTCCTTGGAATGGCCGCGAAACGAGAGGACATAAGGTGATTCCATATGGGCGGAGGGGTCGTGAAAAATAATAAATAAATATCGTTGCAGGGGACGCCCATTCTTTAATAATCGAGGGGCAGGACGCGTATATATATATATGTATTATATATATTATATATATATATGTATATATAGATATTATATGTATTTTGTTTTATATATATATATATAAGCGTTCGGACGATACCCTAAGGCCGGAGTGATAAAAGGTCCAACAAGAGCATCGAAGAGCTTCGGAAAGTTCGATTAGAGTTTTTGTTTGCTCCTCGGAGGCAGCGCGCGTTCATCCTCCCTCTCCGTTTCTCTCGGACGCCCTTCTCCCTCCGTCTCTGTCTCGTTCGAGATTCGTTGTTACGCTTCTCTCTCTTCTCCGTCCCGTCCGCTTCGAACGC
>NW_006263390.1:80048-81431 GCF_000469605.1 Apis dorsata
GTTTGTCCAGGTGCGTGCTCTCTCGTTCCAACCTTCTCTTCTCGCGAACGGAGAGAGGCAAGATGGACCGAAGGGTACTCGCATTTTTTGCTTGCTCCATTCTTCGGTCCTCGTGCCGCGCTCAACCTCGAAAGAACGGAACGCGAGAGGGAATGAGAAACGTTCGGGAAGGGAAGGCGCGCACCAGACAGAGAGAGAGAGAGAGAGAAGCGAGAAACTAAAAGGGGGAGGAGATCTTTTTTGCATCTCGTAACCCCGTAACCCCCGACTCTCGACCGTCGAATCCTCCCTTCCTTCTCTCCATTCCTCTTCGCGCATAGCTTTTTCCTCGTTTTCGAGGAGACGACTTATTCGGCGACGCTGTTCGTCTCTTCTTCGTCCTCTTCTTCTTCTTCTTCTCCTTCTTCTCCTTCGAAGAATAACCTCGATTTTAACGGAAAATGACGTTGATCGACGAGTGCGACGTATTTTTTCGATTTCGATTCTTTTCGAGAAAGGGGAGGGCGGGGAAAAAAGAGAAAAAAAGGAAAAAAGTGGAGCGACGAAGAGCGGCACGTAACAACCGCCTACAAGTTAAAGCACGTGGACACGTCGGTTTTTTCTTGGCGGCGGGGGGACCATGGATCGCTCGAGGCTTCAATTTAAGCGTACCCGGCTAAAACAATAGGCCAGGCCTCTTCCTTCCGCGGCCGTCAGGCCGCCGTTTGGACAGCCCTGGAGGCTGGGTCGGAAAAAATAAATGGCCCGAAGAACCGAAACCCTCTACGAACCGCGGCGCTGTCCGACGGAACGAGCAGGATACGAGAAGGAAAAGACGGTTAGGTATAGGGAGAAGAGGCACGGCCCTGAGAGAGAGCTATACGTACACCCAAGATGTAAAGGTGGATGCTACCACGCCCAGAAACGACCTCGAGACCTCTTTCGCCCCGTTTCTCCTTCTTCCATCGACTATCTTGCGAACCTTCTTCGGCTTCGACTCGTCACGCCGCACCGCGTCAACTACGCGTCCCTAGCCTAGAATTCTCTCTTCGCTTTCCTTTTTTCGAAAAGTTTCCAACGTTTTTCTCTAGGAAAAGTAAAAGTAAAAAGGGGATCGCGAACGAAAGATCCAACGTCGACGAGATGATATAATTATAATTTCTACGATCTCTAATACGAGAAAGTTCCCGAGGAAAGATAGAACTGCGTCTTTTATTTTCAACATGCTCTCTCTCTTTCTCTCTCTCTCTCTCGTCATCGGCGCTATATTCTATTTCGAGAAAAAGCGCATATACGTGTATATCCTTGGCGAGCAATTACCGTTGCGTCGAACGTGCACCACGGCTGCTTCTAATCCCCGGCTAATGGTATCGAAAGGTCTCCGAGGTGCGCGGTTTACCGGTG
>NW_006263390.1:82191-84058 GCF_000469605.1 Apis dorsata
TCTTTTCGGGTAGCTGGTCGCGTTCCAAGAATAGTAAGGTTTATTATAGGCCCGTGACGATACATCGACGCGCTCCATATCTCGTATCGTCTCGGCGGAGATTTAATCGAGAAACGGTTAAAAACTCGGATTGGTCCGAGATTTTCAGAAAATCCTCGCGACACGATCGATAGCCGATGGTAATTGAGAATAATAGCCGCGGCAGCGGCTCTCTCTCTCTCTCTCTCTCTCTCTCTCCCCTCCCCCCGCTTATACGTGGCTCACGGTGCATTCACCCCACGCCGGCCTACGGCCGTATCTTCTATCTCGCTTCCCCTTTCTCCGGCTAGCGTTGTGCAAACCTATTTGCCGTAAAATTACTCCATGGTGGCATCTCTCGCTACTTCGCCCCGAGCTCGTTCGCGTTGCTCGCTCTTCCACCGTGCCGTTTTCCGAGATCACCACCGATTCGGAGTACCGACTATTCCATCTCACCACGTTCTTCCTTCCATCGTTCCACGCGATACGGTTCAACAGTTTCCCCGTAAAGCTCGCGGATAAATCGATTCGTTCCCCCGTGTCCCCTAGATTCGGACGATTCGCGGCCACGGCCGCGCGATCCGATTAACCGCGACGCGTTGAAACGAACGCCCCGAATGCCGGACCGACCTGTTCCTCCCGCCCTTTCCCCCCTCCTTCTCCCGTCCCCTGATCTCTCTAAGAAGAAGAAGAAAGTAAGCGGCCAACGATCGTAATCCAGGAGATTAAGGCGCAAAGCGCGAACCTGGTATTCTCGGTTATTATCGCTATTCTCGATTCGTCATCCGGACCACCCTTCTTCTCTCCGCCCGAGGGAAGGAGGGGAAGGGATTAAACGGATTTAAAGGACAACACCGAGCGGAAATACGTAACGGCGCGACTATTTGTATGTGTATGTCTTTGTTGTGTGTGTGTGTGTGTGTATAGTCGCGTATGTACGTATAAACCGCGGAACTAACGGTACGAAGGAACGGAGGAGAGACTCGATCGGTACGCCGGAGACGGCGGGCAGGGTCGATGGAAAGAATCGGGGGCAGGGTCGATAGGATCCGACGCGAGAGAAAGGGAACGCGCGGGAGAGAGATAATTAGCGAGGAGTTAAAAAAAGATGGAGAAGCGATAAAATACTTTTAGCGCGCTTTATCTATTACTCAAATATTCCTTTGCGATCGAGACTCGATCGAAAACGTATGTGAAACGTAATAGTCGGAGAATTTCGACGTTGAAAACTCGAGAAGAGGATTCAGGATTTTCGAAACTTTCGTGGAACTGGATAACATTTTGGGGATAAAACACCGGTTCCCGAATTAAAACAATCTCGAATCACGAGATACTTTCGGGACGAATTCTCTATCGATTATTCGATCCGAGTCGTTGGTGATTACCGATTACGAGCCATTTCGCGTGTTACATTTTCGAACTCGATCTCGGATGTATCGCCTTTCGCCACGTGAAATTTCTATTTGCACGAAACCGCATCCAGCTGTTTCCAAGAATTGGTGGCGCCACGCGATCGTCGTTAAAATCGGGGGCCCCGAAAGAAGCTCGTTTCGCGAGATTCTCCGTGTAATTTCGCGTATCGGTATACTTTTAGAAAGCAACTGCGAGATTCGCCGGATATCTCGCTGTCCTCCCGCCACTCGTGGATCTCGTACCTCCCGGCGATCCTTTAACGATTCGCTCTCGTCGTTGCGTACCCGGAGACCGGTATTTACGTTTATGGCGTCTATTCGGTGGCCGCGCGATCCACCGTACACGCGTATCGGCCTTTCTCCCGCTCGAAACTCGACCGCGCGAATGCCGTGAATTCCTTCCGATCTCTCGCTTCGTTCCCGAGCGCGCCGATTCC
>NW_006263390.1:84447-87643 GCF_000469605.1 Apis dorsata
CGTGTTCCGAGGGATCGAATGTCCGCGCGTCGACAGCTTTACGATCGTTCGAAATTTCACCGCGTTCTTGTCGACCGTCGAACTCGGTAACGATTCGAGGTGAGATCGGTGAGAATCGATCGTTGTTGCGAAGGGGGCGAGAGGAAGGGAGAGAAGCTCGACGAAAAGCCGTCTAATTCCCAGGATTTCGCGCGCGTAACCAAGCCACCTCGGTGGCCGCGATGGATCGTATCAGGTTGGAGGAGCGCGTGCGTGTGGAGAGAATAGGGAAAGAGGAGAACGGGCGAGAGCGAACGGTGGGATTGGCGATGCCCGGTGCTTGTACTCTCGGCCACGTAAGGAGCGTTAAGTGTTACTACCGTTGTTAACGAAAAGACACGAGAGAGCTTGGAAGGAGCTACGCGACAGGAAGGTAATTACGAGAATCCATCGAGGCTATAACGGATTTGGACGTTTCTCTCTTTTTTCTCGTCGTTTCTCGAGGCATCATTTTCGAATTAAAGGAGGCTCGTTTCTAGATCTTTATCGGTAAGAATTTGTTTCGATGACGTATTTGCGTTAACGATTTCAAACGTGATTGCAGCAGAGAGAGAGAGAGAGAAAAGGGGAGCGATAATTTGAACGTATCGAAAGGATGCTACCGGATACGGATGAAAGGAAGGAACGCGCGAAAAGAAGCGATCGTGCTCGAATGGACTAATAATGAGTTAAATGCAATTAGCCGTGTTGGCGATACGAGCGGTCGACGAGCGTATATATGGGTGTGAGAATGAAATATCGTAATTCATTTGGTGCCCCCAGGCTTTGGCAGGATGCATTACCCATTCCGCTATGGCGCGATAGCGTCCAAAACTCGTGCGCCCGCAGGAACGTGCGCAAACGTCCGCACCCCGTGGTCCGCAACGCGTGTACGTAACTCGTGTACGAAGGAATGACCTCGGAGATGGATATCGGTTAATAGCTTTTTTCGAACGAGGTTGCAAAACGAGAGAACGAGAGAAAAAAGCACAAAAAATTGCGGACAACTGGTTGCAGAACTCATCCCCCTGGTTCTCTCGTTCGGTGGCACGATCCTCGCCGCGCCGGTAGCTAGCCACCAGGGACCAGGGACCAGGAACTGCTTAACATACGATACGCCTTTGCTCGATTTTTCTCTCTCTCTCTCTCTCTCTCTCTCTCTCTCGCCCTTTCTTTTCTGCTTTATCGATAAGCGCGTGTAGGTGTGACACGTACCACCTTCTCGAGCATCGTCGATACGCCGCTCGCGTATATAAAGCGGACCGTGCACGCGACCGTTACGAGTTTCGAGACCGAGGTTATATTATCATTCTGTCGCGTGACTCCGTCGCGGTAGATCGCGACCCGCGTATCGAAATGCCGCGTACCTTTTCATCTCGCGTTTGTCTCTCGTTCAACGACGGAGAGGCGTTCTCCCTCCCCCCTCTGAGACCTCTGAGGTGGAAGCAACCGTAACGGGGAACGAGGGATTTTTATTTCGGTTCGTTCGTCACGGTCCGACTTAGATCGAAGAGAGAGAGGGAGAGAGAGAGGAGAGGGAGGCGCGTATACTCGCGATAATTAGACGGGTTGGCGGAGCGAGAGTTCTCCAAAACGGGCTTCTACTAATGAAAGAGAGTGACTAACGACTGATTATTAATATTGCCTCGGATGATCTCGATCGCGCGCCTAGCACCACGCGATACAACGCTCCGCGGCGATATCGGCCTGCTGCGTGACGGTTAATTAGAGGGGTCAGAGGAATAGAAGACCTCGTTGAGGGGAGAGAGAGAGAGAGAGAAGGGAGGGAGGTCGCGTTTACCGCTCGTTAATCCTCGACAGCTATTGTACGTCTGTTTCTTTTATCGCCTAGTGCGAGTATACTTTCGACAACGCGTGTATGACGCGCGACTAAATTCAAACGGGGCTTTTATCGGGTGTAGATTTTTCGAAACAAGGAGAAAACAACGGTTTATGCGAAGGGAATACCGATCGTCTAGGATCGTAGCCGACTTGAATCATCGCCGCGAGACGACGCGAGGAGAGGAAGGAAAAGAATTCGTAACGACATTAAAACGGTTGATACTAAATCTCCCGGTTTAATTATAAGCTTTCTCGCTTGCACGCGAACAAGAAGAATAGATACGTGACCTGTCTCGCAGAATGAATTAGTCGTTTTCTCGACAGGGACGATGAGAAGTTGGCGGAGGAGGACGGCGAGGAGAAGAAGGAGGACCGTTCGTAGAGCAGTCTCTCTCGCATCGCGCGAGCATCGGCTCATTAATCTCCACCGGTAATTGCGACCATATTCCAACGGAGAGCGCGGTTAAGACTCTCTTCTCCTTCTCCTTCGCCTTCCCTTCCTTCCTCCTCTTTCTCTTCGTCTTATTCAGCTTCTTCCACGTCATCTGCGGCACAAGCGAAAAAGAAAAGAAAGAAAAAAAGGAGAAAAACGGAGAGTAGAGGAGGAGGAGGAGGAGGAGGAGGAGGCTCAGCGGGAGTAGGCTCTCGATACCTGTCCGTCAATCTCGATCGATTGCCTATAACGGCCGAGACTAAAAAAAATCTTTCGGCTCGATTTTCTCGGTTCTTGGCGCGACTCTGTTCTCTTCCTCTACCTCGTTCGACGAAGCGTCAAGATTCCGAGGAGAAGATCCGAACGTATCCACGCTGGGTTTTCCGATTTCACGCTCCGTGTCACGCCACGTCCACGATTAATCCAAGAATCCGGTAGCGGCACCGATCCATCCGAGTTTTCGAACAATTCTTAATTAAGGCTCGCGTGAAAATTGATTACGACGGATCGTTCCCCGATTCTTGTTTCTCTTCCGTTCAGATCGTCCGCGTTAATTGTCCGCGTCGATCACGTTCTCCCTCCGAGACAATCTGTTTTCGTTCAACGATCTAGCCGATAGATCCATTATTCCATATAGAAGAGAATTGCCACTAACGCGATATGCAATCACGAGATGCAATTTAATTAGGGGAAAAGGTTTTTTCATCGAGAAAAATGAATGGAAGATCGTGGATCGAAAGATGGTTGGAAAGAAGAGAAAGAGAGAGAGAGAGATATCATCGATCGTTTCCCGATACGAGATCGATTCGGATACGGTAAATGGGACAAGGTAAAGGAAAAGGATGCGGCGGCAACAGCAGCAGCATCAGCAGCAGCAGCAGCAGCAGCAGCAGCAGCAGCATA
>NW_006263390.1:88145-88971 GCF_000469605.1 Apis dorsata
CAGCGTGAGGCGTTCCACGCACAACTCAGAGGTTGTTGACATAAACGATCCGGGACGTAGAACGTTTTAATACAAAGTTCTTTACGATCGGGCCGGAGAGTGCGCGTGCTCCCGCTCGCCAAGTTCGCGACTCGTTCCGGACTCGGCCCGGCAACGTTTCTGTCCGATGCCCTCTCTCTCTCTCTCTCTCTCAGATTAGGCCCTGTGGTGCGTATACGCGCCCGCATAAATCCCGGCCCTCCCATAAATTGCGATACGGTAGCATTAAAGTGAAAATAATGTATGAAATTTGCCTTTTGATCATTTTGTCGGCCGGGGGCGCGCGGCTTCCGCCTTCTCTCCTCCTCTGTCTCCCTAAACTTCTTCTCTCCCTCCCCTCCCCTCTCTTGTTTTTCGTTTAACTCTCGTCGATGCTCGCTCGTTTCACAGGCGCCACTTTGCCCCTTTCCTTCCTTCCTTCCTTCCTCCTTCCTTTCTTAATCGGTGTTCGCTTTAATCGACCCGGTCGATTAGGGGGATGAGCGGTGGACGCATCACCTTTAACAACTATAGAAAGTAACGATCGATCGGTCGGCCGATAAGCGAAACCGGTGAAATATTTTTCGTTTAAACCCGGACCCGGGAAGAATATCGTTACCGGATTACATGCTATTACTGTCACGTGTAACACGCGACTCCATCGAGGGGAAGGTATCTCCGGCGATAGGAGGTCGGTGAGAGGACCTCCTAATCTTGCATCAGAGCTGGCGGGCCCTTTCTTCGTGCCACGCTCCGCGCCATACACCGCGTCGTGTGTCCGTGAATCGCACGCTCCCACCCCTCTCGC
>NW_006263390.1:88983-91218 GCF_000469605.1 Apis dorsata
CTGTCTGTCCTCTCCGGATACTCGCTACTTATTTGCCCCTAATACCCATCCTCCGGGCTCCGTAATCGACCACGATCCTCGAAAGCAAACGTCCCGTCGGATTATTACGGGAACGTAGCTGAAACGGGGAATATATATATACGGCGATAATAACGATTTCCAAACCGTTCATTCGAGCCCGGTTAGGTGATTTATAAAACGGGTTTATCGATGCGATCGAATTCGTTCTACGGTTGCAAAAAGATCGTTTCATTGACACGCCTAACTAGCTCGCAACGCATACATAGTACGGAATAACCGCCAGCTTCCGCGTTCACGGCTATTATCTCGCCCCNNNNCGAGATGATCCAGATTCATCCAATCTTCTCCTCCTCCTTTTTTCTTCCTCCCCTCCTCCCGTTCCGATCACCGGCTTATTTTCAATCGGTCGAAGGTGAGGCCGCGTTGATTTCCCATCGACGATACCAATCGATTAGTAACGAGCACCGTCTCCCCAATTATGCGAAACGCAGTAACCGGAGTTATCTTACCCGAATATAACCGTATCCATGAATATTTAAACGAAAAAATCCGACGTAATACGGAAGTGTTAATACGGAATCCCGAGCGATTGATTCGATACACGTGTAATATACCAATAATAATAATTTCAGAGGATCGCGTAATATAATAACTCGCTTATGATCTCTGATCGTCGATATAACTATAATACTTTCTCTCTCTACGCGTCTCTTCTTCGATCGATCGATGGATCGATCGAGCGCAATTGGAATTATCGGTGAGAACGGCGGAATCGGGAGATTCACGACAGGTGAACATCTTCCCGTGGAATCTTCGTAGTATCTACGCAGGGTCGCGCGAGTAACTCGGAGAAGACGACGATAGCGCGCGGGATTCTCTCTCGGTTGGATACCGCGCTGTCTAGTCGTTAAAGAACGTCGAGTACAGTTGTATAATTAATAGAAAAGCGACGGACAGCGCGGGCAAAAGTGTATAAGACGGAGGCAGAGAGATGACGGTGGCAGATAATCGTGGCAGGGTACACGGTCGCCGTCCAGGTCGGTGGAAATTCGAGCGAGAGGGAAACGGACGGAGAGAGCGGAGGCGGACGAGGCTCGGAGGAGGAGAGGGCATTCCGTGGAAGGGATCGAAAGTCTGAAACGTGTGCGCCGTGCGGAGGAACGCGCTTACGGCCCGTACCGTCCGTACGACTATCCTCCCGTCCCGGTTGTCGTGTACGTCCGCGACCGCGTGACAAATAAACGTTCGCTCCGAACCAACCGCATTTGCATTCGTACGCATAATGCGTTCGAGGCGTACCTCGCTCCAACTTTGCCTTGCTTCGTTTCGTTCCTCTTCTTCTTTTTTCTCTATTTCCCCTCCTTTTTCCCCGCGAAAATTAAAGAGGAACGAAGTTCGATTCGAGCGAGGAAACGAGGTTTTGAACGACGAAGCGCGAGAACGATTCGAGAATCCGAAACGACGAATCGATTCGATGCGCGACGATTCTCTCTTTCCCTCTGCGTAATCGGAACAACGCTCGGCAATAATTCACGCGGCCCGAGTAATTATTATCGCCGGTAATATCTGCGGTGGACGATGGTTTATCGATGATTTATCGCTGAAATTTCTACGAAATTTATCGTTTTTCGAATATCGAACAAAGCCATTTCTTAACGATTTCTTCTAACCCGTCGTGGTCCACTATTTGTTTCTTTTTTATTATTGTTATTTTTTCCCTTCGACGAAATTTCCGTTCCCGTTAACGAAATAATAACGGACGAGTTTAAAATTAAAATCCTCGCGACGGGGTTTGGATCGAAGGATACATCGTCACCTCGATTATATCGTCGGATCTTTACGCGAGTTTTTATGGTTATTTTTCAGATCTCGCTGACACATTCGGCGAGGTCTCGCAGAACGAATGAAAGGAATGCCGGGAAGGGTAAGAGCGTTTGCCCCATTCGAGAAGGTGAATCTCGGTCCGTCAAACTGGCCGTAAAGAGCCGCGAGATACGGGCTTTAATGGCCTTTGGTTACGACCAGACGAACTAGTTACATTTTATCGACCTTCCATTTCGGGCTGTACGAATGCGCTTCTCTCTTTTTTATTCGCCTTTTCCCCCCTTTCGCTTCTTCGACCTTCTTTTCGAACCACGTTCTCTCTCCCTCTCTCCCTCCCCTCTCTCTCTTTCTCTCTCTCGCTCGCTCCTCCCCGTTACTTAGATCGTAATA
>NW_006263390.1:91466-94143 GCF_000469605.1 Apis dorsata
CGCCATGAAAGAGAGAGGGAAGGATGACGCAATCGAAATTACAATAATTGGCCGGATAGGGCGAACGAGGAGCGGTGTAAACGGAATGTGGCGCGTTTCGTTTATTTCTGTTTTGAGGGTAATCGCGCGACAATGGGAGGAGACGGAGGAGGAGGAGGAGGACACGTTTACGAGCGGACGCGCGAAGATGAGGAGCACGCGCGGCACGCCGAGATTTCCACGGGAACGATAATGTCAATGGCATGAGAATGTCGACGGGCAGGATAGATCGGACGCCGCGAGCCGTGCCAGTTCTGGGTGGGTTCCCCTCGACGTTCTCTTCTCTTTGCCTCAACACGGTCAACCGGCATCGATGACGCGCGCGCACGGTGGCATCTGTTAGCCTTCCACCACGGATACAACGAACAGAGACATCGATCGAGATCGACCGGTCGTCTCGGTCGGTTGAAAACGAGAGAGAGAGAGAGAGAGAGTGTGCGCGCGGCGTTGAAACGACCTTCCCCGTCTTTGGCCCCTGTACAGACGACTCTTTTACCGGTGAAACGTGGAATTCTTGAGATAAGGAGAATGCCGAGTGGCGAGATATTTCAATTCGGTGCCGTTTATCTACCGGTGTACACCGTTCTCGCTTCCTCGAGTGAAAAGCGTGAAGGAGAGGGCTTTAACGTAATTACCGACAAATTCGAGCCACGATGGACGAGTACCTGGCAGGCGTCGAGAGATTACTCCGAGAGGCGAGCGTGTGAAGCAATAGAAAGAGTCGCGTGCTGTCGTAAGCTGT
The DNA here is from genome assembly GCF_000469605.1 of Apis dorsata. Lineage (NCBI taxonomy): Eukaryota > Metazoa > Arthropoda > Insecta > Hymenoptera > Apidae > Apis > Apis dorsata. Next base: position 92,248 of record NW_006263390.1, read on the forward strand.
CGGCGCGGCGCGGCGTATCGACTACTCTCGCATAAATCACCAAACGGTAAATGCTTTCGCCGGAAAGGAAAGGCGCCCCCGTGCCATTGAACCAAACCTCCGCGTGTCTCGATACGTGCCATATCTTTCTTCCTTCTCCTTCCCCCCTCTCTCTCTTTCTCTCTCTCTCTATTTTTACAAGCCCCTCGGTTAACGCCTCGCGACGTATCTCGACGTTTCCACGTTTTTTCCTTTTCGAGTCGCGATAACAGGAAAATTGCGCTTCTTTCCAACTTTTCTTATCCGCGATAAATATTTTAGTACGCGCGTTTAACCGACGAAACTTTTTCTTCTTTTCTTTTATTTCATTCTCTCTCTGTCTTTTCCCTCTCCTTCGGCACCAAGGTTCGGCACCGAAGAATCCTTGCACGTCTTCGATGCGGCGATCCTGTAGCATTCCATATTCTCTCGTCTTTATGGAGGGCTGATGTAAACGTAAATTAAAGAAACACGCGGTAGAAAGAGTGGCCGTTAAAGGTAAACGGGCGAGGAGCGAAGGACGAGAGAGAGAGAGNAGGCGATGACGTGTAGGCGCGAGAAGAGAAGGTGAAAACAGTGAAGGCAGTTAGCGACGAGGTGTTAGCTCGATCTCGTCGAACACCGAAACACGTTTTCGGCTGTTGTGCTGTATTCTTGTATCGGGCAATGCCTCTCGATATCTCCAATTTACGCGCTAAACGCGCTAAAACGCGTTAAAACTCCGGTAGCTGTAAAAGCCACGCGTTCTCCGCCTCCGACGTTCCGTTTCTTTGTTTACCGCGCGTAGCATCCAACCTCGAGTACGAGTACCTTGGAGATTGACGCGGAACGGGGAATAGAAGCAGGGCAAAGAAAAGATCGCGGTGAGATGACGCGTCGTCGGTCGGAAGGTTTGGGAGCGTTAAGATCTTAAACCGAGATTGCAACAATTCCGTCGGCTCTTTTTGATCTTTTTGAGCCCCCAACCGTATTCTCGTATTTCCGTTTCGACTCCGCTTCCGCCTATAATCGACCTCCTCCTCTCTTGGTCATTTCGGTTTCGACGAATCCCAATCTCTCGGATCCTTCCCTTCTCTCGTTTTACTTCACCGAGCGTGTCAACGCGTTATACGTTATTATACTTCTCTGTTGCGCGAAAGGGTAGTTGTGATAGCTAATGTATATGTATATACATTTGAACAAATCGAAGGCGGGCGTGTCGGAGCGAGAGAAGGAGTGGCGTTTATCGAGACGTTGGATCCATCGTCTGCGTGTCAACGAACCACGGACTCCTCGTGGTGGGTCGCGTTTGCGGCCGAAAAGCGACGCGAGAGGATCGAGCCGAGGCGGGCCGCGAAAAAGGAGGAATCCGAAGAAACGTAAACGCCGCTTCGTGTTTACAGCAGTCTTTGGGGGATAACCTCAAATATTTGGGCTTTTAGGCGTGTTTAAAGAGAAAAGACAGAGGCCGACTGCCGCGATACCCCCCTCCTCTCCCCTCCGCTGATCCTGAGACTCGGAAACATGAAACGTTCTCGGTCCGATCGTATCCCATTTGCGAGCTCCGTTTGTACCTGGACCTTTTTTTACTTTCTCGAGAGTAACGTTCTAACGCGCATAAACGTTCTAACTGTACCTCGAACAACTAATCGAGCGAAACGAAGCTTATTGATTAATTTTCCGAGCAAAGTAGTTATTAATCTGATGAGAGAGAGAGAGAGAGAGAGAGAAAGAAAGATCATTTTCAAACGGTACGCAGGAACGAGATGTCCTCGCGTTTCTTACGCAACTTGCTCCGTTTCCTCTCTTTTTCTCTCTCTCTTTCCTTCTCTCTCTCTCCCCTTTTCGTTCGCCGCACCGTTGCGCGTTATTATATACATTATCGTGATCTTCGCCCTC
>NW_006263390.1:94170-94489 GCF_000469605.1 Apis dorsata
CTTCTCTCGCGCCTCCTTCTCCTCGCATCGGTCTTCCTCCTCATTTCGTACGGACCCATCGTCGTTTTCTGCCGGTTACCGATGCTTCCATCATTCTCGAGAAGGGCCACGCCTGCCCCTCCCTCGATCCTATCTCTCTCTCCTTCCTCCTCTTTTTCTTCTCTTCCTCCCCTCGTACACCGTGTACCCTCCTCTCGTTTAATTATCTCCGCGCTGATTGGTAGCGAGGAATTTCGTGTCGGGTAATTTTGATCCCTTCTCGCCCTTCGTCGTCTCCGGTCCTCCTCTTTCTTTCCTTTTCTTCTTCTTCGGCAGCAGC
>NW_006263390.1:94559-98181 GCF_000469605.1 Apis dorsata
CTTATCTCTTCCCTTCGTCCTGTTACGCGTTAAACCATTCGAGCCGCCTTAAACCTTCGCCTTCGTTCTCGTCCAATCTTCGTAATATCGCATTCGAGCGACTCGATCGGTTTCTTTTTTTCTTCTTCCTTCTCCTCCTTCTCTTCTTCTTCTTCTTTCCTCCCCTCCCCTCTCTTTTTCGTTTTTCCTTATTCCTCTCTCGTTCGACTACGCCTTTACCCTTGTTCGGCTGCCTCTGCCCCCGTCCTTTCCTCCGTCCGAGTTCGATTCACGAAAACACGAGGTTCCTTCGAACGAGTCGAAGGAACGGGAAAGAAGAGCGCTGGAGTAGGAGGATCAGGAGGAGAAACAGGATCCCGGATGGAGGACGGTGCGAATAGTGACATAACTCGGAGGGAACGTAGCACGAGTCAATTAGGTTGGCGCTGTACCGTACCGTGCGGACGGTTAGGATGGGAAGGCGGCGGCGCATCGGTTACGAGTCACGATCCGCTGCACCGTGGATTTATACCTGGCGTGGCTCCGCAGTGGCGAACCTGACACTGTCCCGAGAGTATATATAGTAGTCGTCTCGTGTAGCGTGAGCTCGTTCCCGCTTGATAAACCGTTTTTAACCGACGCGAAAGGTGTCGCGCGAGGCAACCCTCTCCGATCCGCGGCTGAAATCCGCGTGAAATTCGAACTAGCTTCCGAACGCGATCCGGGGACTTTTCTCTTTCGATCCATGTAACGAACCGATGTAACGGCCCCGTAATATTCTCGATAACGAATGGAAACTCGGAAGCTCGCTTTTGTCGACGTACGCGCGTCGAATGGACGGCGCGATTTTACGCGCGTTTCTTACCCGCCGATGAACTCTAGAACCGTTTTAACGCCATAAACGCGCGACGCGAGTAATAGGCGAGTACTTACTTTCCACGTTGCCTCTGGTTTACGACCCCCGTGCGCGCGCGCCATACGCGCTGCCAGGAGCCGTGCAAATATACGGTGGAAAGATGGATCGATGGAAAATATACGGCGACGAACGGTAAACGACGCCGTTTCTCACGAGGGAGAATTATCGAGAAAGCGGTGCGACGTCGTGACGCGTCGTCTTGGTCGTCGTCGTCGTCGTGGTTGCATCGATCGCGTTGCTCGACGAGCCTAACGAACCTTCCTCTTCTCTCGTGAGCATTCTTAATGGTCGATCGCGCTATCGGCAACCGGTGTATTACAACCGGTGATAGTTACGCTATGCTGAACTAGCGTGTGCACGGCATTAGTGGCTGCTAATGAAACGCTACCCGTTTATTATCGCAATACACGCCCTCTTTCCCTCCGCGGCAACAACCACCGTGTACACTTGTCCGATCCAAGTGTTGCATAAATAGCGACATAACTCGTTCCGGTATAGCACGAGTCAATTAGTCGTGCCGTGTAAAGGATAGGTCGCGTCTCTGTAGCTAATGGAGTCGAGGTGGCATCGTCGTCGTCGTCGTCGTCGTCGAGATCCGGCTTTAACCTTTCCTCGCTAATTAACCTTACTCGCTAACCGAGAGTCCACCGATTTCCGCAACGGAACGGAATTCCTCTCTTTCGAGGAACGATCGACCACCGTTTCTCGCGTAAAATAATAATTTCCGTCCGTTTTACTCGGTAGTGAATTAAACGTGCGATAAAAATCGAGGTAAGAGAAAAAAGGATTATGAATCGTAAATTATAAATTATTGGATCTCATCGAATCCCGCGTGTATCGATCGACATTCGCGATCGCGTTATCCACGCATTCAAGTCTTCGAACCGGTCGTCGCATCGCGTCGTCTCGTTTCTTCGTTTCAAACTCTCTTCCTTCTGTAATATCCTGTTTCTCTCGATATTCTCTAAAAACTCTAGCGACTTTAATTAGCGGCGGATAATAACGGTTGAAAATATTAAACTCGAGTCGAAAGTCGGAATTGGATCGTTTCCTCGTTTTCGCATACGTTTAACGTAAACGCGGTCGGAATAGATCGAGCACGAGATAAAAGTCTCGATAGATTAATGCGAATACGTGGAACGAGACGAGATTTTACGAATGTTTCGGATCGAACGTTCGTATTACATCGGCTCGTGGCCCGTGGCTATTTTACGCTTCCTTTCTTCCCATTCGATTCTACGGTTTATCGTCGGCCGAACGACGATTTTAATCGCCGCTCTCATTTCGAGGAACGGATGGGCGGTCTCGATAACCGGGAACGCGATATCCGTTGTAATTAATTCGTTCTCTAAATTAATCGTAATAATCGATCGATTCGGAGGAATAATCGGATCGAACGGAATAAACACGGATCTCGTTCCCTTCGCTACTTCGAACTTGGCGAAATTCGAATTGCGTCGAAAGGATCGTAAACCGCTTCGATGGAACGGAATTCTCGACTTGTTTTACCTCAAGGTCGCAAACCTCGTTTCTTTTCGACTTCTCGTTCGAAGAGGAGCCGATGGTATACGAAGAGAATAATAAAGCGAAAAGGAAACGAAAGAAAGAGAGAGAGAGAGAGAGAGAGAAATCGAGAAGCGTTCGTTCGAATCCCAGCTGGAATAAGAGGGTCTCGATCTAACCGGTAACTAATAATTACCCGTAATAAATCACAATTCCGTCGATATTGTTTAATTATAATCAAAATCGCGGCTTGAATATTGATTAAAGCGTGGTGGTGGTAACACGCGTACGCGCGGAGGAGTGCTTCCGAGTGATCAGATGTATTCGCGTTCCTCTTCCTCGTTCTTTCGATTCGTCGAATTCGACGAAGATGTTCGTTTTGAATCGTTTCGGCGCTCGAAGAAGATTTCGAACTCGCTCCTTTTTTCCCGTTTGTTTCTTTCGCGAGCAGAGAGAACAAAGAAACGGGGTGATATCGGGTCGGGTGCGAAGCGAATCCCGAGTTAAGGAGAGAGAGGAAGAGGGAGCGCGATAGAGGAGCGCGATAGGGACTAGAAAAGGAGGGAGAGAAAGAGGGGAAGCGCGTATAGATCCAATCAAGTATAGCCGCTCATAATTCTCCGTTGTAATTATCGCAGAGTCTCGAAGGGCAGCAGCGGTCGGGCAAAGCGATCCTCTTATTTTATTGATTAAATTGCTATTACGTTATATACTCGATGCACCGTTTCTCTGGCGGGCAAGGATGAGACGGAGAGAGAAAGAGCAAGAGAGAGAGAGAGAGAGAGAGAGGCTCTCGAGTGTATCGCGTATGCAACGCGTGTATGCAACGTGCACTGGTATTAAACAGACGCGGTGATACCGTCGTGGCTGATCCACGATGCCGAAGCACGACGGGAGGAAGAAGGGAAAGAAGAAGAAAGAAGAAAGAGGAGAAGGAGGATGGAAATTCTCATAGAGAGGCGGGAACGAGGAACCAGATAAATATGTCAGAGCGATCCCGGGAAAGAACCTCGATCTCCGCCGACTCGAAAAGGAACTCGTGTAAAGGATAACCTCGCGAGGTTCTTTGGATAACCTCGCTTTACAAAACGACAAAACGGTAGGAGGAGGGGAATTTGAGGGAAGAGAGGGAAGGAAGGAGTGGGGAGAGAGGGAGCACGATCGTTCTCACCTCGGCAGGAAGGTGGTGATGGCGATGGTGCGTTTCGTCCGACGACACCACCT
>NW_006263390.1:98415-100643 GCF_000469605.1 Apis dorsata
CCCTTCTCTCTTCTCTTTTTCTTATTTCTCTCTTCTCGGCTCGCGCGACGACCGGGGGAGGGGGACACCGAAAGAAAGGTTCAATCGGAGGAAAAAATATCGTCGCAGGAGACCTTGCGGAAATTCGATATCGCGCCGGCTAGGGCCTCGCCCGCCGCCGCTCTATAATTATTCCATCTTTCTCGGTCCTCTCGTGCAACCGTACCTCTCCGTCCGTCTCGTGACGCGAATCTCGATCTCCACCTCTCTTCGGTCCGGGGGGACTAGTCTGCCGCGGTTCTCTCCGCCGATGCAAAACACGTAATCCGATATGTCCTACTAGCGTGTAGATAGAGTCACTCGTTCGTGGCCTCTAGACTTTGCCAGCTTCTCTCCGGTTCCGGTCCTTCTCTCTCTCTCCTCTCTCTCGACTCTTTCGTTTCCCCTTTCTCCCGAGTCGGCAGACAAATCGGTCTCGGTGACAAGTTGCTGCCGCGAAAAACGTCGCGACGCTGCGTGGCGCGAGTCTCGTGTCCCGAGATAACGTCCGTGCCGTGTCCTTGAACGATCTCCAATCTCTCTCTCTCTCCTCCTCCTCCTCCTCCTTCTTTCCGCGCACGTTGGCGAGACGCCGTTTCGGTCGAAATCGCGTATAAGTAAGTTATTCGAGTATCTCTGCCGCGAATGCACCGGTTCCCCGGCAAATTGCACTCTCGTATCCCTTTTCGATTACGCGGCACTCGGCTCCTTCTTCGTATATTACTTCATAAAGTAACCGCGTGCTCGACTCGGCACGTTAATTGACGGTCAAAGTCCGCTTATCGGTAGCCCGAAGGTCGTTTATTGGCCGCGCGGAATCGCGGGAGAAAACACCGATGCGTTGCCGATGAAGGAGGGGTCGCGGAGAGGGTTCGATCCGTCTCTTTAGTCTCGGAGAAACTGGAAGAACTGGCCTCCCGGTCCAACGTTCGGATCTCAGCGTGATTGCGGAGAGGATTGCTAGAAAAGTTCGATAAATGTGGTGTACTTCGAGGCGAGAGAGAGGAGAGAGAGAGAGAGAGAGGAACCGGTGCTTCTTCTTTGCGCGATAATGACACGGGNCGCCTCGTAAACTATCGCCGAATGAAATTTATGGGTTAAGGTGGATACCTTTTACTTTGCAAACTACCTTCCTACCGCTTTCTCTCTCTCTCTCTCTTCCCTTCCTTCCTCGTCTACGATACGCACCTACACTTATCGTGCGTGTGCAACTCGGGGAATCGGGTTATCGGCCTCCTTGGATATCGCGACGATCCTGTTTACCGATCGGTAGTGAAATCTAAGCGCAGAGAGATCGAAGAGAGCGAGAAGAGAAAAGAAGAAGAAGAAGAAGAGGAAGAAGAAGAAGAAGGACGCATTGACTTTCCGATTCGAGGCGTTAAACGGTCGGTATCGGGTCCGGACGAATATCCCGCGGAGCGATCGACGCCTCGTCGATACACCCAACCGTGTTCGCCACAATTTCTTCCACTCTTTTCGGCCTCTCTGTTTTACGAGTTTCCGAGAGACCGTAGAACGGAACGTTGTTCGTCCCGCGCACGGTTAATTGCGCGAAGGATAAAGGGAACGGGCAAATGCGATGTCGAGCCGTTCTTTCTCTCTCTCTCTCTCTCTCTCTCTCCAGCGTATTAATTTTTGTACGCCACTTTGAAAGTTCCACGAGAAAATTATTACCTGAAGTCGATGGAACGCAGAAGAGGATACACCTCTTCCACGAGATAATTTCTTAAACTCATTCCGCGTCAGTCTTGGTCCGGTGTAATCAAGTCGTCATGCTTTAACGTTGCCTATTACGCGTTTCTTTGCTCCGCATCCAAGGGGGGAAATTTTGCGGTTTCGGGTAGAAGACGCATCCCACTCTTTTTTTTCTCCCTTCGTTCGTACGACGAGATATCGCCTTTTCCCACCTATCTATCTACGTATCTACGTATCGTCGACGAAGGGAGAAGAAAAACTCTGGTTTCGATCCGGGAAAGAGACGCGAAATTCTTTCGATCGTTCGTTTTTTTTTCTTTTCTTTTTGGATCGACGAACGACGTTTCCCCTCGTATAATAATAACAAGAGCGCGAGTCGCGAAAGAAAATTGGTTCACCGTTGATGGAACGGAGGAGAAAAGCAGGATCCGTATCGCGTCCTATGCGCGCGGGTAATGGAGTAAGAGAGAAAGGGAAGAAGGGCGAGCGAGCGAGCGAGCGAGAGAGAGAGAGAG
>NW_006263390.1:101029-112404 GCF_000469605.1 Apis dorsata
CCATATAATACGCGCGTCTCTGTATACCGATCGGAGGCCTGGGCTAATCAGACGGACATAATTGATCTCACTTGTGATCTTGAGATTCGAAAGATCGCGGACGGAGAGGGGCTCGAACCAATAATTATTGTTAATACCGGTCGTCCCTCGCCCTTCTACCTGCCGCTACCACCCGACATCGCCGCCACTCTATTTCGTCTCTTTCTCTCCCTTCTCTTCAATGGTCAGACGGTCTCTCGGTCAGCTCATAGGGGTCGACGTCTTTGAATTCCCACCTCCTTTTCTTTACGCATACATACCGAGAAGGGAGAGGAGACGCGCTATACGCGTCGTGCTGTCCATCTTCCTCCTATCCTCCCTTCTTTCCCTGCTTTTTCGTGGGTCGTTCGCGGTACTCCTACCTCGTCCACGGTACGCGTTTGCCCATCTTTGGCCGATCCTCGATCGATCCTTCCTATCGAGAAGGATCATCCTCCTCTCCCTCTCTCCCTCTCTCTCTCTCTCTCTCTCTCCACAGCTTTTATTTATATTAATTTCGTCGGCTTTTTTGCTTTTCGACGGTTTCGGAGCCTCGATGAAGCGCAGAAAATATGAAATAATAATGATAATAATGAGCCATTTTGCGCGTAATAATATGGTAGAAGCTCTCGCGCGATTCGTCGGGCTAATAACATCGGATGCCATAGCTTGCCATCCTCGTATCCGTCTCTCTGGATCCTCGCCGTTTCGTATCTATCCTATCTTGCTTCCTCCGCTTTCGCTCGCGTTTCCTTCTTTTTTCCCCCCCCTCCTTTTTCGTCAAACCCCACTCTCGATTCCTGGCAAAAAGTCGGCAAAGGAAACGTTCGCAAAGAAAACCAAGACGAACAAGAAGAAGAAGAAGAAGAAGAAAAAATTGGGTTAACGAGGCGTTGATCGCGGCGCGATTTTAAATAATTGACCGGGACCGAACGAATGCGATTGAACCGAGGCCACATCGGTTGACTGCAATCGGATTGGTCCCCGTCTCCCGCGTGTCTCATCAGTGTCTCCGCTATTTTGCAAACCTTTTTCTTCGAGATAGAAACCCGATAAGGGACTATTACTACCTCTACCACTACTACTACTATTATACACCGCTACACGTGGTTTATTTTACCTCCTGCCGCGCGAACGACGAACGTCTATAAGAATTTTATGGGTCGGAATGGGATTTGGGTACACTTAGCGGTCATAAAGCGGCAGAGGTGCAAAGAGCTCCAAGTCGAGGCGGTCAACCCTCGAGCGCAAAGTCGGCGCCTTTTATCCCGAGGGGATCGACGTTTCAGGGGGTAACGAAGCTTTTACGCGTTCGCTCCGCCCTTCTACCACCGGCGCGGATCGAAGCTTCCGTCGATTCCTCCTCCTCCTCCTCCTCCTCCTTCTTCTATATCCATTATATTCGAGGGAAGGAGAAGGCGCGCCTAGTAGCGGTGGCGAGAAAATTTACGGCGTGGCGGGACAATTAGCCCGCTTTTGGAAAACGTGCACGTTCCGTCCCGATAAAGGGACTTTGGGTAGAGACTTGGGGTGGCGATGATGCGAACCAACGATAATAATAAATTCGGGATGGACGGAAGGACGAGGAGCGAGGCGCGAGAAGAGTAAGAGAGAGAGAAAGAGACAGAGAGAGAGAGAGAGAGGGGGAGGAAGGCGAGGTGGCAAAGGTGGTCGAAGGTTCCCGCTTCCTCGGCCTTGTTCGGTTGTTGGACGTAGGGCGCTAGAGAGTGGCTTGTACCTCACACCCAATCAACTTAGATCCGCGGTTCCAGATAAGGTTTCTTCTCCCTTCCCCCCCTCGCGTCGCGAACAGCGCGCGTATATACACGTCGTCACCGTCCCGGCTGGTTAAAGGCAACCTCTCTTGGATGCCACTCGCGGGGGCGGCCTGCGAATACTAAGTCACCGGGCGCAAAATACACCGGAGGGGGAGGAGGGGGATCCCCCACCCGCCGCCTCTTCGTGTTCTCCGTCCCTTGCCTTCCTTCGCCTCCCTCCTCCCACTCTTCTTTTTCTTCCATGGCATGCATGCACCCGGGTAACGAGCTTTCATTAGCGACGCTGTAGGCTAATGAGCCGTGTTAGAGCCACTACGGTGGACGGCCTCGAACGCGCCGCTCGAACCTCCTCCTCCTCCTCCTCCTCCTCCTCGTCTTCCATTTCCTTCCCCCTCCCCTTCCGCCCGGGAAACCCGGACAATTCCACGGAAACGAATCGCGCTCGGATTAATAATATCGGGAGGAAAGTTCGTGACTGTGATCGGGATCGAAAAATTTGTCGCGGTCGCGGTCGACTCGATAACATTGGCGATTTGTCCGTGAAACGAGGCGAGGCGTGATAAATCCTCCGCGCGAAAGGCGAATCGTGTTTCGTGCGTATCTAGATACCGTGGAATATGTTTATGCGGATATATCGATTATTGGACAGGGAACCGGCGCGTTAACAGGCATTGTGTCGCATTTATTATACACGCCTCGCCTCTACGCCGCTCTTATTTTCTCCGTAGTCGCCGTAGTCGCGTCGCGGTGTCTCGCGTAACCGGTTACGAGAAACTCCGATTTTCCTCCGCTCGGAGGAATTTTCTTTCTCGCCTCGAGTTTCGACGGTGAGGAGAGGATAAGGGAGACCAGATCCTAGCGAGGAAGTCTAGCTAGGTATTTATGTTAATTACCGTGGACGTTAATTAGAGTCGGTGCCCTCCTTGCCACGATCGGAGCGGAGAGGAATAACGAGAGCTCGAGAGGAGGAGGAGGAGGAGGAGGAAGGTCGAGGGGAACGAAGTCGGAAGAGAAGGACGAAAAGGGGAGAGGAGAGATCGATCGAAATTGAAACTCTTGGTCGCATTGTCTGCCACGGACGATCGGACTTCGCTTCGCGTATCGATAAGTACCGTAATTCTCGTGGTCAAGCATCTTAATGAGACATTCGCCCGCTCTCTCTCTCTCTCTCTCTCTCTCTTTCTTGTTCCGGATCTTCCCTTCGAGTTTCGCGATTTACGACAACGAATCGATCGATCGAGTAGTTTCGCGACAATTTTCTCTTCTTGAGAAGAGAAAGAAACGGAAATGCAAGAAACGGTGAGAAGTAGACGTAATGATAGGTGGTTAACGCTCGATTACCGGGAGAACACGGTGGCGTTTAACCGTCGATCGATTCGAGCCTCGCGCGTTAAAAAAAAAGATGGAGTTTAACCGTCGATTTTCCGCCTAGTAGAATCCATTAGTAAAAATTCCACTGCAACCGAATAATGGCGACGAAAAACATGATTGATCGACCAATATTCGTGCAAATTTAACGCCATTGAAATTGAAATCGTTAGGAGCGATTCGCGAAAATAAAAAAATCGTGGATCTCGAGGAATATTTGGGGAAAGGAGAGGAGGAAGAGAGAGAAAGAGAGAGAGAGAGGAGCAGGAAGAGAAACGGATAGAAGGAAGAACAAGTTGGCTAGGAACTGCGGCGGCGACGAAAGCATATCTCTGCTCCCCGCGAACCGCGTGCGTTCATCTTGGGCTCCTCTTTCACCGAGCGCGCCCAACACGTGAACAGCGCAACGCGAACAGAAAACCAGGAGCGTCCTTCGAGAAGGCAGAGCAACAACGAGTAGGATGAGTTTGGAGCGGGGGGAGAGGGGAAAGCGGTGCCAGTGGTGGACGGCTGTGTACCCGCGGGACAAACCAACCGACGGACATACGTAGCTACATACGCGGTAACATAGCTATAGGAAAGAGTTATAGGGGAGGGGAGGGGAGAGGGGGGGACCGCGGGCGGACAGTTTATGATACGGTACGACTTGAATACTCAAACGTGCCGCTAGTCGTGTCCTCTTCCTCCTCCCTTCTCCCCCAACTCCGCTTCCCTTTTGCGCGGCCACGACCTGTCTCTAACTCCGACTATCTGCATCGCGACTTTAACTTTTCCACCGCGGGGACTTTCGTTCCCGGTGAATCCGGTCCGGCAACGAAACAGCATCGATAATACAACCTCGTTCCTCGGGGATCTCGGGTGATTCTCGACGTGCGCGCTTTTAGAAGAAAAAAAAAAAAAAGAAAAGAATCACGGCGAATCGTACATGGCGAGATCGGGAGAGAGAGAGAGAGAGAGAGAGAAAAAAGAGAGGAATACTCGGTTATTCCTCGGCCGGGTATAATTATCGGCGATAGTTTTCCTTCCCCCTCCTCCCTTCCTTTTCCGCAACTCGTTCGTGCGAAAGTTGGAACGAACGTTTCTCGATTAGGTCTTATTAGATCGATTGGAAAAATTCGTGCCACGCCCGGGTACGTTTGTGTGTGTGTGTGTGTGTGTATCGGCGCACGGGCTCGCGTGGAAAAACCCGTTTTCAATCCTGACCAGGAACTCGTAATAATCGTGGCCTATTAAGCTGCCCGTTTACGGAGAAACGACGAACTCTGGAACTTGTGGAAGCTGGCGGTGAACCCGGACGGCCCACGGATGTCTCAATATCGTCGACTCCCCTCTTCTTCCCATCTCGCGGCGTGTGATTATCGCCTATTTCGTTGGAAGCTAGCACGAACCGTTTCCAACTAACCAGTTGGAACTCGTCCGTTCGGATCGTTTCATCCGTAACTGATCGTTCTCGCGTGGTAAATCTTAAAGTTTACGCAGGAAAATGGAAACGGAGCGATTCAAGCGGTGGGGGGATCCTGCTCTCCATCTCGCGTTTAATTACCGATTCGCGAATCGGATTGGTCGAGGATAGGCTCGAATTATATATGAATTACGCGGAATAATCGTCAGGTGAATTAACGCCGCTCCAAAAGGTTTTTTTATTTATATTCATATGGAAATGAAACGCGTCCTCGATCTATTTCCGACCGATTTATAACGGTTCGGTCGAACCGAAATGTGTCTCGGGCGAGTCCAATTTGCCGGGTTTCCCCAACGGATTAATAGGACGGAGGATATTTTGGAGGAATGGCGGTCGATACCGCGTCGAAAGAGGGAAAGAATTTTCGGAAAGATGTTTATCTCGAATCTCGAAGATGGGGCGGTTTTATCTATAGCGTATCGGAGTGAATCATGGGTGTCGCGAGATCATCCGACGCACACGATGTTTCGGACACGGGGGGAGGAAGAAATTGGCGGAAAGATTGGCGAAGGCAGGACGCGTGGATTCCGCGCAATTAATTATCGGGATCGGGTTGGGCGGGGTACGCGCGACGGAAAGTATCCGGTTACCTCGGGTTACACGGAGGAGGAGGAGGAGGAGGAGGGGAAGGGAGGGAAGAAAAGTGGATACATCCGCGGACGTATTAAAAAGTTGGTGTCTCGGGTGGTGGAATTGGATAAATTCGTCGGGTCCGTCGTCGGGGACAGGGCCGACTCGAGAAGAGCCCTTCACGGATTTACGAACCGCTGGCTCGCGAAGATCGGGTCGACCCGGGCCGGGAAAAGCCGATGGAATCGGGTTTCTCGATACGAGTGAATCGAGAATTCGGTCGGGAAAGGAGGGGAACGGACGAAGAAGAAGGGAAAGGAGGAAGAGGAGAGGCTTTAAACTCAATTATCGAGGAAGGAAGCGAGGAAGGGGGTTTGGCACGGGTTACGAGGGGGAAGGTGGCGAGGTAGGTAGCGTGGCGAGAGCAAGTAGGCAACGCGACAAAAGGGGACAAAAGCGTGCAAAGCAAATGAGCGTAAATAACCGCCTACGCCCCGCCGCGAGACGTTCGACACCTTGGTTCGCGAGTACGTCGGTCTCGGTGCCATTATTTCATTAATTAGTGTCACTCGCGCGGCCAGCCGTAGACGCATAAACACGAGAAGTTCTGCGTACGGGCCGTGTTACCGCCACCCGCTTTGTTCACCTCCACCATAAACCCTCCGAGAGAAGAGGATCTTTCTCTCTCTCTCTCGCCTGGATATTCCTCCACCATGTACGTATCACCCTTTTCTCCGTTTCCTTCTATCCTTCGTTGACCCTTTGATCTCGCGTTTTATAGCACCTAGCGGAGAGAGAGAAAGAGGGAGAGAAAGAGAGCTGGAATATCGAGGAAACTTCGATCTTGGCGAAAATTTCTTTGGGCATTTCGATTCGATTTCGTTTTTTTTTACGAGAAAACGAAATAATCGATAATTGGAGAACAGTGGATAAACTCGGTTTAGAAGAATTATTGTAGAGAGAATTGTATCTAAATTCCAGGAAACGATTCGAGAGATGCGTTCGATCGTGTTTTTATTTAGAATCACGCGTTATTATCGTAAGAGCGTTTCGCGCGTTCTAAATTCGCGCGGCGATTCCAACTAAGAAGCGTTTTCCATGATCGGTTGAAATTGTAGGAACGATCGCGCGCGCCGACTATCTCGGAGATCGATACCATCGATTGGAAAAGTAGTAGCGTGTACCGTGTGTCGTAAGAAAGATTACAACTATTGGGTTTAACGAGATTTCTCGGCAAGATTAGAAGAGGCGAGAAAACGACTCGCGGCTCGAACGACTCGTCACGCGATCATCGTAGACGTAAGCGGTAGTGATACGCGGTAGTAGTGGCGAACGACGAATAAGACTCGTCGAGGTTTATTAAACGGGTGATTCGTAATCGAGAGGAGTTTTTTTTTTTTTTTTTCGCGACTAACGAACCAAAGGTTCGTCCATTGGAGTCCATGCGGGAGAGCGAATTGGTAACAAGGCTGCAACGCTTGTAGCATCGGCCGCTACAAGAGGCAAACAGGCTTCCTTTCATTACGATTCGTCAAGGTTTTTTTTCCTTTTTTCTTTTCCTTTTTTTTTTTTTTTTGATCTCGCGACGCAGTTTCGAGCTAGTCGTTCGTTCGCAAAAAAAAACGACGACGATAATGACAATGACGACTACGACGACGTTTATATCGTCCTCTCCACAGTTTCTATTTTCTTTCGAATCCGATCGAAAATCTATCGCGAAGATCATTTTTCGAAACGTCGGAAACGCGACGAATCGAGAATGATGAACGTCGAAACGCGAGCGAGATTGAATCACGCTGATTATCTTGGCCGTGGAGAAAGAGAGAGAGAGAGAAAGAGAGAAAAAAGGCGTTCGTTTCGAGGTTACGATGGTTGTACGGGTAGAGAGTGCTCGGTTTGTTCCAAAAGGGAAGAGACGTTTATATTTTCACGCCTTAACGCGATCGTTCGGGAGTTAATTACCGAGGCTCGGTCATCGCACGGAGCTCCTCTCGGTCGTGTTGCCCTTCGGCGGAAATTTCGTTCGTGCACGAGATTCGTTCACCACGGCGATACAGAAAGCCAAAGTGTGCCCGTTGCGAAATCGATTCGACCGGATTCGAGAGATTCGAGACACGTCGCCGACGGCCTTCCAATCGAGCGGATTATTTTCTTTCGTTAGAAACGCTTCGTACGCCTCTCCCGATCCTTATTTATCGCGTTAAATCATCCGATTATCACAGGGGAAACGGTTTCCCACGACGCCGTTATCGTGGAACCACCCCATTTTCCGCTCGCCCCGAGAAAGGGACCCCTAATAATTTCCCCATTTCCAAATCCCTCCATTCCTCTCTCTTTCTCTCTCTCTCTCTCTTTCTCTGACATCTAACAGAAACAGCCTACTACATAGTTTTCGATCGAAAGTGGATACCGCGTGGCTAATCGTAAGGTGTGTAAGGAACGATGTAATTTATGTTACGTTCCACCCTTCTTCCCTTCCTTTTCGAGATTCGTGGTGATCGTGGAAGAAGAAGATTCGTCGGACCATTCATCTTCACCGATCAACGTGATTCTTCTATTCCTCCTTTTCCAAAACGCGTTCCTTCTGCGGCCGACATTTTCGTTTAAAGCGCGCGTTCTCGGTATCGAGACGTTTATCGAATCGATAACCTGGGTTGGAGAAGAGAGGAGGGGCATTCTCGTGGCGCGCCGACATTCCACGCGCTCGCTCCTTTTCGCGTAGAGGAACGTAACGGTGTCGATCCCCGCGCGCGAATTCGGGGGAGGGGAGCAGCGGTATCGAAGGGCACCGCACAGAACGATACATGTATTACGTACCGCGGCAAAAGATACATGGTATCGGGCGAAGCCGCGAACGCGCCGACCGCCAAAAAGTTTACATCCCCCGCTATATCCCCCGCTCGAGCCGTGCCGACCAAAAGATTTCTCGTTACACGATCCGAATAAATCATGGTACCCCGCGGGTGACTTAATTAGGTGAGCGCCTGTTAAAGGGGAGAACTCGATTACGAGGCATGGTGAAAAAAGGGGGCGCGTGTAAAAGGTACCTATAACGTGCGTGCGTTCCCGAGTACTTTCGTCCGGTTGATTATTCGATACACGCCGGACACGCACCGCTCTCGCTTCCCACCAATTCTTCCTTTCCTTCCGATGAATAATTGCTTTTTACCGCGATTCCACCGCCNCGATCCTGATAATATTCCCCCACGTTTTTCTTCGCCGCTCGTCTCGAATCATCGCCAACGTTCGCATCGTTCGTGTCGATGAGATTCTCCAGTCGATTCGAGAAGGGGCGGTAATCGGCCATTTAGCGAATATTCATCGATTTTATTTAAACTGGAGGATAAAAGGGCGTATGATCGAAGTTGAATCGTTTTTAGAAAAGTTTTAGACATTTTTCCCTTTTTTTAATTTATTTCGAGGCACGTCCATTTTCTGGTCGTCGCCAGATGAGTTCGCGTCGATAAGATCCTTGTCGAGTCGAGGTGTCAAGGGTCACGCGTCGATACGGTTCCCAGCGTTAGAGGGGAATAAGGCGGCGGAAGAAAGAACGAAAGGGAACTCGGAGGGAGGGACACGACTAATTAACGAACGTTGCTTCGATCGATTTACATTTACCGACTGCCCACTCCCCCCTTCCCTTGCCTTCCCTCCCGCGCCCAAGGGTGCGAACGGGCGCNTTCGTTAGCGCCTCGGACGCGTGATTTCGAGGGGCCCGGTGCTCGCAACGCTTACATCGGGAATCCAGGCCTTCTACGTGGCGTGGAACACCGTTCGAGGTTAATTCCCAAAGCGGAGAGGGGACGGCGGAGCGATCGGTTGCGAATGGCATCGAACCGCGGAGGATTCGACTCTAATCGTTCTTGTCGCCGCATCGAAAAGGGACGTTATTTTTATCTCGCTCAAGGACAGGTTTGGAACGGCTCGCAGCTAATTTTGCGGTCGACTGCTAAACGGCGGGGAAGAGACGAAAAGAAATTCTCCTCCTATCTTCCGTGCCGTTTTACGTTCTCTTCACCCAGCCGCAAGAAAATGGAAATTGCCGCTCGCTTCGAAGCTCGCTTACGCGAAACTCGTAATACTAGGAATCTGATATTTCTTCCATCCTTCGGACATCTCGAATGGTTCACCGAAGGGGCCATCACCGGACCTCCTATCTTCCTCCCGTAATCAGTTTGCGCGCGTTAAGTTTTTGCCTTTTCCTTTTTCCTTTTTTCTTTTTTTTTTCTTTCTTTCTTCGATAGTTCGAAGAACCGTTTGCCTCTCGGGAACGAGTCGAGGACGGAAGGAAAAACGCGATGGTCGCGATGGTTGGATCGAAGTTGGTTACGAGCGAAATTTTTAAGCGGTTTCGAGAAAATTCGATCGTCGCGATTTGTCTCTTGGAAGAGTGTGGATGGAGCAAGGTGAGGGGGAAGAATTTGGTAATTTGGTTGGACCGCGGAAAGGAAATCGTTAAACTTTCTCTCCCTTATTTTCGCATAAAAACGTTAGGTACGTACCGTTTTGGTCATCGAGAAAAGCCGTTTCGAGGCGAAACGAATATCGTTATTTTCGAATTTTATTTTATTTCACTTCCTCTTTTACCACGGTTTCGGTAGCATTTAATCTCCGTGGCTGCACATCCCCGTGTCGGAAATGAAAGGATTCTTCTTTTGGTCGGTCGTTCGGTCGGGGCGCGCGATGCGTGAGGCCTGGCAAGGTGCAAATCTCATACACCTGGATCGTTACACCGTGAATCAGCGATTGCTTTTACGAAGCCGGGGATATTGAAATGGGGCTGGAAGAGGGACGTCGAAGACTCGATTTACGAAGATGAGGCGCGCTCGGCTTAACTCGCGTTCCCCGCCTCTGTCGGTGACGACCTCCGCCCGTTTCAACATGCGCCGATGATTATCGAGATGAAACGTATCTTTTTTGTATTTATATATTACGTATCATTAATGCGACTCCTTCGGTTACGTTAATAATAACGATCCCGTTCCCCTTCTCCTTCTCCTTCTCCACCTCTTCTTTTTTTCTTCGTCGTTTAATAAAATAGTAGTATCGTCTCGATCGTGGATCGTGGAAGAAAAAGAAGAAGAAGAAGAAGAAGCGAGATAAGAAGATATTATTTTTGGAGAACGAGACGCAACGGGGGAAAGGCATTCCATGTAAAAAAACGTGAATCTCCGACCGTTGAGGGGAACGTTTCGATCTTCGAAGGTGTAACTACGCGCGACCCGTGGATCCTCGAGTATTCTTTCGGCCCGTTGGACGATCGATGGAACACCGGAACGAGGGACGAGGGTAATAAATTATTATCGCGTCGATAAAGAATGTCGATGGGGTCCGATGATACTACGGGCTGCGTCTCGAAGAACGCAGCCTCGGTGGTTATCGACCGCCTAATAGACTCGTTTCCGAGTGTCATTCCCGATATCAACGGGTGTGGTATGGGGCGATTCGATCCCATCCACGGGATCGTGATTTCGGTTTTTCGCGGCTCCGTTATTTCGCGCTCGATCTTATCCTTTTTCCCTCTCCGTCGAATCTATCGTTATCGGGGCAACCGATTAACGCCCGATTCGGCGACTCTCGCGTCTCTTGGAAACAAATCTGTTGGAATTGGCGCGAATGGGTCGCGGGCGCAGCGCAACGTGGTCGTTGGCGTTGAATGACAAAGCGGTTCGATGAATCAAACGTATCCGAGGCTAATAGCCCTCGGCTCCGGGAAGCGAGCGAAACGAGCCGCCTTATCTCGCACCGGGCCGATATTTGTCGAGAGCGAAGCCGGTCGATCGATCGTAATTGAATCTCTGCGCGCGAGCGTTCTCCGCCCTCCTTTCCCCCGCAACCCCTCTCCCCGACGATGATCCCTCCTCCTCCTCGTCCGACCTCGGTACCGTGAACGAAAACGTGATTCTGTTTTCTCGCCAACTCGGCCGCCGCGCTCCGTTTCTGCATTTTTCCACGTACGGTATTGTATGGGGGGGGGGAAGGTTGGTCCAAATCCATCCGGCGAACGGTCTCTGCGGTTGTAAAGCGGCGATCAGACACAACACTCGCAAGGGGCCATTTTCGGTGTCGACGCCCGAGGTCGTCGTACCGTTTTTAAACTCTTTTATCGCGTCTACCGTGGCCGTGAACCAAACTCCCCTTTCATTTTATTGCCCTCGTTCACGCTCGAGCCGTCGCTC
>NW_006263390.1:112410-112710 GCF_000469605.1 Apis dorsata
ATCGTCACGACTCGTGGACTCACGCATTCTCTCCTCCACGCGCGAATTCGTTCGTTTCGCTCGCGATCGCGACTCTATCCTACATCGTCGTCGCGAATAACGAGCTCCTTTTCTTCCTCGCCGATGATTCGCGACGAAAAATCGAGATCTTTCTCGATCGAACCCCCCTTGGTTCGTTGCGTCGACGATCCGTTTCGCGATAGGGGCGTCGTAAAAGTTACGGCGATCGAAATTCGTCGATCCCCTTGCTCGTGTCGAACGGGACGGTTGTAACGACATCGGAGAGGTATCCGTGTTCGC
>NW_006263390.1:112782-114793 GCF_000469605.1 Apis dorsata
TCTGGCGAGCGTATGTCTTAACACCTGCGCGCAGCCATTCTCGATCAATCTTGGGCGTCGTTGATCGATCGTGCCCGTATTACATAAAATAGAAACGTTCGTCGAGCTCCTTTTATCGCGAGTGCCCGTATTTATTAATCCGTCGCCAAGTTTTCCGCCGTCGAATTATAAATCCCCTCCCTTACCGCAATTTGTTCGTCACGCGTCTCGCTTTATTCCCGGCCATTCGCCACGATCGGCAACCGTACGAATCCAATATGAATCCGAGTTATAGTCGGGGAACGATAGGAAGGAAGGTCGTCTGAGCGCGACGATCGAGACACGCGCGTGGACGATGGGAAACTATGCGCCCAGTCATCGGCGCGTCGTTGCACCACCACCTGTGAAATCGAGGGGCGAAACAACAATTTATCGCGACCTCTTTTCACTTTCCTCTTCTCACCGATTTAAGGAAAGATTCTTTTCTTTAATCCGCTCCGTAAGAGTAACAAGTATGCGTGTACACGACGATTTAGTCAGTTTAGTCCACGACGGGAGAGATCGGCGACTTTAAACCGAGCTACGTGGCAACGTTCCGGTCGCGTAGATCGCGAACGCTAAGTAGATAGGTGGTACGCGCGTTCTGTCGAAATAGTCGGGAAGAGAGTCGCAACGCTTCACCGATTCCGCGGGGAATGTTCTCGACGGGGGTTGCGTCCCCTCCCTCCCTTCTTATAATCCTGTTCGATCGAGCCCAGAATCCGATCTTTCGTGACAAGTAGAAGACTAATCGAGATCGAGTCGGGAGCGGAATCCTAATTGGTTGATCGGGAATCACGCGCTTCCTTGCCTATCCNGAAGAGAACCGTCCCTCTAACGGCGATGAGGAGAAAAAGATGAAACGAGAATCGGGAGAAGAGCTTTTAATTATTCCTTAGGAGAGAAGAAGATGGCGCTCGCATCGTGTTTCGTCCTTTCGATACGATTGCGTTAGATTAGAGATTTTTATCGAGGGCGAAACGAGGTGGAAACGAAAGGTGGAGCGAAAACGGCGGCGTTCGTTATTAAAACACCGTTCGGCACCCCTCCCTCCCCCGGGATCGAGATGCCATTGCGTCGCCGAGATCATCTCGTACACGTCCCGCGGCGTGATGGTATCCATCGCCGCGGTGGATCGTGATTCTACACGCTCGCGGGATTTCATATTTACGCGGTCGGGTCGGACGAAGGGGAAAGAAAAAAGGGGGGGGGGGGGGAGGAATAAAGAAACAAAAATAAGAAAGGAGAAAGGAGAAAAAGATGAAAAACGCGCGCGCGCGGTTTTGATCGCCCTGCCGCGAGATCCTCGGAGCGGCGCGTCCGCGTCTATCCATCCGTTCGTTATTAACTTTACGCTATCTTGGACGACCATCTTTACGCTGCCGGATCGAGTGAGGCGTATCTACCGAGTTGTTGGCCTACCGACATTACGTGGCCGCACACAAACGCACCCCCCTCTGCGTATCCAGCGTATGGGTATAACAGGCTTAGCTCCGTCTCTCTTCAAAATTGCCCGCCATATTTTTACCATATTACTTCATTTTTAAGCCACCTCCCGCTTCTGCCGCCACATCCTCCACCTTCCCTCGTTTTCTCGATCCTCTTTCGCATTTACATCTTACTCGTCTCTCCCCCTCCTCTCTCTCTCTCTCTCTGCCCGTTTGGTCAAAGTCCGCGATAGACTGGGATACCGCGATTTTACGTGGTACCGGGTGTTTCTCTCCGCTCGGACTCGGGCTCGATCCGTGTGGCCTTTCTCTTCTCTCCTCCTCTTCTTCGTCTTCTTCTTCTTCTTCTTCTTCCCTCGTTTCGATCATCACCACCGCAACAACGCGCATGCAATACGCTTTTTGTAGCAATATTTGGAGCGAATTTAAAATAATGATCGTCCCGCGACCTCGAACGTGCGGGCCGCGTCAGTGAAGCTGAAATCCGTGGAGGTGCGGCCGTGCGAGGGAAAAAAGAGCAACGGAGCGGCAAAGAGGTGGGCGGG
>NW_006263390.1:115019-117280 GCF_000469605.1 Apis dorsata
CGTACGTGGCGCGATAATAATAGGCGATCGCGCAAAGATACGCGCGTTTTCGAGTCGTTTCGTGTCACTACCATCGTCGCATCGACAACGCCATTTTCGAGCGATCCGGCCACACCTTTTTTTCCCTTCTTCCGTTTGCGCGCGAATTCAGCGATGATGATAGTCGACGCTGCAGCTACGTCGAGTTAATTGGAAAGTCGACGATCGATCGCCGAGTCCGATGCCGCATGGTAATCACGGTACCTGCGCCCTCCTTCCACGCCACAGATTCGACGGTATAATCGGGGGCCGGTTCTCTCCTTCAATAGCTATCATTGGGCGTGGATTTCGCGGCATTTACGTTTCATCGGCAAACTTTGTTATTTCCCACAACTCCGATTCTTCGATCGGAACCAAACCTATCGAGCAGCAGCAGCTGCGTTGCCTTGGGTTGGGTCCTAGTAATCGGAATCTTTTCGACCCCTCGTCGATCGAAATCGCCGGTGATAAACGCGGCGCGAAAAAACAGGCGACTTTTTCGAAAAAAACAACCCGTTTACGACGAAACGATATGATTTTTCTTCGCTTTTCACGAAGACAGGTTGAGTAATCGGGCGGTGAGTAAGTAGGTGAGACGTAAAATGCGTGGCGTGATATTCGACGCGAAATAGACGCGGGAATACGATACGATCCACGAAGAAACAAGCCGCAACGAACGTAAGCGGGTTGTGGTTACGCGTGTAATTTTTTCACGCGTGCCACCAAATCGAATGATTCGAAGCGCGGGGAACGATAATGATCGAACCGCGTTCCCCCTTTTGGAAGATGGAGGAAAGGGAAGAGGAAAAGAATCTTGTTCGATCTCGAGTTTGTACATTTTCTCGAGAAAATGGAATAATCGATCGCGAGCCGCGTTCGATACGGAAGGATGAAAAATGTGGATTCTGTCGGAGGAAACGGAGTATAAAATTATGCTTTAACGACGCTCGCATATTACGTATGCCGAAGAACGTATCCCTGGTCGTACCAGTAGTGGTCGAGTGTCGGAAGCTTTCGATCAAACGTGCTAGCGATGGTAATACGCGTAATGATAGGTTGCGTATCGACTAATCATAAGTCGGACTGTGAAATTTGGCCGAATTCGTTCCTCGCCGCTCCGGTGTCTAGAGGCGAGAAATGCCTAATGCGTTCGTTCCCTCCCGTTTTTTTTCTTTTCCTTTTCCTTTTCTTTTTTTTTTCTCTCTCTCTCTCTCTCTCTCTCTGTTCCCCAATCCCTCGAANGTTCGAAAATCTGGAAGCTGGTTCGATCGAATTGGAATATTCGAAAGTTTGGAAATGTATCGGTGGGGGAGAAGAATAGAGACGTTTGACACGGACGTGGAGAAGACGCGAACGCGACGATTCCGCGGACGAGGAGGAAGTGGCGGGATACTTTGCGCAAGGCCAACGCCGTTCGTGGGGGCAAGGTAACGAGCGGTTAGCCGATAGGTACGAGTACAACAACAACGACGCGGCAACAACCTCCTGTAGGTAAGTCGCGAGGAACGCAGGAGGTAGGTAGGTAGAGGTAGGTAGGTAGGTAGGTAGGTAGGTAGGTAGGTAGGTAGGTAGGTAGGTAGGCAGTGTGTGGTAGTCGTCGGTGCTGGCTGGGCTGCCGTACTATATTATTAAGGCGGCCAACCGGTGTGACGCTCCGCGTCCCAGGAGCCAATGGCACCGCGTCTCATCGCGGCAGGAATGCGTCCACTCCTACCTCCGCTTTTGCCCTCCACGAAAACGAGCAGCCCCCACCGTTTCCGGCAAGATCGACGAATTCTCCTTCTTGCCTCCTCCTGCTCCCTCCCCCCTCCTCTTTCACCATCGCTCTCGCATCAACAACACCGATTTCCGTTCCCTCCATCCTCCACCGGATGTCGGTGCACCGCTTTATTTCGCCCAATCTTTCTCCCTCTCTCTCTCTCTGCTCCCAAATCCATCATCCGTCACCTCCTCGCTCGATTTTACTTTTACGAGAAATTTGCGACGAAGTTTGTCGCTTCCTTCCTTCTCCTTCCTTCTCTCTCCGCCCTCTTAATCATCGGATACGGGATTAATCCCGTACGACGCAAGAAGTAATTTTCGCAAGAATATTACTTTTCCCCGAACGATTCGATCGATTCCGAGAGAAAAATACAATCTTTTCCCTCGCATTCGGATTATCACCGTGCGTTCTCGATCGCTCCCCTCGGAATCGCGATCTTAATAAGATCGAACGATAGATCGAACGACGACGACGACCACGC
>NW_006263390.1:117288-117557 GCF_000469605.1 Apis dorsata
GGAGGAAAAAGCGATCGTATCCGAGGCGTGTAATAACCAAGGGTCTCGATCTTCGTGGACAATTTACGAGGATAAAGTGGGTCATAAATGTAATTATGGCATAAATTATGATTATACAGCTACCCCTTTGCACGGAACGAACGAACGAGCGATCTCTTATCGTTCGATAACGCGGTGGAGGGGAGAAGGTTCGGCGACGTTTCCGAATTTCTCCTCGAATCGAGCACCGAGGGGCCGAGTCGATCCTTGCGTCTTGACGCGGCGATCTT
>NW_006263390.1:118030-120413 GCF_000469605.1 Apis dorsata
ATAGAGTTTCGCGATATGCTTATTAAATCGAGGCAATCGCGAGGAGATACCGCGCTACGGTTGCGCAATCGGGTAGAGCCCTCCGGATAGAAGAGGGCCTCTCCCTTCTCCCCTCCTTTCTCCCTCTCGACGATGCTCTCGTAGCTCTGCCTCCGTTATTATACGTTGCGCGCCACGGACGCGTATCGCGTCGGAACGAGACGTCGATCGGCGAGAACCGCTTATTATTACGGTTTTCGCGTTTCGAGGAGTCCCCCTTCCCCCCTTCTCACGTCGTCGTCGTCGTCCGATTTCGTATCGGTGTCGTATCGTGAACGAGGAGGAGGTTGAAGGAAGGGAAGCGCGATCTTCCCTCCGTCCTTAACGTTTCTGCTACCTGCTCGGCTCGAAGGGGTCAGGGTCCGAGGTCGAGCGTGATTTTCTTGGCCCACCGTCGCAGCTTCTCCTTTCGTCTGTCTCCTTCGATCGCGCCACGATAATTTAGAATCGAGAGGGAAGCGCGTGCATCATCGCGGTGATGATAATTGTGATAGTAGTGGTGGTGGTGGTGGTGGTGGTTACGGGATCGTTGGTAATGGTCGGAGTTAAACGTTCGCCTCGAACGGTGTAAGGATACGTCGTATAAGATACGTCGTCGCCGTGGAGGACGTTAACACGGTGCTACGAACGCGGCAGGGGGTTCGGTGTGGCTACCAACCTCATTTTTATGATTATTTGGCGGCGTTATTGCCGCTTGACCCGCCATTAAACGNTTAAATGGGCCGAGCGGAGAGGGTTGCGGCCGCGTTCTTTACGACACTCGAGGACATTCGCTTCCGAGGTAGACCAAAGGTCGCATCGTGCATATCCTGCTTAACCCTTTGCTCGATTTCGTCGTGATATTTCCTCCCTCTATCTCTTCTTTCCTTCTTTTTCTCCTTACTTCTTCCTTTCTTTCTTTCTCTCTTCCTTTTTTTCTTTCCTTTTTTTCGATAGAAACCGATGGTACTCGAGGAAACGTTTCGGAATCGATCCGTTCGTACGACCAACGTTTTCGCTCGTCGTCCACCCTTTATTCGCGATACCGAGCGCACAAAGACGACGACACGATTCCCCGCCTTAATTCCATTTATCGGTTCGCCATTTTTCGCGATCGCGGCATACATTAAGCCACCGTTTGCAACACGTAGCCTCGCGAATATACGGTTAAGCCCATGTTTCATTCATGAGCCATAAAGTTGCCGAGGACGATGGACGGTGGCCGATGGTTGGAAGCTTTTCGCTCGCTACGTTCCTGCTTCCTCCATTCCTTTTCTTTTTTTTTTCCTTTCAATTCTACCCGTGCGAATCGGACCAGACCCGTTTTTCCACGATCGACCTTCGAATTTTCATCCTCCTCCCCCTCCGAAAAAACGAATTTCTCCGATTCCAAAGACCACCTTGCCTACCTACCCACCTCGTATCGACGATCGTTGGGAGGAAGAGAAAGAGGGAGCGCGTGGAAACGTCATCGATCCGTTGGCCGGCGCAGGATAGATACGGTCGAACGTCTTCTCCGGTGGCAGCGGTGGTTAACCGGTATCCCGGTTGTCTCATTTGCATTCACCCGGGAACTCGAGCGTCGCAAAGGTTAGAGAGATACTCGAAAGGAGGGAGATTCCTCCTCGTGTATCTCCTCGTGTATTTGTTTGTAACTCCTCTTTCTCCCTTTTATTCCACGACCCATGCCTCCCGCTTCTCACCTTCCTCGTTCCTTCCTCTTACCTTCTGCGCGATTTTCACAACGTCCGTCCCCCCGCAACGATCCGTTTCGTATCGGGGTGCCGCTCGTATCCTTTCCACCTTTGCAGGCGCGAGGTAATCGTAAGTAATCGACCGAAGCCGGCAATACGTTTGGCGACGCGGCTGAATCGGTCGGTTGCCTCCATGGTGGTTGCTTCTGCCCCTTGCTCTTCGCACGGCGTAACGGCACATTTGGTGGCAAACTGAGATAGAGAGAGAAAGAGAGAGAGGTTAGCTCCGGGTTTGTCGTTTCGAGTTACACGAGTTACTCGCGTACCGTGACCCACGACGCGGATTCCGGGACCGTTCGCGAGTTCTTATCTCGTCACCTTTCCCGTTTCTATATATATATATATATATATATATGTACACTTCTCTCGAGGAGTCCGTTACGACGCTTCTACGCGCCGGGATACGTATCCGTTTTCTTCTTACGAGGAACGAATCCGTACGCTCCAGTTTCGACATCCAGTCCGTCGATATCCGGGATCGTGGAGCGTCCTTGGTTCGGTAGAAAAGGAGGAAACGTATCGAGGTGCAGGGAGAGTTTCGATGGCCGATAGTCGCGGAAAGAAGGAGCGACCTCGGGCTTCGGGATGAGTTTGAGGAAGACGAAGAGGAG
>NW_006263390.1:121186-121390 GCF_000469605.1 Apis dorsata
CCTTTAGCCGGTCGGCGTTCGTTTCGATTCGTTCGGATTCGCGAGCTGGTCGCGAAAGCGACAGCGGCGAAAGGTCTCTCTTGTCCACATTTAAAGCCGATAAATATCTAAAGGAATCCCGACAAGCATATGCGCGGAACTTGCTCGCGTTCGCGGATGATCGAGGAGCTGTCGTCGTCGCTCGCAGCGACTTTCAACCGTACC
>NW_006263390.1:121426-121661 GCF_000469605.1 Apis dorsata
TTTTATTTCTTCTACCACGTTCCGTGCATAGACGCGTATTTCATCGAAACGGACAACCCGTTTCGCTACCGTGCATCCGCCCTTCAATCGTGGGATATTATCGCTTGTACGATATCGGTGCTCGCAGAAAGAACGCGCTTGCGCGTAAATCGCGAACTCGATTCAACGATGGTAAGAGTGGAAAGTGACGGAGAGAGGATATATATATATATATATATGTATATACACTCGCAGC
>NW_006263390.1:121702-125380 GCF_000469605.1 Apis dorsata
ATTATCCGGGATCTAGCCGAGGGCGGCGAACAATGACACGCCGGCGTTCGGTATCGTTGCCTCGCCCCTCCTTCCGCCCGTCGAACGCTCGTATTTTTTTGCGACCTGCAATTATTCCTTTCAAATTACCGAGGCGAGCTCGATGGCCACGGAAAACTTATAATGCCCCAAAGTGGCCGAGCGGTCGCGCAAAACAAGAACGCGAGACCTCTGGGCTACGCCTCTCGGCCAAGTAAAAAGCGCGCGCGAACCTTTCGAATCGTTCCTTCACCGCCATTACGTTTTTTCCCCCTTTTCTCTTTCTTTTTAACTTCGATGTCGACAGGGTCGAGGAGAATTAGAATATATATCTCCAAAGATCTCCAAAGATGGAATTTTTGGGATCGGAGTTTGTAGCCGAATCGATACGAATCGAGGGAAAATGTCGAGTTCGCGTACCGTTACGAGTAATTGGTTCTCTAAAACGCGATTGCTGGATTCCTGGGCAAACGTATAAAGTACAAAGCATTTCCGTAATCGCGTTCCTCTACGGCGGCTCGTAGCCGCCGCATTTCTCCGCCGATCGTTTCGAATCGGTAAAGAGGATCGTCGGCCGGGGTCAGCTATCGGCGTTACCCCACGATTCTTCCTCTCGCGACAAATCCGAGACCTGTGAACGGTTGAGACGAATGTGGTGTGTCGCTCGTGGAAAACCAGTTTTCCGATTTTTTACCTGGGCTGGCGACGAAGATCGAGTCCTCGAAAAACACTCGAGATACCCTCCTCCTGCATTCTGAAAATAAAACGCGATCTGTCGGGAGGAGTAAAATTTTAATCAATCGTTTTAGTCGACGGAGGTATGGATAGAGGTGGAAAGACGATCGCGGATCTTAATCTTGGTTTCGTGAACGAAGGAAGGGAATGAAGTTGGTTCGATTCTCGATTCCCTCCGTTGGAGGCGAGGCGAGATTAATAAATTTGGCGGCGAGAAGAGTCGGTGTTGAATGGCCGGCCGAGAAGAGAGACGAGAAGCGAGACGACGCGATCGCGAAAAGAAAGAAGACCGTCGTCGAGCGAAACGTGAGACGCGGTCTCATATTTGCTTTCCACCGCCGCCGCCGCTGTCCTTAATGACGTTGTAACGGTCGAACGCGACAATGAGATTATCGCGAGATCTCGTCTCGGGCTCGGACGCTTTAATCCCCTCGTCGTCTCGCGAACTCGTTTCCTCGTTTTTCCTCGATTTCTCGAATAGATGATACCTCGAATCGACCGTATACGCGGAGACGAGGAGGAGACGTGGTGGTTGGCCGCGCATCGGGGTGCCACCAAGGTGTCTTTTCTCTACTTTACGAGACAAGGAAATTGGTTAAACGCGTAATAATGTTGAACGGGAGGGCAGCAGGGTCGCGAGAGGATCCTTTCCTCCTCCTCCTCCTCCTCCTCCCAGTGCTTGTCTCGTTCGCGTGTCCCTTTCCTCTCTTTCTCTTGCTCCTCGTCACCGTCTCTCTTCGACTCGCCGGGGGACCACACGCGGAGAATCGCGCTATCTCTTTCACGCTTCGA
Source organism: Apis dorsata (assembly GCF_000469605.1). Lineage (NCBI taxonomy): Eukaryota > Metazoa > Arthropoda > Insecta > Hymenoptera > Apidae > Apis > Apis dorsata. The sequence goes on from NW_006263390.1 coordinate 123,248, forward strand.
CGACACGCTAACTCGAGAATCGTTTAGGCAGGTTATCGAGGACCGATAACGGCCCACCTTTTCTTTCCCTTTGTACGAATCCGAGTCGCGCTGCCACTGGTTCGCACCTCTCCTCTTCGAATTAATCCAAATACCGGATCGCGTCCGGCCACGAGATGATTCCACGAGAATTTGAAAGAATCGCGTTTCCAAATTTTTACGAACCCCTCGCGTCGATATTCGATATACGAATATATCGATAATTTGTATAATCAGCGATCAGGAAGAGAAGAGTAAAAATAAGTTGGAAAATAATTATCCTCATTCTCGATTCACCGCGAATATCGGTGCCCCAAGCTACGATATATAAATACAAGCTAATTATAAAAAGAATCGGATACTGTTATTATCGATAATTATGATCGAGTTAGAAATAGTCACTTTTTGCTCGTGCAGCGAATTATCCGCGAAAACGTTTTACGCGATTAGATCGGGGGCCACCGCGTTTTCCGCGAATTTACGGCTTTCCCGAGGGAATTGACGCGAGGCGCGCCTCGTTTCGCGCCGTAATTGAAACGTTGGTGCGGCGATGTCTAACCAGCGTTTTTCTTTCTGTTCCAGGTAAGATGGACGACTGTGCTGCCAACCTTTCTTTCTTCCTTTCGTGGTGAGAAAAAGATTCGAGAATACGGGAATTGGGATTGGAAATATTCGTTTGGCGCGTAACGCTTTTCGTTCTCGAAAGAGCAACCAGATATCGAAGAGATGTTCTCCCCTTCCTTCCTTCCTCTCTTTCATTCTTTCCTCGTTTCTTGGTTGGCCGTGGCGGTTGCGCGCAGGCTCGGTACGCTACGCTCCCCGGTTGTTGCGGGGAGAGGAGAGCGGGCAGAGAGGCGAGGCGCACGTAGCGGATAGTATACGTGCAATGTAGCGAGGAGAATGAGATATCGGACACTGACCCGCGCAACGGCGACTACTGCTTCTCGACTACGATTCCTCGCTGGAGAATACATCATTTGCTCCTTGCTCGGCTATTGTACACCCGGATTCCCCGGACGATGACGATCGGCGGCCTATTTCGATAAATATCGCGGATATGACGGAGAGAAGAGGCACGCCTTTCAACCCATTCTTTTCGTCTCTCGCCGAGCGAAACGAACAGTTGCGGGATAAAATTGGATATATAAATGGTTGTATACACGGCGAAAAAGTGGCGGATTTGTTCCGGATTGTCGCGGAGAGATCTCGTTCCGATGCACACCGGTGGACACTGTGCGTTGGAAGTACGAGTGAATGTGCGGTTGGATTCCACACGGGGCTGGGGATAGGCGGCAGGAAGAAGGCTAGTGAACGGTAGCTAGGTGGCCAGTTAGCGGCCAAGTGTCGTGTTTGCGTTGGCTCGTCGTAAACCTGCCGAGAGAGGAGAGAGGTTGGACGCGGAGGCAGCCACCTCGGAGGAGGCTGCGCCCATCCTTTCCTTCCTCTCTTTCTTCGCGTCCCAAACCTTCCTCCCCCCTCCCTCTCCGTCTCTCCCGTGAGAATTTCGTATTCGTCTCGTCGATGATATACTCGACGCTTCGATATATCGATTTCGTGCGAATCGCGAGGACCGAGCGAGTGGAGAGTGGGGAGGGGGAGGATCGTGTCGCGGGGAACAGGTTTTCTATCAAACGGGCTCTGTGTACCCATCTCTCGGCTGGTTCGCACGTACCGTCTAGTCGACACCCTAGCGGATCGCAGGCAATTAATCAAGGAGAACAGCGAAACGATTTGTAGCCGAGAGAGTATCCGTGTAGATTTTTGGCCGTGTAGATTTTTAGCGTTACGGTCACGCGCATCTCGTTGTTTATTTGCCGTGGCTAGCCGTATTCGATCCTCGTGAATCCTCGGCGATAGACGAATAATTAAACAGTCGCGGACCAAAACAGGTTTGAATTCGATGATCGGGATGGTGGAGAAAAACCGGGGGATTTTTCTTGCTCGGGGACCTTGGATCGATGTTGAGGATACAGGCGCATTCCGCGGGAAGAAAGTATCTCTCGATACGATTAAAAGTCACGGTGTGGTATATCGGTGATCTCATGAAAGTCGACGAGCGTGGATGTCGCGAACGAGTCTGTATCGAGCGCGCGAATTCCGAGCGGAGCCGAGTCG
>NW_006263390.1:126099-135679 GCF_000469605.1 Apis dorsata
GGGCGAAGCGAGCGCGCACCGCACTGGTAATGGAAAACGCGCAGAGATCATTAAGGATACCGGTAAAAAAGAGAATTCTCGGTTTTTACCGTTCCCGTAAGTATCCTCTCGCGTTCTAGAGGGCACAGCGGAACGGACAACATTTACCGAAGAAGTTTGACGCTAAAGGCGACGACCACGCGAGGCGGCCTTGACGTATTTTCTTGCTTCCTCCGCATACTCGTTTTCGACCGCAAAAACACCCGTCGTTCGATCCTTCCTCCACTGACCCGACCTCGTTCCGATCGTCCTCGTAAATCCGTCCATTTTTCTTTTGCCCGCCGAGATATCGTGCTGCACCCTGATTTTCCCGCGAATCGATACTTCTTGTGGAGGGGGGAAAAAAAGGAGAAAAAAAGAAAGAAAGAAAGAAAAAAGAAATCTGGCGAGAGAAATTCGAGGTCGATGGGATTTCTAGGCGGATTCGAAAGAGAATCGGCTAAAGAATAATGCGTTTTTTGCACGTCTTCCCATCCACAAAAGAGTGCCTTCTCGCGATAATCCTTTGTCCCGATCTTGCTCGAATTACCCGTATATTCGTAAACGTGGAACGATTAGCGAGTGGGCTCTCTTCAACTTGGATTTCGACGGCGAGGGACATGTTCGTTCTCTCGTGCGTAGACTTCCTATCTCGAACGCGTGCAACGAAGAGAGCGAGCTCCTCTGTTACGGGACGTGTCCCTTCGTAGGTGTTACGTAAGAAGGGCCACTTCTCTTCCTCCATTCTTCCTTCCCGACGCGAAAATTTCGTGGCGGTGTTGGCGCGTCACGATTCGGAGACACGAACGTTTCGTGATTACGAGTCGTTAAGAAGGGGGCCGCCGCGAACCGGTCGCTAGCTCCGCTTTCGGCGAGTCGAGCTCGTATTTCAGCGTCGTTCGCCGCGGGACAGTCCCCGTCCTTCCTTCTTCCGACTTCCTACTCTCTCTCTCTCTCGAGAGAGAGAGAGGGATCGCCGTCGTCGATCCGCCGTCGATTTTTCGGAGGCAGCGATCTGTGAGACGGCGCGAAAGTTTCCTCGTCGAGGGGAATGGTGATGCGCGCAAGAAGATATTTACGCGAGGCCGCGGGCGCAAGGTTGGCGCAAGAAACGAGCGCTCGGTCCGCGACATTCTCCTCGGGACGCTAGCTAATGTTCGCCTCGCATGAGACGAATCCTACCGCTCGCTGCGAGTCGCAGCCAGATGTACGCGGCTAGCTCTCTCTCTTTCTCTCTACGCGCTCTGTTTCTCATTAGCGGCCAAAGATCGCGCGGAATTTATTCCGTTTAGGCAAACTGAACCTTGCGGATTTTTCCGCAACGGCGGTTTGGAACGCGATATCATCGATCGGCGAAAAGTTTGGGGGCAAAGAAATTTCGGGGCGGATGCGATGGGAGAAGACGGTTATTTATAAGAGAAGCAGCGGCCGAAAGAGCGACGCGTTAAGGGGTTTTTGCGGCGAGGCGAGTTGGAGCGGGGTAAGAGTTGCGCGAAATTCGCAAAAACCGTGAGCGTTCGCCGCTCGAATCTCGTCGCGTTTATGGCAACGAACGGAGGAGATGGACGCGAAGCGGTCGATCCGAGGAGGACAACGTCCCTGAACTCCGCGGCGTGGCGAGCGAGCGAGCGGGAAAAAAGGGACGGCGAAACAGCGCGGATATTATTTGCCATTAAAGCGAGGGACAATTTAAAAGCTATTACTATTACTCACGGCCTTGGTGTGTACGCGGTCCGTTGGCTGACCGCCGCCTCGCCCGCTCCTCGCCGCGATCGCGGACACGCTCTTTCTTCGCCACTTGGATCGTTTTGCGATTTTCACGCCGCCAACCGTTCGCCGCTTCGATCGAAATTTTTCCGCTTCCGTGTAGTAAACGAAAACGCGTTATCGATTTCGCGAAACTCCCCTCGATAAATCGACGACTCTCCTACTACGGAGATACTTGGATACTCGTTTCTTCCTCGATTCGAGTCAATTCAATCGCGAACGCATTCCCCGAGGGGAAATTTGGAACGAAGAGGCGTTTCGAACGCGGACCCTTTATCGACCACCCTTGTACGTTCCTCCCTAATTAGGTGTAGGTCTTTCGAGGCGATCGCGATATTCCTGTCAACGAGGGACAAACTTTGGAGACAAACGGCCGATAGGCAATTGATCTCCCTCTCCTTTTCCTTTTCCCGGTCATCCCTCGCGAGGAAAAATGCCGCGCTCCAATTCGATACGTTGGGACGTTCGGCAGGCTGCGATGAATAATTGGTGGCTGAGAGAATCTCGAGTTGTACGAATTAATCGAGAGAGGGGAGGAAGGCGACGATCGAGATCCCGGGGAGGGAAACGAAAGGATCGCATGCTCGAACAGGTGCGTTGCACCTCGTCGTGGACGCGGATCCGCCGGATGGTGGAGAGAAGTTGTACGTGTACGTGTACCGCCTACGGTGCCGGATCGTGGAACGATACCGCTGAAACGACGAGAGATCGAGAGAACTCGATCGGGTTCGCCGCGTGTTGTTCGCTCCTTTCTCCGCGGTGAGCGTTGCGTGTCTCGATTCGAATTCGCAGGAGTTGGCGTTTCGCCGGCTCCTTCTCTCCTCAGCAAGTAGGAAGAGGAGGCGTTTCCGGTCGAATAAATTCGCCCGACCTTGCGGACACGCTAAGCCGAGCCAGGGTGGAAGGACGTAGGTAGATTCGATTCGATCGTCGATCGACGCGCCTCTTTACGAAATGAAGGAACCGATTCGTCAAACGCGACTGCTATCGATCGACTGTCGATCGATTTATGCGAACGACCTCTCGCTCGTATACCCATCTGTAGTCTGTCGTTGCGCCTGCTCGTCCACCACCACCTCGCGCCGATTGAATCGCGGAATTGGGATTGAAACGTAACGCGCAGTCGGTCGTGTGATCGCGGTCGTGGTCGTCGTGGTCCCGTGGTCGAAGGTGGTTTCGTGCGCGAGCTAATTAAATTGCCGATCGAGCGGCGGAAAGTTGATCGCACCAATTAGCGCGACTGGGACGCGATGGCCTCGATCGTACGATAGGGCAAAGCGCGAACGATGACCCGAATAGGGCAAAAACGTGTGTTCGCCTCGGCGAAATTGAGCGTATATTATCGAGTTTGCGCACGAGTTTCGACGAGATGCGCCCTCGATTCGAGATCCATCGAGGCGCAAAACTGACGGCAAGCTTTCCTTTCGGCAATGGTAATTAAGAAGAAGAGGGAGAGAGAGTTTATTCAAATCGCGATATCCCCGAAACGGTACGCGGATGCACGCGTGTCTTGCCGTCTCCGATACGATTGGTCGCGGCTTTCGCTCGTAATTAACGTGACTGCCTGTTCCGTTAATTCGGCAAGTTCGTGGTTCGTCGAGGGTGAATCGAAGCTGCCGGTGATTACGGCCACGAAGAGAGAGAGAGAGAGAGTTTATTTGAGGAAAAAGCCGGAGAGAATTATTTCGTGGAACGGTGTATCGATACGCTCGATCTCGGTGGTGGTTGACCATCGTGAGACGCTAGCCGCATAAATTAATTACCGAGGCGGATTTCTACCGTTCGCCTCGGTAAGCAACTCGGTGATTAGAGAATCGCGCCGGTTTAATCAACCGCCTCCGATTTAAACGGAGGCGAGGTTTATAATAGCAGAGATCGACGACGATTGTTCCCACGACGAAAGGGACGATTTCCTCCTCCTCTTCTTACGCGACGGAACGGAAGGAAAGGGAGAGAAAGTTTGGACGAGATTTCTCACGAGGTCGAATAGGCGAAATGAAAAGGAGGGAGGGGGGAGCTGTCGGTGGTGGAGGCGCTCCGTTGCGCGCCGGAGGTTTTACATTCCGCGAGGATTTATCGTAGGAAAGAACGTGTTCGCCGGTGTAGAAGCAGCGTCATGAAGGGGACCGTGATCTGACTACATCTCTTATGCGCGCTATATATCAGCGTGCCGGCAGGCAAGAAGGAGAAGGCCAGGAAGAGAAGGTAACAACTCTACGCCGGTGAGTCGTCGTCTTGTGGCCACGGACGATTCGTATATATATGTGTGTGTGTGTGTGGTGGAGAGGAGCCCCTCTCTCTTTCTCTCCACCCGAAAAGGGAGAGAACGCCGGAGGAAACAACGCAGCGGAGATTTTCGTATTATTTCTGGGAATCGTCGGGGCCGATCGTCCTAGCGATACCGCGGGACTCGGTGCCCTTTTTCCTTCCATCTTGGTCGGAGGATCCGAGATGGACAAGAGGAGAAAAACGAGGAAGGAGGAGCCGGGCGAAGAAGACGGGTTCGGTGTAATCGAGATGACTCGTGGCTCGAACGGAGTTCGACGCGACGAGGCGGACCGACGACGTCCTTTCGTCCTCCTCTCGATTCTCGAAACGGCGAGACGCGAAACGCTACTCGCCTCNTTCTTTTCCTTCTTATCTTTCTCTTTTTATCGGGCGGGAAACGTCAACGCGGCCCGAACATCGATGCGGAGGGAGGGGGGATAACTTAAGTTTCGTCCATCGCGAAGGATTAGGCTGGGCGAATCGCGCGAATCGCGAGATACTCGTATCCTCGTTACACCCGTTTTTTGCTCCGTCGAACGAACCTCTTTCTCCTTCTTTCATCCTCTCGCCGTTTCGCTCGTTTTTCCGCCCGTTCCCTTCTCCTTCTGCTTCTTCTTCTTCTTCTTCCTCTCGCTCCACTCTTTTGCACGCCAGTTTTTCTCTCCGTTCCTCGCGCTCTCCCCTTTCTTCGCCTCCCCCGGTGACGGTAGCTCGGCTTTCGAGGCCCGTAAACCTAAGCTTAATTACCAATTAGACGTAGCGCGGAGGCACGCTTTCGCCCGGTAAAATCGATTAGCGGCATGGGACACGACGACCGACGAGTATCGTCGTTGCACCTTCCGCTCTCGCACCAATTTACCGATACAAAAGCGCATACTCTTCGCGGCGCATAAACTTGCGTCACGTGCGACGCGCGCTATCCCCGTAACCGCGCGATTCGCTTATGCAGAAAAGCACTCTCTCTCTCTCTTCATCCGATTTTTTCTTATTCGACCACGTATATCGTTGAGAAGGAAGGAGAGGGAAGCGATTACGAGGACGCTCTACTTTCCGTTCGATAGAGGAATTCGGCGGCGCGGCTCGTGCGTCGATGCTCGCCGGTAACGCGGCAACTCGAGGATCCTGGGTATCAATTTATGCGGTGCAACATTGTTGGAACGCGCTTGGCCCTGGGCCTGCTGCTGGGGGGCAATGGGATGGGCCACACGGAGAAACCCTGTATTCGAGGAGAGTGCCTTGTAAGACCGTGTTGGAGGTCAACGATAATTCAGGCAGGAGAATACCAGACCGGTTAACTTTCGAGCTGAAAGAACTCCGCTTAAAATTATACTCGTTCGATTCGAGCACGGCTTCCTCCGTTTCTTTTCTTCTTGTTCCCCCGCTCTCGCTCTCTCTCGCTCCCTCCTCCTCTTTTTGCTCCTCTTTCTTCGCTACTTCTGTTTCTCTTTCCGCCTCCCTCCCTTGCTTCGTTCCTTTCGCCTTCCTCGCCTTCTTTNTTCTTTTTTTCTTCGCCCCCTCCCTCGAAAAGGTGTCGTCCGCCGTTGGATCAATGACTCGTACGCACCGACGGATTCTACATTACCGTGGCGCGCATTTTGATTAATTTCCCCCGACTCGAGGTGGATGGGCGAATGAAAGAGAAACGACTACGCGAACGAAAAAAAAAAAAAAAAAGGAAAGGAAAGGAAAAAAAGATCGTCTTCTCCCTCGTCCCTTTGTTTTTCTTCCAACGCTTCGAATCTACCGCTCTCGATCCCTCCCCTCTCCTATACCGCGAGTTCCGTCCGGCAACTCGGAAGCGGCGCGCGTCGAAACTCAATTTGTCAACGAGGATGCGCGGTTTTGTTCCACGAACCGGATTCCGTTCCGATGTACATACGCGCGACGGGGGCAAGAAAACACGGGCAACCGGGCACCCGCCTCGGCACGCTCGTCCGATTATCGAGCTCGCCTCTCCTCGCAACCGCCACCACCGCCACCCCTTTTCGTTTCCCCCTTTTTTTCCTCCTCGTCCTTGCGCCGGGCCAGACCCCCGCGCGGTAGTATCCCTTCGAATTAGTCGACACGACCGAGAGCCAAACCCAATGAATATTCGATCACGACTTTACCCGGTGTAGCCAGATCGTTTCGACCAGATCCATCGCGTCGAAAGCGCAAACCATTACGAACGAGTCGAAGAGGGATTACGATTATTCGTTGGTCGGACGAGATCCTAGTTGGAAGAACCTGTTCGGGGCGAAGGGAGGGAGGAGGAAGGAAGGTTCTGTGAAAATTTGAAACAACGTCGCCGAGCACGACGATGATCGGAGCGGGAGTAGTGGTAGTATTAGTAGTAGTAGTAGTAGTGGCAGGAGCACGACGACGAGTAAAGATTCGCGATGAAGAGAAGCGGTTGCGGATAGCCGAGGGAGAGGCGAGGCCCGGGGAGAAGAGAAACAGCCTCTTTGGGCGATTAAACAACTTAGGGACTGCGGCCGAGCAAAGGCGCCGCCTCGTGGACGACGCTGAAACGATTAAATAAATTAGTTGCTCGACAAAGAAGGGCAGCAGCGGGATGACTGGATGGGATCCGTACGAGGGTAATCCCCGTTGAATTCCTCCTAATTATGCACGCTTTACCACCATGGCTACCAACAGGCCGAGGATCGAGTGGCGCGAAAGGAAAGGAAAGGAAAGGAAAGGAAAGGAAAGGAAAGGGAAGGAAAGGAAAGGAAAGAAGAGCGCGCGCATCACGGTCGAGCCGGGTAGACAGAGAGAGTGAGATGAAGAGGGCAGGATATTCCTTTCCTCCTTCTCCTCTCCTCTCCTCTTCTCGGTTCGCGCCAAGTGGCGCAGTTCTACCGTCGGCCGTTTTACTTACAAATTCAATAAGCATATATCATAGTTAATGCACGCCCAAAGCCGGCAATGTTTTCGACCGCCCTGAACCACCTTTCTCTTCCTCTCTCTCTCTCTCTCTCTCTCTTTCTCTCCGCCATCGCTCGCCCCGTGGCCCGCCGCGCCGATACCGGATACTTTCCGCGATCGACGCTCGCGTTCCACGCCCCTCCGTTCCGTCGCGTTTCGAGAGGTCGAGAACCCGAGGAACCGCGAAGATCGCGCACCGCGCGCTTTTATCAATCCCGGGGAGCGGGACCGATGTCAGCCACCGGGCCGACCGTCGGTATTCTTCGGTGGCCCTTGCCGGTCGCCTCCCTCTCTGCCTCGCCTCCCGACACCTTCGTGTACGCGCTCGATATACACGGGTGTGCACACGCGGTCGACATGCCGGTGTACATGCGCGAATGGACAGGGAGCAGCAGCCGGTCGCCGCGGTACGTACGCGGTCGAGCGAGAGACCGATCGAGAAACGAATATATGTGTATATATGTATATATATATGTATACGCACACGCAACACGTTGGTTGGAGATCGTGGTCGGTTGAATGCGTTACCCAGGGCGGTCGAGGTTCGATAGAGAAGGAGATAGCGGCGCGTGGTACGGTGGGAGGCCGCGTATCGGGACGTATCTACTAATTAATTTATACAGGCTGTTTGGAGCGGGTCGCATTAATAGAAACGCTCGGACGTGGGGAAAAAAAGGAGACGAGCGACGGAAGCGGAACGAGACGGAAGCTCGTGTAGAAGGATTCGTTCGAGGAACGAACGTTTGGGGAAGAGCGGAAGGTTTCGAGTCCAAGGTGTTTTATCGCGCGTTTTAAATCGACGAAAGGGGCGTTAATATTATTTATAACGATAATTAAGCGCGGGCATCGGCGATATAGCGGCGTACGCGCACCACGGGAGGCCATAAAATATCTTTAATGCCTTTTCGATTCAAATTTCACCCTAATGGTCGTAATAGCGATCGGCCGAGCGGGGACAACCGAGTCGAATCGGGCCTTGCACCTGTATCGATGCTTCCACGAGGAGAGGAACGTGCGAGCGTGGGTGCATCTTGGAACGGAGCCGGAATTCGCCGCGCCGATATTAAGACGCGTTGTTTTCGCGTTCCGCTCGACGTTGCTCCACGGTGACGAGGTTCGAGGAAAGAAGAGAGAAAAAACGAACGCGGTTACCGGAAGGACCGTAATTTGCGTGTGTAAGGGCGAAAGGTGGAAAAGGGAGGGGGGGGAAAAAAAGAGAGGAGAGGAAAAAGAAGAGATGTCAGATGCGCGCTCGGCGTCACGGAGAGCGCAAAATATAATCCGGAACGACTCGAAGTCATGATCGACCGGTGGAGAATCGAAGGTTCTTGTCCGGCGANTCCTCCGCGTACCATCTCAAGGACACTCGACACCCTGGAATCCAGAACCCGCGTGGAACCGCGCGGTTGTCGCGGAACTTTTTCGTTTGCTCGCCGCCGTTGCGAGTAAGCGAGCCGAGAGAAGAATCATCGCANGGTATGGCGCGCAAAAAAAGGAAACGCGCGTACGTAGAGAGAGAGAGAGAGGATTTAAATGGTTACGTAAGTGGCATTCACCACCTCTCCTTAAAATAGTTCCCCTCGGATCCCCATTATTCCCTTAATTAATCGGCCGGTGAAACGGTTTTCGATCGACGACGCCGAAAAGAAAAATACGAGGCGCGTTCCGTTCACTGCGCGATATATTCCTTTGCCGCGAATTGCCGTGCGCGATAAATATGTCGGATCCGAGGATTCTCGCATTACCTGGGAATGAAAAAAGAAAGAAAAAAAAGAAAGAAGGAAAAGAAAAAAGGAAAAGAAAAAAAGGAAAAAGGGAAGAAGAAAAAAAAAGGCAGCCGAAAAATATAGTCTCCGCAAATACAGATCTAATAACTTGTCCGCTCACGTGGCGCGAAAGAAACTTTCCAAAGCGATTTACGGCGAAATTTACCGGTATGTCGGGCACCGCTGCATAATTCATAGCGCCCTGGGTGCCGACCCCATCCATTCGGTCTGCGACTTCGCGTCCACCGGTGGAGAGGACCAGTTCGCAGAAAACGTTCGCCCATGCTCGCGCGCACGCGCGAGAGAGAGAAAGTAAGAGAGAGAATAAGAGAGAGAGAGAGAGAGAGATTTCTTCACCCGCGTGAAACGCGATCGGTCGCGATCCGCGTAACCTCGATTCAACGCAGCAACGCGTTTCGCGTTCAAGGACGATGATCGTTACACGAGGGATATACGCGCTCATATGTGTGTGTTGTGTGTGTGCGCGCGCGGTGTGCGAACACCCTGCCAAGACCACGCGAGGATAGACTCGCGTTCCGAAATGGGCGGATGAGCGACACTGGTTTCAATAAGGCAAGAACACGGCGCTGCAAACCGCAAGTCATGTTGCTTCATTACGCCGCCCCACGTGAGAGTAAGATGAGACTTCGAAACTAACCTAAGCCGCTCTGATGGGACCCGCCTCGTGCGTACAACCGGGCCCCCGATAGAGCTCTCGTATCCGACGAGAGGCAAGAAACATCCACGGGTATTCCACGGACGCGTTGTAAATTCTAGCGAGGAATTGCGTTTACCCGTACGCGGTACGCCGTAACGGCCGTTAATTAAAGCCCCCCTCACTTTTCCGCGCGCGA
>NW_006263390.1:135846-137645 GCF_000469605.1 Apis dorsata
GAGATGTCTACGAAGGAATCAGGATTACGAAGCGTTTCGAGGTTAACCTCGAGAATGCATTGGCCTGTATGGTGGCGCGACGAGCGATACGCAACCGATACAGAGAGGAGGAGCGTGATTAAACGGCCGATTACCGACCGGGATGCGGTCTCTTCTAAGATGAGTTAGAACGGAGTAGTGGTATCGGTTACGTACGGCTAATTGGAATTTACCTATGGCGCGAGTGGCGAGGGGAATGATAATTTTCAGATTGCTCCTCCCCTCTCCACGTACACATATCGCGCGTTCACGTCGGCGATGGCGCTGGTGGTTTTTTCGCATGGGAAAAGTGTCCACGCGCGGAAAGCAATCGATAATCGTTCGGGGCCTCGAGCAGGGGAGGAGAAAAGGGGAAGAAAAGGGGAAGAAATTTATCGTGTATCGGGTGAGGCTTAATTCGACATCGGGCTCGTAATTTTGCCGACATTGTGTTACAATGTACCGAAACCGAGGCGGCGGTAATATTTCACGGGATTCGACGCGATATATCATCGGGGAGATTAACTTTCGAATCCGATACCGATCGTGCGTAATTTTCATGAGGGAATTCGCGAATACGGGATTCGGGATGCGCCGCGTAGCGGCCAACGATTCACGAGGTTCCCGTATACGTGTTGCCCGGTCGGTCTCCTCTCAGGGCCGACGATAGCAATCTACATTCTTAATTCCACAGGTTGTCGTGCCTCTGCCACGATCGTAAAGTCGAAACGTCAAAACGCACACCGGTTTCCCCGGTGCACCCGCCCACCCACGTATGCCTGCTCGCGTATATACGGAAGCTCACCCCCTTCTTTTCTCTCCCTTCTCGCTAGAATCGCGAGAACCGATCATCTCGACCACCGATTTGATTAATCGTCAACGCCCCTCCTCCCTCCTGTCTTCTTCGTCCGCGACAAATTTTCGCTAATACAGGTTTGTTGCTTCTTCCTCTACGAATTATGTTCCGCTTCGATGTCGTAAATCGGTTTCTATAAAAGGAAGGAAGGAAAAAAAGAAAAGCTTCGATAAAACGAAACGGATCGTCGTCACTCGCGTATCCGAGAAATTGCATTTTATCGAGTTCGTTCGCACCTCGTTTCCTGCGCTTTTCTTTCCTCTTCCCCGTTTCAATTATCCCGATCTTTCCACCAGCTCGTTTCCTCTCTCTCTCTCTCTCTTTGTTTGTCCTCCTCTTCTTTTCGGACGGATTTGAAAGTCGATCGGCACGCGTTGCGTAGCCGCGGCCAGAAATGGGAAAGAAGAAAGGGGGAGGAGGAGGAGGGGAGGAAAAGAGGCGGTCTGAAGAAGTTAGGTCTGGATGAAAAACTGGGGCTGACATGTTAACGGGTAACAAGAAACCGACTTTATTGGCCGTAAACGCGGCAATCTCTAAGCCGGTCTTATCCTAGTCTGGTTCGATGCGCTCCGACGCTACCGATCGCAAAAATCCTTTTCTTCTTCTCCCGTTCGCCGTTCGGTTTTTCCCCCTCGAAACTATAGTTTCGTTTCTTCTTGCCTCGTTCCCTTCTTTTCCCTCCTCGCCAACAAGGATGAAACGACGTCGACGGCGATACAGGGGGAAAGGGGAGATGATTCGTTCCTTAATTAGAAACGTGCGATGAGTTAGGGTTAGTTGGCACGGCGAACGGAATCCTTTATTAGGAAAAGTTTCTGCGGGTCGGTGAAAGAATCGGGGGGAAGGGGGATTCGGTTGATTATTGCGAGGGAGCGGGAGAGAGAGAGAGAGAGAGAGAGAGAAGGTGGTTGCAACAGCGGCGCGC
>NW_006263390.1:137727-142542 GCF_000469605.1 Apis dorsata
GCGATCTCTCCGCCGCGAAAGCCTGACATTAATCTTCGAGATAGTTAGCCGAGTACGAATACGAGATTTTAATGGCGCTGAAGATATCAGCATCTGCGTTGGATTGAAATTTATACGGGGAAATTAGCGCGAACAAATGCTCGGACAATACTCGTTCCCGAGTAAAACGTTCGTTCTCGGCGAATCGACATTTTAAAGGATCGTTGATCGAAGGATTAATCGAGGAAGGGGAGATTTTCCGTTACTTTTTCGTTGGAAACTTGGGTCGAGCGATTCGCGGTACGAAAGCGTGCGGTGAAAGGCCCGGAGACGCGCGTTGCACCGCGAGGGACCGGTGGACACGAGTTAACACGAAACGGGCTGCTCCTTGTACGCGTGTAAATGTCTACGCGCGGCTATATTATAAAGAGGGAGAAGAAAGGGGAACGCACGGGTCGAGTTCGAGTTTTCTCTCCTTTCCCACTACGCACGTCTACGGACGGAGTATTTTTTTCTTCTTCTTCTTCTTCTTCCTCTTCCTCCTCCTCCTCCTCTTCTGCTCGACGACATCGCGCGCGCCATGACTTTTCGTATCTGCGGCTGGCCCCCGTGGAACATCTGTTTGACTTACAACGTTATCGCGTTCCGTGGAAAACCGGTTGCGGCATACCAATTTCGGTTATCCCCGCTTCTCGGCCGCGCTTGGAATTCGCGAGAATTCGTTCGAATCGTTTTCGATTTCCGATCGACGTCGGATCGGTTTTCGCGTCGCCCTCGTCATCATCTACGAAGCGATGGAAACGCTTCCTCGTTCGACACCTGTTGCGCGCGAGAATTTATTCATTCGCCTTCTCTCGAATTCTCGTGTTTTAACGAGCTCTCTCTTCTCTCTCTCTCTCTCTTCAATCCTTTTCTTTCTTCCAAAGGTATGCGCAATTACGGGAGGTATCGGGAATATGGGACGAGGAAGGGAGAGAGAGAGAGAGAGAGAGAGACACTTTTGTCGACCACCTGTACGACCCTTGGTTCCGACGATCGTGGAAGAGGCGTGTACAAGCGGATCTGACGGAGCTTTATCTGGTGCAACCGCTTCGCGACATGACGGATCGGTGCATTAGCGTGTTGATTAGCGTCCTTTCTTCGTGGCCCCTCGTGGTCCGGACCAGCGGTTGTCTTTTTCTCTTCTTCTTTTCCCCCGACCTCTCTCTTTCGAGTATTCTCGCTCCTTTTTTTCTTCGCCGTCGCGTCGATTCCACTTTCGTCGTTTGTCGAGAGGGGGGAGGGGACGCGTCGCGAACGAAGGAACGGTGACACCGCTACAACCAACGACGACTTAATTAAGGACGACCTCGAACGGCCGATAACGCGATTCAGCCGAGCGACGACGAAGATCGATGCTGCTGGGATTTTGCACGCCTTCGCGCCGTAAATCGGTTAAAATCGTTTAAAATCGGCTGAAGCCTATCCGCGATCGCGAGGGAAAATGGGAGAGAGAATAAAGAGCGAAGGGATCCAGCGAGATTGACCAATTCCGCCGGTGTATCTAGCATCTACTAATATCGCGTATATGGCAGTGGATACCGGCCAACAAATCTGCCAAGAACTCCTCGAGTGTGCAACATAAATAAGGGGAATCGAACATGCCGTTGAAATGTTAAACGCGTCCTAAACGTGTGTGAATATGTACACCGTACACCGTAAATGTCAGTACAAGCCTGAACCTTTCGCCTGAGAGAGAGAGAGAGAGAGAGAGAGATCTTTTACGCAGCGTTAACCGCACCGGGAGGAATACAAATTTGCGACCAACAAGTGTAGTACCGTTCCCCCCTCTCTCTCTCTATCGGAAACCTGAAATCGGCAAACCAGTCGATGATATTAACGAGTCGTATCTCGCCGTAAAACAATCGCGGACGGAGTGGCAAGGCGATGGCCGATACGACGGGTTAGCGACGAGTTAATCGGAGGGGGAGGAGGGGGCGAGAACGGAAGCGACGAAAGTTGGTGGATCGTGGTGGTTCGACGGGGCGCGGTAACGCGCGCGACAACCCGCGTACACATTCGAGTTCTCGGTACGGGTATAAGTTTTGCCGAGGGAATAAAAATAAATGAAAATTGCAGCATAATTCATCATCCGGCGATATTAATGCGACTGCGGGCCGCGAACGTATACGCGGCGCGGCCCGCAACGCGGCCGACAAAGAGGATACGAAGCACGAGGGGAGAGAGAGAGAGAGAGAGAGGAGCCTCGGGATGTTTTCGCAGATGAGAACCGATACCGCGAAACCCCTACCACTACCGAGCCGGGGAACTTTATTGATGACGAAATACGCAATCGGTGCGATCTACCACCGCGCGCTATGTACCTTCAATTATATATAAATAATTAAGTTTCCGCGCGGACAGACCGATTCGGTCCAATTAAATCCGGCACGGACCAAATCGGTCGTGTACCGATCGATTCATCCTTCGCGTCGATAACTTTCGCGCCGTCGGAAACAACCGTCGGAATTTTAACGAATTTCATCGCCGATCATCCTTCCTCCCTTCCCTGTATCCCTGTATATATATTGTAAGGAGGTGAAGTTTACGGAGGGTTATAGACCGTTCCTTCCCTTTTTCTCTCGTTTTCCACGTTACGCTTCCGTGCCCGCTCGAAGAGGGAGTGGGGAGGGGCAGCGCGAATCGAGTCGCTCCCGTATGCGCGTATGCGTGTATATACTCGAAGTAACTAATTACTCTGCGGATAACGCAGGTGGAGCGCAAGATCTCTTCGTCCTTTTCTCCATCCTTTTTCAAAGTATTCTTTCCAACGTTATCGTCGCGAAAAGAAAAAGAAGAAAAGGTGTCGCCGCGCGGCTACGAGGTAACGGTTTAAAGGAAAACGAAGGATACGGCGCGTCGTCGATCGTATACGTATACGTGTATAAAGTGCTCGTTCTCGTTGATTATATTATCGCGTACAGTGCGAGGACGGGCCCGCGGTATTCTTCCGTCGATCAAGCATTTTTAGTAAGACCTTTGTCCAACGAGTAGAGAGAGAGAGAGAGAGAGAGAGAGAAAGTGGACAGCCTCGTAACGGGTAGTCGCGTATACGTATAACGAGCACGGCAGTTTCTCATTAGCGCGGCAGCTTTTTCTACCGACGAATTATGAATCGTTTTTATCGGTTTTAAAATTGCTAATCAACCGGTGAGGGCACAAGCAGGCCCGGACTCGTTAAATATCGACGCCTTTTCTCTCTCTCTCTCTCTCTCTCTCTCGTATCGAAAGATCGATAGAACGAAATCTCGAGATCGTCGCTACGAGACGTTGACGTTCGCTCGAGTCGGCCATAAATTTTCTTTCTGCACGGACTGCAGACGATGTTTTCACCGATTAGCATAAAGTGACGCGCACGAATCCGAGAGTATGGTATTTGGCGTCTCTTCCCCCGTTGAACGGTGGAAAACGGTGGGAGGCGGGGAAGGGGGATAGGATCCGGTTGGAACGGATTCGATTCGTGCGTGTAATTAGTCAAGTGTGTTTGGACGTTTCCCAAAGGGCGGCCTATCTTCGCGGCACGGGCGTGTCCGTGGAGAGGAGCGTTCACGTGGGTCCGGATACAGGCCGATTCCGCGAGGTTGTCGACGGAGGTTCGGACGTGAGGTGATTGATCGGTTCCAATATAATGAGGGCCGATAATGACCGACACGGGACAAGGCCCGACGCAAACAGAAAACGATGGGTCTGTTCGATAGGGAGGAGTCCGTGGACGAGGATGCGAGGTCCTGATCCTTTCTTCGGTACACACACACACACACATCCAAAATCTACGCGGCCACATATTATGCATAAGAGGTTTCCTTTCGCGTCGCGTCGGAATGTCCGGAGTGTCGATTCCGATCCGAGTCTTCTTCTTCTTCTTCTTCTTCTTCTTCTCCTCCTCCTTCTCTTCTTCTTCTTCTTCTCCTCGATTCTTTCAGAGCGTGTACTATCTGTTATACAGGTGGATGCAGGAAAGAGAGGAGGGGGAATATAGACTCGCGACCGAATTAATACGCGGCGCGATCGATTGGCAAGACGGAAAGATCGGAATCGTTTCTGCGCGGAATTCGTTTAAACGGTACTCGGTAATAAATTTAAGAAACGGAGCGAAACGGAATGGTTGGTTCCGCATGGATGGAGACTCCGCGAAGACGGACGGGAATATATCGAGTTCGGTCTTATTCCCTTTGGTCGGCGGCGATCGGCTCGCTACTTAAGAGGAATGACGTGTCAATTCGACCTCCGTCTCCTCGCCGAGCAGTCTCCTCCGCGACACCTTTCTTTCTCTCTCTCTCTCTCTCTCTCTCTCTCCTCTTTCCCCTTGTTCTACTCTTCGTCTACGCGCTTACGCGTACTTGCGCGAAAATAAAAAGAGAGGAGGAGGAGGAAGGAGAGGATCTCTACCTACCAACCTACCAACCTACCTACCTACCCACCTACCTATCTACCTACCGGTTGTTACCTAGTGACGCACCGAGGATTACGTTTGTACGATTCGCCGGCCGTGGATGATGTTGTCGCCCCTGGTGTCGGCGTTATCTCGACACGGGAGGGCACTTACCCACCGATAACCGTTACCTCTTTTTCTTCTCTCTTTCCGACCGTTTCGCCGTTTCTCTTCCGCTCCCCCTTCCCTCTCGTTTCGTAGCTCGAAACACCTCGCGGATCTCGTCACCTCGTCCTCCCTTTGCTCCGCCGCATGCGTCGAGGTATGCGAATTCCGCTTTTCTTCTCCTTATCCCCGGAACGACGGGGCGTGCGTCCATTGGTGGTGGGGAGGGGGGTAGAGAGGGCGAGGAGGGAAGAGATGGC
>NW_006263390.1:142610-143340 GCF_000469605.1 Apis dorsata
TGGGTGAGCTCGGTCGGACGGAGAAGTCGATGGAGGGTTATCCCCTTACCCGGTGCAGCCGGGTACTGTTTATGCAAATTCGTGGACGAATCTCGTCCGGTAGCAATCGCTCCGGGAATTATCCCCGGATCGGCATGAAATGATTATTCCGCGGCGCTAAACTCGTCTCACTTCGCGAACCGGTAATTTCTTTTACCGAAGCGCGTCCTCGCTTTCCCGCGGTCCGCGCCTATTCTCTCCAGCCCCCTCCCTCGCGTACCCGTACAATCCCTTAATTAAGGTTTTCGCCCGTAAGGTTTTCGAAGCGAGCGAGTTCGATGCCATTTCCAATTAAGGTTAGGACGATCTCGGGTTGGCTCGGCTTGGGAGAGAACGAAATATGTGGGTAGATAGGTGGAGACGACAAAGGGCAACGTTGACGAGGAGGGCTTTTCCTCCTGGGTGGAAGGGCGAGGGAAAGGGAAGGACGTGGTCGAGAAGGCAGCAGCGTGGTCGTGGCCCATTAGGGACTATCGGGAGTCCGGTGAACCAGGGCATAAACATGCTCGACACCTCGCCGCCTCGCGGTAATGCGTTCGTAACTCCTGGCAATATCTTTCTCCCTCTCTCTCTCCTTTTCTCTCTTTCTCTCTCCTGCTCCTTTATTCCCCCGCGCCCCTGCGTGACTCTCTATACGAAGTCCCAGCCATCTTTCCGTTCCTCTCCGTCGCTTTCGTCCGGCCTTGTTCTT
>NW_006263390.1:143729-146076 GCF_000469605.1 Apis dorsata
GGCGAATTTAGTTAAACGCATGGCCGGTAATTAATTCGGCCAAATTTATCGTAATATTGCGCCGAGCCGAAACCCGACGATGTTCCGCATCGGTCGTTTCACCCTAATGAAACGCTCGTGAATGCTGATGCTCCTCGGCTCGTATTCGATAGACATCTGAATTCCACGCGCGGCCACGAATTTTCGACCACCCCGATCGACCGACCCCCCTCTTCTAATTTCTCGCTTCTGCTTCCGCTTCGATCGTTTCTCTCGCGCGCTTTCAAAGAGAAAAGGAAAAAAGGAAGAAGAGAGGAAAGGGGATCGAGATACGTCGAGACGTGGAACAGATGCTAATAGCGACATTAGTCATTTCGCTCGCGATACGCGAATATAGTGGCATGAATAAACGCGGGAGAGAAAGAGAGAGAGAGAGAGAGGGAGATGGACCGGTCAAATGCTACGCTTCCGATGCTACCCGCTTCGGTGGAAAGTGTTTTAGCGTTTAGAAGGTATGGGATAACGGCGGCAGATTAAGATTAAGATTCCATATTTCTCCTCGTCGTCCTCCCGCTGTTTACCCTCCCGGTCTTGGTACGCGCGCGGTGATTAAAGAGAGGCGGCCGAGATAAACGAGCATCGAAGGAATTTCGGCCTCCCTTCCTCTCTCCTTTCGCTCGCTGATCGTTCCTCCTAATCGTGTATAAATCACCGCGCATCCGTCCTATCTACTTTTAGAAAAACGGATAAAGCGTCGGTGTCGAAAGGGCGTAATCGTAACGAATGGTTTTGGAACGAGCGATAGACCGGTCGGTGAGGAGGGACCGTTTCCGTTACGATCTTCATCTCGTCGCAGCTTCGAAAAAAGAAACCTTACCTCGAGTTGGAGTTGGAGCTCGGTTAATGGAGGAGCGGGTCGCCGCTGCTCGCCACGCTCGTAGAATTACTCGCGGAAGATAAGAAGTGGTAAATGACGCGGCGCGAATGGGAGGGGCGAAAAAGAGGGGAGAGCGAGGCGATCGGGTGTACGGTACCGGGTGCGTGTTAATTGGGATCGTGGAAAACGTACGAATCTAATCGCTCGTGGCGAGAAACCGAGAGCCGATAACCGCGGCGAGCGAAACCATAAATTCCGATCGGATGCATTAGCGTGTCCGCGACAGCGTGCAACAGCCGAGGAATTCAACGTTACCGTGTAAGTAGTTCGACTCGTGACTTATTCAACCTCGTACACCGCTCGATAATTGCCGTCCTCCTCCTCCTCCTCCCGTCCATAACCTAACTACACCTCGTCGATTACCTTGCAAATCAAATGTAAATTCCACGTTTCGCGATATTCTCCGCGTGAATCCGTTATCCGATATTTATCGTACCATTATTCCGCGTAATTACGTACAAATTGTTTCTTATCCCCTTATCGAACTTATCGATTCGATCTATCGCGTCAGATCGCAAGTCTACGAATCCAAGTTTTCCGCGTATGTATGGAGAAGAAAAGAAGAGAGAGAATCGTAGTCGTCGCGGAAACGGAACGCGGTTTGGGCGTGGCGTTGTGCGTAACTAGAATCGAATCGCTATAGTTAATCGCTCACTTAACGCGGTGATCGTTCTCTCGAATTATACGTTTAGAAGGAAAGAAAAAGAGAGAGAGAGAGAGAGAGCTAAAAACGACCGGTTCCGTGCTCCGGTTTCGGGGCGACGAGTAGGGAAAATTGGAAAGTATCGATCGTCTTTTCCCTTTTCGCGAACGACGACGGACCGGTTTCGTTCGAAATATCGTGGATAAACGTTATCGGATTTTGGCGCCGACAAGTTGGCCGATAGAAGGCAAATTAAAAATTAAAAAACGGTGTCTCGCAGATCTAATCCGAATCTATCCGTGGTGGTGGAAACGAGCAAATCGAATACTCGCGTTACAACCGCTTCGACAAGTAGATCGTTACGCTCCATTAGCCGGTGCAAGCGCGTGCGATTCGTTCGTTCCGACCGTTCCGATTTCGCGAAACGTTTCGTTTCTGGCGAAAATGGCGGAGGGAGGATGCGTTCGATTCGCGCGAGAGGAAAAAAAAAGGATGCGTAGTAATGGACCGTGACAAGATCCGCACGGGGGGCGGAGGAGGGGGAGGTAGAATTTACTTTCCTCCTTTTGTAGAGGACGAATATCGGTCCCTGGTATAGATATATATATATATATAGGTGTATTCGAGAGGTTGGACATAGATCACGATCTCCGGACACGGTGCTCCCACCGACAAATAGATCGTCCCGGTCCATTACGATACACCGTAGCGCGGTGCGGTGCAGTCTACACCCGACCGCCTGCCGGTAATTAGGTACGGTCTGCGTGAACCGGCCTGGTACACGCGTG
>NW_006263390.1:146551-149058 GCF_000469605.1 Apis dorsata
GAAGCCGCGATGCGGACTCGATTATGCGTATACTATACGAGCGTCGGAGAATCATGACCCGCCGCGCGAAACGAATCAGCTGGCGAGGCTTAACCGCTTCGAAGGATTAAATTCAATTTCCGACGCTCGTCCCTGCCGTAGCCGGACGACGTAGCCAAAGAGAGGATAGTCCAAGGAGAAGGAAGAACGGAAGNAGCAAAAGTATCGATGACGATCGTCCCCCTCTAGTTCGATCTCGAATCCACTCGTCCGTATTTTTCTTATCCTTCCTCCTCTCTTCCACTTTTTTCCATTCTAATCGACCGCGTTAACGAACTGTGCTCCCATATAACCGTACAGCCGACCGGATGTAACGAATTCGCGAACATGGTTTTACCAGCACGCGTAATTAAACGTTATTAAGATTACTTTGGATGATCGTTAACAGGGTAAGCCGAGTTTCCCCGTTTCCTCTAACGATATTCGTGCCCGATCAGGAAGAAACCAGTCCTCCTCCCCTCGTAAATAGTAAAGCGATAGACTCGTTATCCGATCGAGTAATCGAGCGTACGCTCGAGATACCCTCCGCTTTCGTATCCTCTTCTTATCGTCGTCGAGAGAGAGAGAGAGAAAAGTTTCGAACGGTCTCGATTTCGTTTTCCCCCTCTTCTCCGCGCCGCGCCGACGAAACCGCTTAATAACGGCCAGGTGTTCGAGAAGGAAGAGGCGAAGAGCTCGTGCTCGAATCGTCGAAGCGTCGATCGTTGGAACGCAGCGATTCGAATCGAAATCCGGCAGCCGTGGGGCGGAAAGCCGAAAGGGAATCCTCCGAGGAGAGGAGAGAGAGAGAGAGAGAATACTCGTGGCATCGAGTTCGATACACGCGAGCTTCGAGCCGGAGAAACCGGAAGAGCAAATTGACTTAACCATACTGTTCCAAAGGGTATAAATAAGACGCGTATCCCTTAAACGCGTTTCTCTTAAAATTGCTCGATCGAAGAAAATGCCGGCTCTCGCACGCGATTCGCTCTCGATCGTTCTCGTTCCCCTCCGTTCGAATCATCTCGAGCGAGTTTCGAGTCGAAAGGCGCGAGAATTTCCCGCGGAGGGATTGGCGAAGGGATTGAGAAGGGAAAAGTGGAAGACTCGACTCCGTGATATCTCGTTACGTAGGTGGTGGCGCGGGTCTACGTGGGCCGGCGCGTAATCCGACTACGTCCAGCAACGAGTACACGTTTCGCTCTCGGTAGGCAGGAGGGAGCGCGTCGTGGAAGTACGGTAGCGGCAGCCCCGGGCATCACCACGAAGGGCACCTCATTATTTATCGCGATATCAACCTATATTTCACACACATCTTCACGGGCGGGGAGAAGAGGGGAGAGGCGGCGAGGGATCGTGGAAAGGGCGAAAGAGAGGGGAGGAAGGAAGGAAGGAAGGAGAGAACGGAGGAGCACGCGCTGCTCGTCCTCCCTCCTTTTGTCTCGCGTTTGCGTCCCTCTTCGCCACTTTTTCTACGTTTTCTACGCGATAGATGTTATCGCTATCGATACTTCTTCTTCTTCTTCTTCTTCTTCTTCTCCTCTTCTTTTTTCTTTTCGTTCTTCCTCGAACCGATGTATATATACACAGGATTCACGCGTATATGCGTACTCGTTCGATTTGCACGCGCGTCACGTGGGGAAGGTTGGAAAGGTTGGCGCACGGTATGCACGGGGGAAGAAGGAGGGGACGATGAAAGGAGAGGTGAGATGTCGCGAACAAAAGTCTCGGAGGCCGGGCCCGTGAACGGACGAGCAACAGACCCCCCGCGGGTCACCCCGGAGTGACAAATTGTTTTTCTTTCCACCGTGAGCGCCCAACGAGATTTCGGTGGTGGAGAGATGCTCGCCGCGATCGGTCGATTAGACGCGAACGACGTTGTTTGCGCGAGACGATTGAATTTTTTTTTTCTTTTTTCCTTTTCCTTCCTTTTCTTGCCTTTCCTCGACTCGCGCGCGATCGTTATCTCGTCGTCTCGTAACCCGTAATGCACTCGTTGCGCGGGAATCGTGTATATACGCGAGTGGGTAAAAGTTTTTTCGAGCGAACGGATAGAACGCGCTTGGTTCGAAAAGCGATCGAGAGGCGGTCCGAGAGAGAGCGAAAAAAGAGAGAGAGGAGGATCCGAATGCGATCCAAATGCAGCACGACTGGTTCTCCTCGCGCGATCGCAGAGAATCTTAAGCACCTGCCACTTAAGGACCGGATTGCTCCGCGAGAATGAGAGAGTAGGCAGAGTGGCGAAGAGCGAGAAGGGAAAGGGAGGGGAGGCAAGAACTCGAGAGATATCCTCGAGGATCGAACGATTTTCAAATCTCCGTCGAATATTCTATATCGGCACGGTCGAGGGACGAATAAGAGAAAAAGAAAAAGGAAAAAAAGAATAGGAGAGGAAAGCACTTTTTTTCGCGATATCCATTTGGAAGAAGAGAAGAAGAAGAAGAAGAAGAAGAAGAAGAAGAAGAAGAAGAAGAAGAAGAAGAAGAAGA
>NW_006263390.1:149064-152177 GCF_000469605.1 Apis dorsata
GAACGGAGCGGAAATAGACGTCCTTTTCTTTTCTTTTCTTTTCTTTTCTTTTCTTTTTTCTCCTCTACGATCGAGAAGACGGAGAAAAAGACGGGCAACAATGGGCTCGTGCTCGAAACTTGGTCTCTCTCTCTCTCTCTCTCTCTCTCTCTCCGCACTTCTCTCGATGCACTGGTTTAGNTTTAGCGGCGCCGTCGTGGCACACGGCACGACCGGCGATGAAATCATAAATTGGTGAACGCCAGCCCGCCGGCACTGATAGCGAACAACCAATAATTATGCTAATACATACATCGTAATGCATCCAAAGAGGCGGTCATTCGTACCGTATATACCGTAGGTAGGCTCGCAGGGTCGTACTACTCGATTCTCTTCGACCCGCGACGTTGACGCGCGTTCATTCACTTGGATCCTTTTCTCGCGATTCATCGTGATCGACCAAAGTGTCGAAAGAGAGAGAGAGAGAGAGAGAACGCGTGGCGATATCGGACCGTTAATTCGACGAGATTAACGCCATTAACGCCTATGGCTTCGAATTAAGAGGATATTATCGGGACGACTAATGCTCGCAAACGCTTTGGTAATAGCAGTCGGCAAATTACGTCGAACGGCTGGCTAATCTGTTAAGATAAGCCAAGCGTTCCCTTCCACCGCCGTCCCATCCGCCGCTTCTCTCCGTCCTCGTCTCTTGCCTTCCCGCGCGCGTGCCATCTCTGATTCCTCCATCTATCTCCGTCCTATCCGTCCCGCCACGCTCCCAGCGTTTCTTCGTTCCATCGTGTCGAGCGTGTAAAAGGGAGAGAAAATCGATCCGCAATTATCTCACGGATAAATCTACTCGTCAAGTTTCTCGAGTTTTCGAGGCTTGCTCGTCATATCGCGAGGTGCGATAATAGCGATCGGATCGGGGATCGATTCGGTCGCGTGGGTGGACGTAAACCACGAGTTTTACCTTATCGGAGTTTCTATTGGCACGGGCCGGTCGACAGAGAGAGAGAGAGAGAGAGAGAGAGAGAGAGGAGAAGAGGGGATCGTTTAGATTACGCGACGACGTGTTCGAGGAAAGATCGGTCGAGTTACGGAGAAACGTTTGCTCGATCGTGCGCGAGATCGATTAATTATCGGAGACGAGCGACGGCACCTTCCATTAATTCGCAACAATAAAGAATTCCGTATCGTCCGCGTGCCGTTTGGAACGGCGATCGGAACACGGACCTGTTCCACCCAGACGGAAAAAATAGAACTACCTTGGAATAAATTTAACGGCGGCGGGTAGCGGGTAACGTGGATCGATCGTTACCGATTTTTCTCCCCTCGCAAAAGAGGTTCTTCGAGACGCGTTTCTCGCGGTTTATTACGGCCAAAGCCGTAAGAGGATAGAAGAGGAGGAAAAGGAGGAAAAGGAGCGTTGTACCGCACTCGCGGAAGGAGCGAGGCTCGGGCCGGTCGAGAGAGGCCGCCGGGCAACAAAAATGCGAATCAGGTTTCCCGTGCTCCCATTAATCTCGGATATTCTCGCTCGTTTCGAGCCGACCGTGCTTCCACGTATACGCGTGTAACTAACTACGCTCTCCTCTCCTCCTTTCCTTTTGTTTCTCCGATAACTATATTATATATCGTTCCCAAATAACCACCACCGAGAGTGGTCTTGCTCCCGCCGTAAACCTAGCCCAACAGACGACATTATTTCCTCGCCGTTATCCCCGACGATAGATATCGATCGTCCTCCTCCCTCTCGTTTTATCCACCCGATATTACGCGATATATGCGATATATTCCGGACGGCGGATAAGTAAGAGCGAGTTTTTTCTTTTCTCCTCCTTTCTTTTTTTCTTTTTTTTTTTCGCTGCTTTATTAAAATGCAAGGAATCGCGCACAGGTTGAAACGGGTTGTTCCGCAGCGGCGCAGCCGACCGCTGTCAGGGGGCGCTAGACAGCACCGATCGAGCCCGTTCGGGGAACAAAAAACGCGAGCTTGGACTCCCCTCGGTCCCATTAATCTTCAAAGTTCTCGCAATTCCACGAAGACGAACCGTGCGAAGTCGCGAGACCCGCGCTACCCTTCTTTTTCTCTTCTTTCCTTCTTTCTTTTTCTCCCCCTCCCGACGCGAAATATATCCTTCGATTATAAACGAGCGCCTATTACGCAAAAGGTGCAGTTACGTGGCGTACGGTTTCAACTAGGCGACTACGGTCGTAATAAATTCGCGTGGTTCCTTCGTCGGATGGAGTTAACGGGGGAAGAAAATCTGCCGCGATCGAGCAGATTTTTCACCGCGAATCGAGAGAGAGAGAGAGGGCGCGCGTTATTCAGAGACGCGATTATTAATCGGTACGATCGATTAAATCGCAATGGGATACGGGCGATTGCGTGCACAGGATCAATAATATCGCGGACGGACTTACAAGGCGCAAGGGGATCCTTTAATGCGAGGATAGGTGTATCGATTATTGCGATCTCGTTTATCCGCCCGTTCTTTCTTTTGCCAACCGCTTTACCAACTCGACTCGCGCGCGCACGCGGCCTTCCACGATCGCGGGGATCTGCTCTCGCGGTCGTCGCGCAATTACTCGCGGAACGCTTGGAAATCCGATCGCTGGCATCGATCCGCTCCGAATCCCTTTCGCGGACGATTAATACGTTCCGACCAGGAGGGTTAACCAGGAGGGAGGTATTTATCGTTGGCAAATTTGCGAAATCGTNTTGGCCGATCGGCGTGCACAATACAGGGGGAGGGAGGGGAGAAATAAAGTAACACGGGATGTTGTCGCTGAAAGCGTGGATTTTATCGGGTCAATCCACGCGAAGAGGAAGGAAGGAAGAAAATACTATGGAAGGCCACGAACACCGGACAGCTATCTTAATCGACGACCTTTCTCTTAACCCGCCGATGCTCGCGCGGCGGCACGCTCTCTCGGCCGACAGTTGCTTTTCCACGAGCTGCTTTCGAGGAGGACGTGGTCGGGGAGGAGGAATTCGAGAGGGCGAAACGAGATACGCGTAGGCGGTTGCCGAATAACAATAAACTGGTCCTTCCTCCCAGATATTCGCGCTCCTCTTTGTCTCCGTTCCTTCGTATTATCCGGCTTTTCGTCGTTTCCCCCCCCCCCCC
>NW_006263390.1:152429-155990 GCF_000469605.1 Apis dorsata
AGGAAAGTTGTGTCGTCGATGCGCCGACAATTTATCGCGCGATTCCTTCGAAATACACGCGATCGACTGGATTAACGCGTATCGAGTTAATTGGCGGTGCTCGATTCGAGAGAAATACGAGTGGAAATACGAGCGAGGAAGATGGGTATATAAAAGTTTCTTAAGGGAAATATTCCAATTATCGCGGGACGGTGTTTCGACTTTGCGTTAATAACCTTTTGCGTTGGAAAAAAAAGGAGAGTGCGGAGAGTTCGGTGTCGCGGGGCGTAGAGGTATGCGTTTAAAGCAGGGGATTTAACTGTCGGCATCGCCGCCCACGGCACGTATACACCGGCCGATTGTAAACGCAGATTACTAACGAGCTCTTCTGCACCCTGCTATCCTTTGTACGCGGTTATGAGAGCGGGAGAGCAACGATAAAAGGGAGAAACAAGAGGAAACTAGGAGTGAAGTGGCACGCGTAATAGTCTGTTCGCTGCCGATCGTGGGAGGAGGAGGTGGGATCTTAATGGTCATTAAAATTCGACAATTATAAATATGAAGCGTGAAACAAAAGTAAAGAAAAAAGAGAATAGAAAGGAGACGATTTCGCGCGTGAATTATTCCACGGAAGGATCGGAGGAGGCCGGTGACAAGGAGACGAACGGTGGCTATTAACGAATGCCGAATTTACGAAAAATAAAGATGACCCTCCCCGCGTCTAAGGGAGGCGATAACAAATGGGGGGACATGCGTTGCGGGGATAGCTCGACAAATATATATTAAACTATTTTAATGAGAAGTGGCCACCATATCTCATCGCAATTACCGGCCACCGACCCGCCGCGCCGGGGGCCCTCGTTCCCTCGCTCTCCCGAGGAGCCTTCCCGTTCCACCGCAAAAACACGCATCCCAGAGAGCAAAGGTTAAGAGAGAAGGTCTCGTACACCTTCCTCCTCGAGGGGAAGGGAGAGAACGCGTCGCGTCCCCCCTCCTCTCGGTTTCGCCACCGCTTCCGATCGACCGATATCCGTGGCGACGCCACCCCTTCGCCCGACTCGACTCCCCGTAGAGAATCGAAACGGGANCGTTTCTACGCGTGGCGAGAGGAAACGAGGAGGAAGAGGAAGTGGAAGAGGAAGAGAAAGGGAAGGAGAAAGACGAATCGTCTCTCGCGACCGACTACTCCGCGGGACAACGGTGAGTGACAGCTCTATAGAGTCGGTCGGGTTGGTAGCATTGTCCGCCTTCCCCCCCTCCCCTCTCACGAGCTACACTCCGGATGATCGCGCGTATGTAAAGCGGCGTATCGACCTCGCTCGGTCCATCTCGTTTACGACGCCCCGCGTTTAGTACGTCGTGTATCCCGTCTCGATTATTTTCTTACATTCACATCGATTCCCCGATATTTTTCTCTCCCTTCTCCGAGAAATGCTTCGATCTATTTCGTTTCTTCTGGTCGCATCGCGATGTAATTACCGCTATATTCGAGCGATCGAGTGAAATGGCGAATTCCAGAGGTAAAGAGAAATAAGAAAAAAAATGTAAAAGATAGAGGAAAATCGATCTTATATACTTATTCGCGGCCTACGCGCGCGTGCGCGTCGCCTCGAGTTGGAAGGAAACGCGTGGAAGAGAGAGAAGGAGAGAGGAGGGAAGACGAGGATCGCGAGGAGAGTGGAAGGGGGGAACGAGCGGCGAACGAGCTTATATTTATTTATGCAAACGGAATAGGGGGATCCAGCTAATTGTGCGGCCGCACACCCGCGGTGACTCACGTGACGGCTACTCGGGCATCGTTTCTTCGTGTCAATTCGCGTGACAAAGGATCATGGTTCGTAACCGTCGTCCACCCACCAAACTTCCGGTTCGTCCTCTTCGTCCTCTCTCTCTCTCCCTCTCTCTCTCTCTCTCGCTCGCGTATTCACGGATAACAAGCGGGCAGTTGGCGTGCACGGGGGCCTTCCGATCGCGTGGCCGCGCAATTAGGCGCTCTTATGTGCAAATGACAAGAATTTTAAACGCCGCGGATAAAAACGGGGTGCGTGCGTAACACGTGAACACGTATCCTGGAAGCCGGTGGCTTCTTCGATTTTTCGCGATGCGAATCTCCTCTCGAGGTTTATCGAGGCGCCACGCCACGGGTGAAAGACGAAGAAGAAGAGGAGGAAGGAGGTTGTCGGTGTTAGGAAAGAGGAAGAGCGAAAGGATCGCGGGGAATACTCGGTGACGGTGGTGGACGACTGTCAGTCCATCAGAGAGACGGCGAGCCGGGAATACCGAGGATGGCTTCCCAGCTTACTCGACGAACAGCTCTATCTGTCGAGCACGAGCTGACAAAAAGTGGCGGCCCGCGTGGTCGCACGCACCACGACCAACGGAAAGCACCGGGACGGCGGGGGGTTAGGACCCCGAGCAACCGAGAAAAACCCTCCGATACCGCTCTCTCTCTCTCTCTCTCTCTCTCGCAAAGGCGAGTAAAAGGAAGAACGCGCGGAACTTTGCGCGTCTTTCTCTCCGCCCCCTCCCCCCCCTTTTTCCCGATTATTATTCTCGATTCGCGAATCCAAGAGGAAGGAGAGGAGATTGGAATTTCACGAACGCGCATCGGTTGTTAATAACGCGTTAAACGCGGTCGAGGGTTTAATTAGACGAGGAAATATTAGCGGGCTCGGATTCCGTTAATGAAACGAAATAAATCGTTTGGATTTAGAGAATCGGGCGGCAGACTCGTTCAGCGTCCCTCTCTAAAAATCGTCGCCCCAGTTCCCTTCGGTTTTATGTATCGCGGTGAAGGATTATACGAGCGTTCGAAAGGAAGATACTACCGCCTTCCGGAATGATTTAGTAACTCAACGATGCCAAGGATAATCGTATGAAATATCGTCACGCGTCTCTCTCTCTCTGTCTCTCTCTCTCTCTCTCGCAGCGTTACACATATACGCGTACGTGTGCGCGAAAGGCGAATGGCCGTGTGGTGTGCGCGGCATCGTTGACCTCGGAGAATGCGAGAGAGAGAGAGAGAGAGGCCTTTTAAAGCTAAAACTCAACGTAGAGGAATTTCGTACGATATTAAAGGAATCTTTCTCCCCCTAAAGGGGTATATTAACTCGTCGAATCGGTTGGTGGCCGATTAATCCGATCCTTCTCTCCCTCCCTCCCTCCCTCCCTCCCTCCTTCCTTCCATCGAAACGAGACGAAACTAGAACCACGATCCAGCTATGAAACGAAGCTTGAAACGATGAAACGAAACGAAACGAAACGAAACGAAACGAAACGGACGTTATTAGATACCTATCTCGCGTACCACGTAGCCGATTTAACTGTAGCGCATGATTGCAAACCGGTCTACAGCAATTACGCGGCAGATCGATTGCAACCTCGTAATTGGTTCCTGTTAAACGCTCGAGATCTATGAAACTCGATGATAATTTTTGTTCGCGAATCTCTCTCGTTGCGGAAAAAGGAGAAATGGAGGAAGCGGAGAACGATTCATCTTTAGGGGACAATTTGTACAACTCGGCTCGCGGAATAGGCGGGACGGTGTTTCGTTGGCGTGTTCGAGGCGAAAACGAAGATGAC
>NW_006263390.1:156209-157002 GCF_000469605.1 Apis dorsata
CATCCGTTTTTCCTTATTTTTTCCCCCCCAAATCGCCGGCAATCGTCGATCGGAAAGGAAACGCGATTGAAAATTCCCCCTCTCCCTCCTCCTCCACCTCCTCTTCCCGTTTATGGAAGGAATGGATTTCTCTTTGTCCGGGGCGACGAGACTTTTTAAAAAAAAAAAGAAAGAAAAAAAAGAAAAGAAGAAAAAAAGTGAAGCGGAGAACTCGATTCGTAACGAAAGGGTGCAAGGTCCGTGCATGCGGCCGCGCTGTATTCACCGCGCTGTGAGCTATGGTTCACGGAGTGGAAGGCTTTTCGAAGGAAACCTACGGCGGATTGTATTCCGTATATACAAGAGGCCGATTGAAATCGATATTCCCGGCAAGGTCGGGCCGCAACAAAACCAGCGGAACAATGGATCGGCCGGTGTGTGTACGTTCGCCGAGCACGAAAATAACGGGTAGAACCGCTCGCGATTTAATACAGAGCTCTTTTCTTCCCGGCGGGTCGGCGACGGGGGTCTCGCGTGTCGCGTGCAATTGGCGAAAAGCGTTGAGCGAAACTCCGCTCGAGCGAGGGAGGGAGGGAGGGAGGGTGGAGGGAACGAGGTCGAAACAAGGATGGGCGCGTTAACAAAGGAATAATTCGCCCGCGGACCCGGGATTATCTGATACGTATCGCGAAATAGGAAGCGCGGGAATGCAATTTAGAGATGCAAATCTAAATTGGAAAATTATACGGGTGTGTGTTTCGGGGGAGGGGAGGGACGAAACTAGCGCGACGAAACGAGTGGCGGGGAATTAATC
>NW_006263390.1:157069-157640 GCF_000469605.1 Apis dorsata
GATAGGGAGCGAAACTATCGTCCATGCGCGATCCAACAGGTTTTATTGGATTTGGCCGGGGAAAATTGTGAACGTCGTAGCTGTAATAAGATACCTCGGCTTACTCGCCGATAGAGGGACGTAATATCGCGCTTTAATAATTCAACGAACAGGAACGCTTTCGATAACCGCCGCCACCTCGGCCTCGGCCGTCGAATAGGCGATGTCAACGAGGGGCTTGACTAATGCGGTTTTAACTAATACGAGAGATTAACGAAGACTAAGGCGTTAAGGACGAGCAGACAGAGAAAGAGAGAGAGGAGAGGACACGATCGAAAGTGGTTTTACGATGGGAATTAGACGGTAATATTAGCCGTGATAATGGCCGACGATAATTCATTAGGATGATCGTTGGAACGAAAGCGAAACCTGTCGTTCCACTTTTTCTTCCTCTATTTCTTTCCTTTTCCATTTTTCGCATTTACATACGTAAATATCGTAAACATCATATGTATACATAGGGAAAGGAAGAAAGAAGAAAGATTTCTCGATTTTCTCGAGGGAAGGGGAAGATCTTTTTTTTTTTTTTCCC
>NW_006263390.1:157820-159446 GCF_000469605.1 Apis dorsata
CTTCGTCTTTCTCTCTTTGTTTCTGCCTCGCTCGTTCGCTCCACGCCGCAAGAAACGATGCATGCAATGCCTCTTGAAGGTGGCAACAGTGTTGGCGGGAAAGTTATTCCACCAGGTTGCCAGTAAATCATTCTTCGTGGACTCCCGCTTTATTATCTTCCCTCTCTCTTCGTTCCACTCGAGCCTTCGTCCGCGCTCTCTCTCTCTCTCTCCCTCCCCCTCCTTCCGCTCCGGAATCTTTCTCTATATACGCGCACATAGGTTGGTAGGCATGCTCGGTCGTTCGTTCGTCGTCGCGGGAAACGAGCTTAGATAGTCGGATAACAGTAGAATTCTCAAAGTGTTCCGTAAGATGCTTAATTACCGAGTTGTCCGTTCCGTTACGATTCTCTGGCGCGGTTATCCGTGTAAAAATATAGGATGGCGTGGAAACGATTGGTAGCGACGACACGAGCAGCCACGTAACGAGGTAATCGATCATCGAGTCGTGATCGCAATCGGATCTCGCGATTCCACGTTCTCGTCGAACATGGGCGGTTCGAACGATTTCACCCGCGACGACGGCTAGATGCCCGTCGCGATTACGTGCCCGAACGCGAGAAGAAACTTTAAACTGTCATTAAAGCAGCTCCGGCTCGGTTAAAGGGTTCATTATCGTTCGCGGGACTCGCGTCGCCATTTTCCCCCTCCCTCCCCCATTCGATTTCAGACGATCGGTACCCAACACCGGCTACCACGCTGCAAATTACCTTCCGCTTTCGCTTTGAATTTACGAGTTCCCTCTTCCTCCTTTAACCCCCGCCCGATCTAAGCCAATTACCTATCATCGGCCGATCGATCCGACTTAATCGACCGTACGACTATTTCCGACGAAAGAAAAACCGATCCGACGCTTTTTCCATCGAACCATGTACGTCGTTTCCGCTGATTACGAGAGAGAGAGAGAGAGAGAAAGAAAAGTTGTTTCTATCTCGAGAAATCTCTCGTTCGAGATTGCAAACGATTTCGTTTACTCGACGCTATTCACGATCGATTAATTTGCATACGTGGATTTTGTTTCAGGTGCGGGCTACGGATCCGGATTGCGGTGTGAACGCCATGGTGAATTACACGTTAGCCGCGGGAAGAATGGAAAGCGAACAGCTGATGGTACGCAGCGATACCGGGGACATTTGCGTCAGAACACCGTTGGACAGGGAAACCGCTCCCTATCTAGAGATTCCCGTCATCGCTACCGACCGAGGTATGTATATATATATATATACGTATATACACAACTCGCGTGACTATCGCCAATACGATATTTTATTCTCTCCGATGTTACTCTACGTACTTATGCTCGTATTGCTGCATTCTTCTCGAAAACTAACTCTCGATACGCCCGATCGATTAGCGTTTCGCTTCGTAACGAATCTCTCGTGACCGAAATAGGGAGGGCAGGGATAATAAAGAAGGAGCGCGCGAACGATGCTTTATCTCGACTCGCGGTTCGGGCGAGAAAGCGAAAAGGGGAGGGGAGAAAGGGCGATGGTGTGCGGACGGAACCAGGAAGAGGAGAGAAGCAGAACGGAGCGGGAGCCGTTCGCCGGTGGAGGAGCTATCGCCGTCCCGAGATCTAGCAGCTCT
>NW_006263390.1:159773-161854 GCF_000469605.1 Apis dorsata
CGTTCAGAGCTCGCGACAGGTAGCGATTCGATGAACGAGGAATCAAGGCGAGGATTGAGATTAGGGCGGCGGAAGACGGAAGTGAAAGGAGCTCTATTGTTGGCTGCACGCCGTTTTGCAAACAGGAGAGAAACCTCTCGTCCCGTAATTGTCGCTTATGTTATCGATACGATCGTTCGGTTACGGACGACAACGAGGAGCGGAGGCTTGCCACCTTTCCGTGATTTATGCACACCTGCTGACGATCCTTGCAACTCGAACGATTCCACGCCGTTATCCCCGTTCTTCTTACGCCTCGAAACGATTTTACGAGCTTACGATTATTTTGCGTATTCTATCGGGCAGATCCTCCTCCCTTCTATTATATCAGAAAGAGGGACGATGATCGAAACGCGTTATAGAGTTAATGGATAACGGCGAGGAATGCGCCGATAATTATTAGCGTAGTTCTGCTTTGAGATCCGCTCGCACCGTCCGCTGGATAAATCAATTCCCCTCGAAATTTTGAAAAATTTAATGCCGATAATAATAAATTTAGAAGAAGAAAAAAGAAAGAAACTCGGCTAGAAGGAATTTTCGTCATACGTCCGCGGAAACGATAAACGACGCTTTACAAGATTTGGCCTCCGTGACGTCGGGAAAGAGCGACGAAAGAGATCTTATCCGCTTTGTGGAAATTGCACACGGTGTACATGCGAAATAGTTAGCTCATCTAGATGCACGTCCTACGATACGTACGGAGGGAGAAGCGGCGAGAGAAAGGCAAGGCCACGTCTCGATTCGCAACTATCTAGTGGAAGAAAAAAGGGGCGAGAGAGAGAGATAGAGAGATTAGAGGAATTGGATTTGGCGTTCTTTTCGGGACGAAGAAAGGAAGAAAGGAAGAAAGAAAGGAAGGAAGGAAGGAGGGAAGGATGGAAAAGGATGGAGTGGAGGAGGAGCGCGGAGAACGGTGGGGACTGGCCCTTGACGCATGACTCCAATGACACTCGTACCTATAAATCTCGCTGCGCTCCGAGGTCCGCGCGGTCGAGTCCATATATTACTATGAGTTACGGGTGTAAACCGTTTAAACATCGGATTACCCGTTTTACATACTGTCTTTAATATTAACACTTGCGTCGGGGTGTGCGCCTAAATCAGCCCGGCCAACCAGGAGTCCGCGTTATCGCGTCCGCGCCTCTTCCCACCACCGTCGATTAATTAATCTCCTAGTTCGCCTTCTCTCTCTCTCTCTCTCTCTCTCGCTCTCGCTCTCTCTCTCTCTCGCTCTCGCTCTCTCTCTCTCTCGCTCTCGCTCTCTCTCTCTCTCTTCCTTTCTCGATCGAAGAGGAAGGGAAGTGGCGTTTCGACGAATAAGGTGATTTACGAATAGCGATCGAGGGGAGCCGTTATTACTTTCCGACCGATCGTATATCACTTCGTTACGTACGAAGGGAGAGGCGATACTTTAACGGGCGAACGAATTATCTATCAGCCGGCAACCGTGTTTCTTTTCCATTCTTTTTGATCCGGTTCGAGAGACAACAAAGGATCGATCGATCGATTCGCAATAATCGCTCGAAAAGCGGAACAACGAAAGGAGAGAGAGAGAGGGTTGAGACATTCGCCAACCCTCGAGAAATTCCTCTCGTTTGAAATATTGGCGCGGAGACGGTTACCCTAGCAGAGGAACTCTGGCAGGATACCTCCTGACACGCGTGCGTGTGCGCGCTTCTTATATACGAATAACGCGGGGAGCTGGGGACTCGGAGAGCGCGAGAGAAGAGGGAAGGAATCGGAAGGGGGAGGAGGTGGGGAAGGCTGATTGGCCGGGGGAAAAAAAGGCGGTGTGATTTATGTCGACCGGCTCTCCGACCGCGTAGATTCGTTTCTCTACGCCGGCTAATACCGCCCCCTCCCTCCACGTTATTTGGCTCGATAAGAGGATTTCAGGAGACCGAAATAAGCGTAATCGGTCGGATTCGCGATTTTATCGCGACGTTTTTATCCCCGATTTTTATCCATTATCGTTCTCATCTTGGCTGGTTGTTGCAGGGGGCCTGAGCACCGTGGCCATAGTGAGGGTGCAAGTGACCGAC
>NW_006263390.1:161902-162471 GCF_000469605.1 Apis dorsata
GAACGACAACCGGCCGATCTTCGAGCCGAGAGGGTACAACGTGACGTTGAAGACCGACGCCTCGATTCAAGGGGCAATTTTGAGGGTGGTCGCCACGGATTTGGACGCGGGATTGTTCGGCCAGGTGGCGTATCGGATCACGAGCGGGAACGAGGCGGGCGTTTTCCAGATCGATCGTAACACGGGGGAAATGGAAGTGGCGAGGGCGGCGTTTCTCTCCAGGTCGCCGTTTCATCAATTGAACGTAACGGCAACGGACGCGGCAGGCTTGAAGAGCATGCACGACGCTGAAATCAGAATCACCGCGTCCTCCCCCGGGCACAGGATCGCCAGCTGCGAGAAACCACGCTACACCATCACCGTCAAGGAGACCGTTCCTCAGAACAGCGTGGTCGGAGGAGTGAAGGATGGGGCTTCGTCGGGTAAGTTTAAAAAAAGAAAAAGAAAAGAAATAGATTTCCTTCCTTTCTTCTCTCCTTCCTCCTCCTCCTCCTCCTCCTTCCCCTTTCTTCTATTGAAAACGATGGCTCGTTCGAAGGCTCGAAATCGGTTAGAGAGCTCGAAAAGCG
>NW_006263390.1:163094-163915 GCF_000469605.1 Apis dorsata
AGAAGCGACGTCGTGCCTCGCGCGTCCCCTCTCTCTCTCTCTCTTCCCTCTCCTCTTTTGCTTCGATCTCTTCTTTCGCGTTCCACGGGAAAAAAGAGGGAGAGGGGAAAAAATACCTCGGCTCCTCGAAGTTCGCGGCTCTTTTCCCGATTATCGATTCGATCGATCCGAAGCGATTTCGAAGCGCGATCGGCCACGCGTCCGACCGAGAGAACCTGTTCGCACGGGGGAAGATCGAGGTCTGGCGTTCGGGCCCGCAATATTTGACACACGGCAGCCAATCAGATTATCAGATTAAAGTCGGACGAGCCGACGCGGCGGCGATCGTCGGCACAGGTGCGATTCGTTTCGCGAAACGGCCCTCTCTTTCTTTCGCCTATACCACACCTACGGAGAAAGAGAGAGAGAAAGGGAGGGAGGGAGGGAGAGGAGGTGTTTCTAAATATTCGACGAGGGAAGGATATTCGTTTCTTCTTCCTCGCCTTCCACCGAGGCCGTATTTGCATAAAATTCAACCGCGCGGACATTAACGCCGAATTCATTAATTTCGTATTTATTACGGGACATCGTATCGCGTTATCGCGAATTGGCCCGACGAAAGGCAGCGCGAGAGGTGATTATCGCCTCTTTACGAGCACCTGTTTCGATAAGGATGGCCGGTTGTTTCTGAAATATATGAAAAACAATGGTATCGTTGTGCGGGGACGCATGATCGGGCGGAGGAGCGAAGGCCGTTGAAGAAAAAGGCAACGTAGCCCGACTTCTTATTGGGCAGAGATTTGGGAAGGGAGGAGGGAGAATCGTAGCGAGATCCTTCCTTC
>NW_006263390.1:164413-166734 GCF_000469605.1 Apis dorsata
GCTGTTATGGAGGTGCACTCTTTGCATACGCTTTAAATATCACCGCTCCGTTCGCTTTGAGGAGTCCCAATACCGTGTCTTTCCCTCTTCTGTCCTCGTTTTCGAAGGTATTGGAGTCCACGTGAACTTGGAAGGGAACTCTTCGTCTCCTTTTTTCTGCTTTTCTTTTTTTTTTTTTTTTTTTTTGAAATCGCATCGATTTTCGGCACGAATCGAATCGAACGAGGTTGAATCTCCGTGCATCGATACTCGGAGAGGTTTCTTTCGTTTCGAAAATTCGGTACAGGATCGACCTTGGAAAATCGATCTCGACTTTTCGAAAGAAAGAGTAGAAAAGGGGGAAGGGGGGGGAGTGGATTAATCTTATCCGCGCGGCACGTCGTTACTCTTTAACGAATTTAACGACGACATTACGTAAAAATGAACGGGCAATGGTATTTTTTTAAGGTGTCTATAAAGATACAGGGATCCATAATTCGGAGACCGTTTTGGACGTTACGATCTCGACCAAAGTTTTATAATGGTTGTTTCGACGGCCAATTCCGACCACGATAGAGCGTTGAAGGGAAAGAAGAAGGAAGGGGGGAGAATTCGAGGAACGAAGAAGAATACGTATTCCTTTCGACGGATGATACGTTAGCTCTGTTTCCTTAGCTTCGATCTCGTTCCTTCCCTTCCCCTCGCACGTGCTTTCGCCGGACTTGCAAATTTCAGGGATCGTCTTCGGGGTCCATCGCGCTGCGACGCTTTGCATCCCGATCGACCTAAACCGAGCCACCGAGATCCGCGCGCAAAGATAGCGCGAAAGGATTCTCTTGGTCCTATTTTCCTGGTAAATAATTCCGTTCCTGGAATTTCACTCGTCTCCTCCCGCTCTATCATTCGACGAAAGAAATTGCGCGAAAAACTCACAAACGAAGAAGAAGAGAGAGAGAGAGAGAGAGAGAGAGAGAGAAGAGGATACGATGCATCATTTTCAACGTGGCGAATCCCGCGCCACTGGAAATGGCGAGAAAAATTCTTAAAGAGAGAATATGTTTTTCGTTGAGTGCGATGTACATCGATACACGTCGAATCGAGTGGAATGGCGAGTTACGAGGAAAAGCATATCCTTTTCGCGGCCGGTTACGGAGAGATCGTTTCGAATCGGTTGGAAAAGTGGAGGTTGCAGAAGTGGCAGCGATGTCGCGGGGAGGGGTGGGGAGGGAGGCGCGGACAGGTCCGCGTGTAAACGGTTCCCTGCGCCCCTTCGTGGTGTGCGTGGTGTGCGAACATATAGATGCACAGATAGAGGTGCGCTACGAGGCGCGATCCCCTTCTCGCGCCACGTTCAACCTATGATGCGCCTTCTCTTATCTCGCGCCTCGTTATCGCCGTTTACCATCTCACGGCCTCTCTCTCTCTCTCTCTCTCTCTCTCTCTGCGATCTCTCGGTGCACGTGCACGCGCATCGTCCATACGTCTTTTTCTCGCTCTCTCTCCGATCCTCTCTCCTTCGATCCCGATCGCCTCTTCGCAACAAGGGAATAACGAGAAATCGGGCGGATAAAAATGTAATTTTTTTCTCTTTTCTTTTACTTTCTTTTCTCCCTTTTCCTCATTTGATTTTCGATCGATTTGGAGAACAAGCTGTCTCGCGTCTAATTTGTCGGATAGTTTTCTTCCTTCTTGGCGAGGATCGAACCGGACGCGGAGGATATGTATACCCGCGTAAGGGGATACGAGGTATGGCGCGGTATCGGGCCAGTGGTAACACAACTGGTAGCTAATGTCATTTTATTTTCGCTCGGTTGCAAGCTACGCAACCTTATTGTCGCCGTCCATTGTCTTGTCGTTCTTGCCGCCCTTCGTTTCTAAACCTTTTCTTCTTCTCCTCCTCCTCCTCCTCCTCCTTCTTCTTCTTCTTCTTCTTCTTCTTCTTCTTCCTTCCCTCGTGTACACTCGTCGGCCATTTAGCCGCATCCACGGACCGAGACGTTTTACGCGTGTACGAAGCCCTATTCGTTTGTTTACCGGTCTCGATGCTCGCATTTCTTGCGCTATTGTGCGCCGCGAACACGCTCGCTCCGCTCGTACTCGCCGCGTGCTAACCGGAAAGCGAACGTATAATCGCTCGATTCTAAACCTCGATCCCTGAAGAGAGATCGGAAGAAAATTTCGTCGAATAATCTTGGAATTTTTGCTCCACGAGGAGCCGCGGCCATGCAGATACAGGGGAGGAGGGAGGGCGTTGATGCGTCAAAGAGAGGAGGCTGGAGGAGAGACGGTCGGGAAGGGGAACGGCACCGACGATGGGAGGACGGGTGAGAGAGAGAGAGAGA
>NW_006263390.1:166766-171174 GCF_000469605.1 Apis dorsata
GAAACGAGACCCCCGTCAACGACAACATACCTTTACCACGGTATCGTTTCTTCACCGCATTCGTCGCGTTGCTCGACGCTACCACGGCTCACGGCTAATCATCATTATTTAATTACGAGGTCGTTTTTCGTTGGAGACGGAGACGGAGTGTCGGCTGTTCGTGGAGGTATCGGCCGGTGCTTCCGAACGACCACGATTTTCGTAAATCCGTTTTACGAGGCTGCCTGCTCCACTGATCGGAATTCGGGACACGTGTAACACGGGACGAGTTTTCTTTTCGGACGATTTTACGATTTCGAAGCGGTGGGTGGAACGAGAGGATGATGGATCGGGGATCGAAGCGTCTCCTCTCTAATTAAACGAACGGCGGGGATTCGATACGTTTTTGCCGTTTGTGTCGTCGAGCTATCTCGTCGATCGTGGTCGTCGAGCCTGTTACCGCGCCTAAACCTCGTCCAATTAAAAATCCACCAATTTATGCAAACGATCGGCCTTTTACCGGCGGCCAGATTCCGAAATGGACTCGAAAAGCGCGAAACTAAGAGATATCCTGTACGGAACGAAACGAGGAGGATTCCGTTCTCGGATTTCGTTTTCGCGAAGGGAAAAATGAGAGGACGAGGTGACGACGTAGAGACAGGGTCGAAGGGCTATCGCAGGGAACGCTCGAGAGGGATGGCCCGTTACGAGGTAATTAGCAAAATAAGAGAAACTTTGTGTGAGGTATACAGCAGCTCGGCGTATAGCAGGAGCGGTGTAGAGAGAAACTCGTGCTTCCTTATACGGCGTGATCGAATCGTCGGCCCCCGGTAATTTATCGCGAGTTTTCTTTACCCGGAACGTTCCTCCACCTTGTGAAACTCGGTACACCGGTTTTTTCCCCTTTTTCCACCTCTCGGTTTCTTCTTTCCCTTCTTTTCCGACCAATCGAGGAGCAATTAAACGCGATCGATATCCATCCCCTCCCCTCCGCGTTTATACGTTTTTCCATCCCCGCGTTATAATCGTCCCGTCGTCGAAAATGGTATAACCGCTCGCGATCCGATTATAAACGAGCGACCAAGGCCAACGCGTTCCTCCGCTAATTACCGTTTCTAATTAACGAAAAGCTTCTTGCCGCCATCGTTTTTTCTCCTATAAATAGCGGGCGCGTTCCCAAAAGTTTCGCGAGTTTCGAGAATCAGCCCGTGGAATTTTCGAGATGGAAAAAGAGGAGGTTGAAAATTGAAGTGAGGGCCCCTTCTTCTTCTTCTTCTTTCCTGCCACGTATTACCGTTTCGCACGCGATCGTCAAGCCTCGAACAACGTTTGCCTTCGCCTCTCTTTCTCTCTCTCTCCACCATTATCGTTCGATATCGGTTCAACTCCTCGTTTAAGTACGAGGGTGGATTGGTTCGATGAAAAGAAGAAAGAGAAAGAACGCGAGAGAGAACGAGGTGTGGTAGAGGAAAGTCGGATTATTCGTTGTTACGTTAGCTTTCGGGAGAAGACGCGAGAAAGGGCGAGAATCAATAACGGGGAGAGCGCGTTGCGGGTCGGGCCGGGACAAAAACTCGCTCTCGATTCGATCCACGATCCGAGTTCGAAGGAAAGGGACGGAGAAGAGACGTNNAGGGCCACGTGAGAGGTGGAAGGGACCGGGCTGGGCCGGCGATCTCTGCGAATTAATCAAATACGCGGGCGATTTGTCTTCGTTACACCCACGTGGACACCCCGGAGGGACGCCTGTGCAACCGGGGTGACGAAGCCCCTTTCGACTCGGCACCGCGGGTGAAAAACCCGTTCGTCGGGGGACTCGTTCCATTTCGATTCCTTCTTGCGATACCGATCTCGGGGGCGGGGAAGGGGATGGAGCGGGTGGCGTCGGATTCGCGGAAAATGTCGGTTCCACGATCCGCTCCAACGATCGGCCCCCTTCCGAACGGAACGGCGATTATTAAACGGAGCCGTGGGGGTGGTGGTGGTGGTGGTCGGGGTCGGTTTCCTTTCGGACACGCGGCCGATTCGCCCGTATCGTAATTATATACGGAGATAGTGGTACGGTGGATCCTCCTCTCGCGGCGAGGCTCGGAGGGAAAAAGCTCACGCGGACGTTTAATAACACGGGTACGGGAATGCCGAATGGGTGTAGTAGAGGTAGCCGCGATGCGTCCGTGTCCCGTACCTGCATCCTCGTCCTTTCTACCTCGCCTTCGTGTACGCGTTCTCTCTTTCACCCTTCGCTTTCACCGATACGCTGCTACTTTACAATTACACTTTACGATGCGCAATTTCGTACAAACTCGCTTACATTTGCGCGCGCGCGATATTCTTCGAATGCAGGCGTGCACGTACGCGAGCCACATTTACATGCGGCGGGGACGAGTTTTGCAGCAATTTTAATAACACGGCTATCGAGTGGCGGTAAGCACGAGTTTCGCTCGCGCACCCCTCCTCCCCGTACTTTTTCTCCCGATCGATATCGATCCGTGGCCTCGTCGCACGCCACTTCTCCGTCTCTCGCTTACGATTACGAGAGAATTGACTTTCTTCTCTCTTTCTTTCTTTCTTTTTTTTTTTTAATCCATCGAGCCCTCGTCGAGAAATTTTTTTTTAATCTGGATGGAGAGGATCCCCGCGGATTTATCGGGAGGATGCAACAGAGGGGATTATTAGAAAGGGAGCGAAATGTGGAATGGCTATATAAATAGGGATCCATAAATTATGCCATCCACGTACCGCGACCGAGTACCGTCTTTAAGGCCAATGTCGTTCCACTCGTCGTCTCGCCTCGCCTCGACTCGACGGTCATGGCGGGGGCTTACTACTCGGCCCGATCTTACCGTGGAAATGGAAGAGCTACCTTCCACGTAAACCGACGGAGGCGGTGCTTATTCCTTGTCCCCGTCCACCAGGTTTTTCCCCGGCGTCCGCGGGATAGGAAAAACTCGATCGGTTCCATGGGAGAGACGATCGCGACGCGGTAGATCGCAGGCGTTTGGACGAAACGTCCAGAAGGGATCCGGACTCCCGTTTTGGATCGAAGTGCGATCGATCGAACCGAGCAATTATCGACGAGCGTCTGGCCGGGGAAAAAACGAGGAGGAAGAGAAAAAAGGAAAACCTTGGAAACTCGTGCGTCGGACGA
Organism: Apis dorsata; assembly: GCF_000469605.1. Lineage (NCBI taxonomy): Eukaryota > Metazoa > Arthropoda > Insecta > Hymenoptera > Apidae > Apis > Apis dorsata. Next base: position 169,894 of record NW_006263390.1, read on the forward strand.
GTTCCAAGTCCCGCCTCGGACGGGTTTGATATACAACGGGGGAAAAAATCGAGTATCGACCTCGACTGAAATGTCACGAAAGATATCGGCGAGACAAAGGCTGTAACGGTTCTTTGGACGGGGCGGGCGATCTAGAAGTCGAACGCGAGAACAATACCACGTGGGATCCCGCGTGGCGGCGGAACATCCCTATAGCTGCTGGAATGTGGGCGGACGGGAAAGAACTCTCTCTCTCTCTCTCTCTCTCTCTCTCTCGTTCGTGGGCTAACGATTTCCCCGTTAATCGATTTCACGCGTCTACTCGATTCACCCCGGGTGTCGCTTCGTTTGCACGCGACGCGCGTTTAAATTCGATCGAGGGGATGTTGGCCGATCCAGCCAAGATTCTCGCAGAAAGGAACGAAACGTGAGAACAAGTTATAATTAACGAGCAACTTATACGAATACCTCTTCGTCATTTTTGCGCTTTCAGCCTTCCCCCCCTCTCTCTCTCTCTTTCTCTTTCTCTTCCGTTCTTTTTAAAGGAACACTCTCGGTCGAGGAAAAAAGATTAATTCCATCGAAAGATTTGAACTCGCTCCCTCGAAACGATCATTATTTAAAAGAAAAGTACTTAAGAGAAAAAGCCACTTTGTAGCCACGTTTAACAATATAATAATAACTGTGTTCGCAGGTGAGCGGCCAACCAGATTTTATTTGGCGAAGGAAGAACCGGATCTAAGTATGGACCCCGTCACGGGTATGATTCGAATTCGCGTCCCGTTGGACCGAGAAACTCGGGACAAGTACGTTCTGAGCGTGGAGGCGCGAAACGGAGTTTCCACGGGCTACTGTCAGGTGAGCCGGAGCGGGGGCCGAACGAGAGCCTCCCCTGTGTGAGAAAGTATCGCGAATATTGATTTTTGGGGGGGGGGGGACGCACAGGTGGAGCTGAACGTGGAGGACGGGAACGACAACGGGCCGACGTTCCCGACGAGCAGCGTCCGAATTTCCGTGGCGGAGTCGCACCCCCTTCACGCGCCCCTGTACGTGGCGCACGCGACCGACCCCGACATCGTCCCGTCCCACCCGATCCGCTACGCGCTCGGCCAGAACAGCAACGACCTGTTCGGGATAGACGCCCGCTCCGGGGAGCTCTATCTGTCAAGGAGATTGGATTACGAGACGCAGCAACGGCACGGCCTTCTGATAAGGGCGTTGGACGGTGGCGGCCTCTCCGCGAACCTGAGCCTGAGCGTCGAGGTGCAGGACGTGAATGACAACCCCCCAGTGTTCGAGAGG
>NW_006263390.1:171185-171919 GCF_000469605.1 Apis dorsata
CGAGTATCACGTGGAGGTTCCCGAAGGCGCCAAGCTCGATTCCCAAGTGAGAAAAATCTTCATTACACGCCCGTCACGCGGCCATTTGTTCGCCGAGGAGACGCGCGGTAGGATCCCCTTTCGCGGTACACTCGGACATGGAAATGCACCGGGTGTAGAAGGGTGGGGGAGGAATTCTGGATCGGCCGGGGAGAGGGAGGGTTTAACCGCCTCTCTCCTTTTAACTCGTTTTCGAATTCGTCTTCGCCGAGGCGTAATTTCATCCGACCTTCTCCTCCCATTTTCGCTTCTCCTCCGATCGGTAGACCGAAGTAAATAAAGAAGAAGAAGACGTCCAGTTCGTCTCGACGGAGAAACGAACGAAAACGTAGCGAAAGATACGTGGACGTGTTTGAAAACGGGTCGGAGATGAAAATTCCAAATCTCCGGTCTCGGTGATTCCGTCGATTCTCGAATGCGTGGGTAAGAGCGATTGGCTATTGCGCGCGGGGGAACACGTTCGTCATTCGAGGAGGCGATATCTAGTCGTGGAACGAGCGACGAACACCGATTCCTCGCGGTGGTAGCCACCGGTGGACGTAATCCACGAATACGAGGATACCGATGACGAATGGGCGAGAGATGGTTGCCGCGAGATAGGCCCGTTAAATGACGTCACATTTTTAATACAACGGATACAGCGAGGGTACGATAGGACGACGGAGAGCCGACGACGAAGAACCGCGCGTTCCTCC
>NW_006263390.1:172785-173726 GCF_000469605.1 Apis dorsata
TCCGTGAGCGCCTCCGATCCCGATCTCGGCAAGAACGCGCTGCTCAGGTACGCGGTGGTCCAGGCCAACAGCAGTTTCACCGTCGACCCCGACACAGGTAAGACCACCACCCTATCTATCTATACATATATATATATATTCGAGTGTTTACGAAACCTCGGCCAACAACTCCAACGACCAAATAGATCGTCCCACGCGAGGGGAAAAAAAAATATTTGCGAATCCTCTCCTCTCCTCCTCCCCTTTCCATCTCGACGACCAATATTGAACGCTCGTTCGTATCTCGCACGGACGAGAGGAGATCCTCGGGAAGGAGAGGAAGGATTTTCTAAATAATCTCCCTTCTCGGTCCACGTACGTACGAACATCGGTGGCGATCCTTTTTAGAAGCGGAGAAAAAGGGAGAGTTTCGCCGAACGAGGTTCCACGGGACGTGAGTTTGGCGCGCGCGCGTCCGTTGAAGATTTATAGCGGTGGAAGGAAGAAAAAGAAGACGCGTAAATTTATTTTTGATACGAATACCTTTAATTGGAGGACCATACAACGGAATATCGGAGATACGAACAGTGGCGCGATTATTTCGTTTTTGTAACATCTCCCCTCGCTTCGTGGATATCAAAGTATAATCCCGTAAGAGTGGTGCTTTCACCTTGGCGGCGTGTAACGAATCAGCGGAAAGGGCCCGGGTTCAGCGCACACCGCGAAACGAGCACGCACGCTGCCTCTCGTANCTACGCGCATACGTGGTTTGATTGGCATGCGACACGAGAGTATTTGTGTACACGCTGGTTCGAGACCAGGCCGGTCGGCCGGCTCTTCCTCTCGTCGTATCGTAGCAGAGAAGAAGAAGAAGAAGAAGAAGAAGAAGAAGAAGAAGAAAAGGAGGAGGAGGAGGAGAAAGAAGAAGAAGAAGAAGAAGAAGAAGAAGAAGTCTCGGCTGC
>NW_006263390.1:173757-174256 GCF_000469605.1 Apis dorsata
GTTTGCGGAGGATCGAGCTTCTCGAGCCATCCCAGCGCGAAACTGCCACGGCTCGCAAATAAAAATACGATCCCCCTCTCGTTGCCGGAAGTATCAGTTGTCCCGTCGTACCGCTACTTCTCTCTCTCTCTCCCTCCCTCCCTCTACGCACACACGCGCGAAACGTAGGTGAATTAGAAGCTTTGCGAAAGATGGATCGTTTTCCCGATCGACAACCGCACGGCACCGGACCGAGCACGGATTTCCAAATATTAGAAGAAACGGCGGTTGGGAACGGAAAGAAGAGGAGAGGTCCCCTGAAGTTGGTCCCACGGTTAACACGAGAAACGCATTAGCACGCGTCCTACGATATACTTCTTATTGTTCCGCGATGGTATCCCTCGATGCCGGCGCGTTTGCATGTTCCTCGTCGATCGTTTGTCTTCCGAACGACGAGCGCACCGCTCGTCTCGCGTCCCTACGGACTAGCTACGCGGGGAATTCGTAGAGGCACGCGGCC
>NW_006263390.1:174301-176570 GCF_000469605.1 Apis dorsata
CTCTCTCTCTCTCTCTCTTCTTTCGACCCTGTGTGCGCACGAATTATTATCCCGACCCCCTTCCACGTTGGAATAGTTCCGGTCGCTCGACTAGGCGCTTGCTTAATTACCTATTAATGCGGCGGCCCTCTCTCCTTCTTTTCCCTCCCTTTCTTTCGCGAGATACGTAATTGCATCCGTGGTATACGATTGTAATACGCGAGAGGGAGGATCGAATAGGATAATTCGTGCGATTATCCGATTAACCGTTGTCAAGGGAAAATGACGAGGTCTTTCTTCGTATCCCAGCGTCGCTGTATTGTCGTATATTTAAACGAAGATGATCGGTCGAAATAAGGTTTTCGATTTTCAGGCGAGATTGCGACGAAGGAACCGCTGGATCGGGAAACGAAAGGGGTGCACGAGCTCGTCCTCGAGGCCAGGGATCAAGGGACTCCGTCGAGAGCGGCCAGGGTGCCTCTCAAGATCACGGTCCTCGACGTGAACGACAACTCGCCCGAAATCGTGGACCCTCAAGGGGACGTGGTCAGCGTGAGGGAGGAACAGCCACCGGGGACCGAAGTGGCGAGGGTCAGGGCTTTGGACACCGATCTCGGCGAGAACGCATCCGTCACTTACACTATCCTCAAAGGTATCTTTTTTTTCCTCGAAATTGATTCTCCGATCTTAAGTTTGGAGCAAACGATGTATCGATGTTTCTTAGATCTTAAAGTTTCATAGATCTTAAATCGAAGGAAATTGATTCTTCGATCTTAAAGTTTGGAGCAAACGATGTATCGAATCGATGTTTCTTAGATCGAGGTATCTCTTCCTTTTCCTCGATCCGTTAGAATCGAATAAAATTAATTCTCCGATCTTAAAATTTAAAGCAAACGATATATAAGTATAACCAAGTCGATGTTTCTTAAATCTTAAAGTTTCTTAGATCTTAAATCGAATGAAATTAATTCTTCTATCTTAAAGTTTGGAGCAAACGATATATATCGAGTCGATGTTTCTTAGATCGAGGTATCTCTTCCTTTTCTTCGATCCGCGAGAATCGAATGAAATTAATTCTTCGATTTTAAAGTTTGGAGCAAACGATGTATATCTAGTCCATATTTTTTAGATCGAGGTATCTCTTCCTTTTCCTCGATTCGCGAAAATTGAATGAAATTAATTCTCCGATCTTAAAATTTAGAGCAAACGATGTATTCGGAGCAAACAATGTGTGAGTATACCGAGTCGATGTTTCTCAGATCGAGGTATCTTTTCCTCGATCCGCGAGAATCGAAATTAATTCTTCGATCTTAAAGTTTGGAGCAAACGATGTATTCGGAATAAGATCGATGTATAAGTATATCAAGTCAATGTTTCTTAGATCGAGGTATCTCTTCCTTTTCCGCGAGAAATCTGCGAGAATCAAAATTAATTCTTCGATCTTAAAATTTGGAGTAAATGATGTATTCGGAACAAGATCGATGTATGAGTATACCGAGTCGATGTTTCTTACGTCGAGGTATCTTCGATTAAAGTTTGGAGTCGATGTTTCTTAGATCGAGGTATCTCTTCCTTTTCCTCGATCCGCGAGAATCGAAATTAATTCTTCTTAAAGTTTGGAGTATGATGCATTTGAAAAAAAATCGATGTATGAGTATATAGAATCGATGTTTCTTAGATCGAGACTCGGACGGGTACAACGTGTTCACCATTGACCCGATCACGGGGATGATCAGGACGAAGGCGGTCCTGGATCACGAGGAACGGAACGTGTACCGGGTGTCGGTGAAGGCGACGGACGCGGGGCGACCACCCCGCCACAGCATACGCGCGCTGAGAGTGGAGGTTTTAGCGCTCGCGGATAANGGCCGACCTTCACCAGTAGCAGCCTTACCTTTAACGTGAGTATCTCGCCGCGATCTCGTCGCTCCCTCTCTCTCTCCTATCCCACCGAGAGAAACGCGATCGAGAAACTTTCTTGGCGGATTATTAAAGAAGAAATGGGATCTAGGTGCGGGAGGACGCGAGCATAGGCCAAGCGGTGGGCTCGGTGTCGGGGGCGGGTCCCGCTGGCCGCGTGGCCTTCACCTTGGACTCTCTCACGCCCGTCAGCGAATTCCCAGCGTTCGACGTGGACCGAAGCTCGGGCCAGCTGGTGGTGGCCCACTCCCTCGACCGCGAGAACGTGAGCGAGTATCACCTGGAGATCCGCGCGTTGGACACGACCTCGATCGGCAATCCCCAGAGCATCGCCGTCTCGGTGAAGATCGCGATCGAGGACGCGAACGAC
>NW_006263390.1:178728-180601 GCF_000469605.1 Apis dorsata
GACAGCCGTGTGTCATTTCAGCGGGACACCATCTGGCGTTTCAATGCGTTATTTCAGCCGGCAAGAAGGCCGATATGCAAAACCAGATCCCCCTGGCCTCGCTCTTTCGCGATCTCTTCCCTCCCTCGGGATCGGTAGCCGAGCGGCGGGCCGCCCGTCGTCGTCGTCGTCGTCGTTGTGTCGTTGCGTCGCGTTGTCGTTGCTATCGGCGTTGTTAGCCGCGTTCCTTCTCTCCCCTCGTTCGTTCCCAGGACCACCCGGAAGAGATCGGCGCGGGATAACCGGCCGCGACGATTCGGTATCGATAACGTTCCGATTACTCGAATCGCAGCGATCGCCGACACCTCCGATTCCAACCGATATCGTCCCCGAGCATCGCGCTCGACCCCGAAGAACGAATAAAAAAGGAACAAGAGCACGATCGGGAGCTGCCACTCGTCGTACGATCGTAAATAACCGCGTCGATTATTTTGCGCGCTACTCGCTCCATTATTATTCCACGCTCGTTAAACGTCGTTACGCGCACGTACGAAGCAGAGACGTCCTCCGTCGTATCGTTCGTATGTCGCGAATTCGCTCGCTTCTCCGATCGATGAACTCGAAATAAGTTACGTCCATCGAGCGGGAGTTGGACGAAGATGTTTCTCGGATATATCGGTGCAGGAAAGCTATATCTAGGGGATAGAGAGTGAGAATTCAAAGATGTTCCCGTTTCTCAGACATATATTAGTGCAGAAAAGCTATATCTAGAGAATAGAGAGTGAGAGTTCGAAGATGTTCCCGTTTCTTAGACATATCAGTGCAGGAAAACTATGTCTAGGAGTAGAGAGTGAGAATTCGACGATATTCCTCGGATATATCGGTGCAGAAAAGTGGATAGAGAGTGAGAATTCGAAGATGTTGCCGTTTTTCAGACATATATCGGTGCAGAAAAGCTATATCTAGGGAGTAGAGAGAAGGAGTAGAGATGTTCCTCGGATATATCGGTGCAGGAAAGCGGATAGAGAGTGAGAATTCGAAGATGTTGCCGTTTTTCAGACATATATCGATGCAGGAAAGCTATATCTAGGGAGTAGAGAGAAGGAGTAGAGATGTTCCTCGGATATATCGGTGCAGGAAAGCTATGTCTAGAGAGTGAGAATTCGATGATGTTCCTCGGACATATCGGTGCAGGAAAGCTATGTCTAGCTATACCGCGTAGCGTTCTTTCTCCTCAGCTCGGCGCGATTGAACCCCTTCCCTTCCCTTCCCCTCCCCCTCTTTGAAAAAATGCCTTTGGAGAGATAAGAAAATAAGAATCGGTTCGCAGCCCTTTGGACCGCGAACGGCAGAGTTCGTACAAGTTCGTGGTGGTGGCGACGGACAGCGGCAAGTACGACGCGAGGAGCAGCAGGATCCCCGTGGAGATACGTGTGAGCGACGTGAACGACAACGCGCCGGTGTTCGAGGAGTATCCTTTCCGTGCCCGGGTGTCGATCGGCACTCAGCCGGAGAAGAACATCGTGCGCGTGGTGGCGACCGACATCGACGAGGGATCGAACGGCGAGATCGTGTACTCGTTCCTTCACGAGCAGGAGAAGCCGAAATTCAGGATACACCCGAGCACCGGGGCCGTGACCGCGGCCCTGTCCCTCTCCCAGGACAACGGCAAGACGTACCACTTGGAGGTGGTGGCCAGGGACAAGGGGAACCCGCCGAGGAGCGCCCGGGGGTTGATCGAGTTGCGGGTGGGGGACCTGGCCGACTTGGCGCCGGTGTTGAAGTTTCAGAACGAGACGTACGAGGTGGTGGTTGCGGAGAACTGCGCGGCCGGGACCGAGGTGATCCGAGTGACGGCCGTGCGATCGGACGGGAGGAGGCAGCGCGTGTCCTA